>NC_142164.1:112623186-112924777 GCF_024610735.1 Ursus americanus | reverse complement strand
CAGACAGAGAAAGACAAATACCATGTCTAAAAAAAAAAAAAAAGAATAAACAAAAAGCAGAATCAAACCTATAAATACAGAGAACAAACCATTGGTTGCCAGAGGGAAGAGAGGTGGGGAGTTGGGCAGAATGGGTGAAGGGGAGAGGGGCCACAGGCCTCCAGTTATGGAATGAGTAAGCATAGGGAACACCGTCAATGATACCATAATAGTGATAGAAGAGACCGTAGCTACACTTGTGGAGAACACAGCATGATGTATGAACTTGTCATCACTAAGTTGTGCACCTGAAACTAATGTAACATTGTGTCCACACTACTCAAAATTCATATGCTTAGTGAGGGCAAAAGAAAAAAGATTTCTCAAGGCAGAGACAATATCGCCATTGACTTGTCACTCCAAAATCTCATGCTGTGCCCAGAAGACACTCACTCAATGTTTGTTGAATGACTTACAAAGTCAGCTTGACGTGGCTCATCTTCATTTCACTCTGCCTTCTCCCCAAGGAGCGGAAACTCTAGCCCCTGAAGGAATGAGGACCTCTGTAGGTGGCCGTAGACAGGGTCACATAACTCAAGCTGGAGCAGCCTCGCTGACAGCTCCCTAAGGCCCCGGATTGTTGGGTCAGTCTCATGTGTACCAGTCCTATAAAATAGCTCCAAAAGTCGTGGGCCTCTCTTGTAGGGTCTTCAGTGTGGATGACTACCCACGCAAATGGCTTCCTTGGCTCTTCCTCTGTTTCCTTTTAGTCCCTCTCCTGCTATAGCTCCACGTTTATCCCATCTTTCCCATAAGAACTTTCTTGAACCTTCTTCTGTTCCTTTTGCCCCCATTATGTCTCCACTTTTATTTTGTTTCTTTGCACATAGTTCCTGGTCCAGTGCAGAAACCCATCTCCAAATCAACATTCATTCATTCAGTAGTTTATGTACCAGGTATTCAGCGCCCACGATGTGCTGATGAAAAGAGCAAAAAGCAGACCTGGTCTCTCCATTCATGGAATTTATAATTTGATGAGGGATTCAAGCCTTAATCAAATAAATATGTAAATAAGCATATGAGTGCAAACCTCAGAGATCATATAACCAAGGAAGCTGACCTAGACCAGAGGTTGGGTGAGGCTTGCTAGAGGAAGTGCCACATGTGCCGAGCCATGAAGGGTAACTAGGCACTAGGGGAAGAGAAAGGGCAGGATATCCCAGGTGAAGGGAAGACTGTTCTTCAGGCCTTGCAACAGGCAGGAGAAAAGCGTGAGTAAGGAACAGACCAGTCAGTGTGGTAAGAACCCAGACAGCAGGAGCAGGCCAGTGAGGAAATAGGGGCCAGACGCCGCTGGGTCTTATCATCATGGTAAGAATGAACACAAATGAGAAATCTCCAGTGCATCACAAAAGGGAGTACAACCATAACACCCGTATTATTACTAAACAGCACTACTCACTTCAAAAGGAAGAGTTACTAGAGAATAGAAATGCATTTTATGTATTCCGTGTAATTACGACAGATTTGCTTCCCTCCGTGTGTGAAGGGAGATTCTAGAAAATTATTGTCTAACTTGCTCTGTAAGTACTCTGGTTAGTTCTAGTGTGTTTGAAATGCTCAGTGGAAAAAGGTTTAAAACCCACTCACCACCCCCTGTAAGTCAAATTGAGCTGAGCAGACTGTAAAATTATAGGCCCTAGCAAAACAGAGACTCCATTCTAATTGCCTATTGATCAAAGAAGAGAAAGAGAATAAAAATAAGTGAGTTATTAGCATCTTTTCTAAAATAGTTTCTTTTCCTGATTGGAAGGTAATTATAGCAAGATGAGGCATGAGCATTTTATATGTGTAACATGACTGTGGTGTGGTTTAGTGAAAATTCCAGCTGGAAGATGAACAAACCCACGTTCCCTGGTGACCGGCTCTGGACTGGTGATGACCAGGCTTTGAAATGCAAGCCTTCCACTTATGAAGATGTGTGGGGAGGAAGTTCTGGCTGAAACATCGATCATGTTAGAGACTATTTGAATTTCAGAGTCTCTGCTAATTCTTTGTGCTGCTGGGGGTTCACGTGTGGTGTTAGACGCTATTTTATTTATGGCGACATCTAGCTCTGCAAAGTATGCCCCTACATCTTGCAAGTGGGGAACAAAGCTGCTCTGATTAATAAAGTAAAAGGGCAGGGAAAATCCTTGTGGATATTGCCTTTAGGAAAATGTTTTTCTTCCTAAAAATGTATCTGCAGTGTATTGTCTACAATTAACTTGGTTCATCCTTGGGAGACATGTTTTGTTCAAGAACTATTTTTGCCTCATTCTAGCGGAGGGTGCCAAAGGAATGCCAAAGTCCATCCATTCCAGACTGTTCTACTAAGGCCCTGTACCCTCCTGTTGTTATTTAAACTGAGAAAGTCCAACTTGAGGAAACTGCTGTAGATTAGCATATTTTATCTATGGTTACCCAGGTGTGAAATGGGGATGTAAGTTTAAACCAAAGCATACAGACTGGGGAAGGGATTACGTTGGAAGTAGGGCTGACTGAGATTCATACAATAAATGATTAAGACTCTGAGGATGGACGGAGAAGGCAATTCTCATCTCAAGGTTCAACCGGAGAAGGATTTGTTTCCAAACTCACATAGTTGCTGGCAGTATTCAGTTCTCCGTGGGTTGCTGGACTGAGGGCCTCAGTTGCTTGTGGGCTGTTAGCCGGAGGCTGCCCTCTGCTCCTCGCTGTGTGGTCCTCTCCATATGACAGCATACAAGTTGGCGGCCTCCTTCTTCCAAGCCAGCAAGGGAGAGTCTCCTAGCAAGACACATGAAGATCTTCTGTAACATAGTCATATATGTATCCTGTCGCCCCATCCATCTTCTACTGCTTAGAAACAAGCCACATTTACTTATACTCAAGGGGAGAGGATTATATAAGAGCGTGAATACCAGGAGCTGGGGATCAAGAGGCTACTAACGTAATATTAATATTAATATTAATATCTTAGCTATAATGTGATTTATCAGTCAAGAAGCAGATCCAGTGCTGGTTATATGTGCAGAAGACAAAAAGGCAGACGTAAAGACACTCCTTTCATGGGTCAAGACACAACCTATTTACAGGGGAACAGTTAACACTCTGCCAATGTAAATAATAATAATTGTGTGTATCTGAAGCCTTTTATTGAAAACATAAGAGCAACTGGAAAAGAAGGGCCTTGGCAGTACAAACATGAGGGAAGGACAGAAGCTATAGGAAGAGTCTAGAATTGCCTAGAAAATGAGGAAACGGAGAGGAGAGAGATACTCAGACTCATCTCCCCTCTGAAAATACAAGCATCCTTTTCCATCTCTAACCTTAGACCGAGTTCATTCCCTTGCCCAGATTTTGTCAGACTTCCATGTTGTGATATCGTGTTGTTCGTCCAGGAGGTGATGCTGCATGATAGCTACTTACGTGGCCTCTTACTGCCCACTGCTTCGCTCTGATCTCCCGTCCCATCCCTTATTGGTTGGGTAAGTATTCACACTCTGAATGCTACGGACTATAAAATAGGATCATAATAACACCTACTTCACAGAGCTGATGAAATAAAACAAGTTGCAGCATGGAAAGTGCTTAGCCCAGACACAGTAAATGCTTCACAAAGGGAAGCTGCTGCTACTGTTCTTTGAACCAGTATTGATTGGGTGTCTGTCATGGGTACAATTAGACCATCTCTTTCACCAACCAATTTATCCTAGGACTCCTTGCAAATTTCATCATGTGTTTCCCTATCTGACAATGCCGTTGTGATGGCCTCAGTAATGTAATACTTGGCTGTCTCAAACATTTTCTCTTAGTAAAAAACAAAAACAAAAACAAAAAAAACCTGACTCAGTGGATCATAAAGTTCTATATTGATCTAAAATTACTGTAATTCATTGCAACAGCACTTAATGGATGTGGTTCAACCAATTTATTCCGCCCCCCTCTTACCTTCAAGGAGAAAAAGCCAGATCTCCAGTCCTTCGTCTGTCATTAAGAGGTAGTCAGCGTCTTCAGGATGCCTGACCTGTAATGTAAAATCTCTCTCATCCTTCTTGGTAGCTACCCTTTCTGCCGCCTTCTGACTGTGAAATTCGACCACGTGTTTATTCTTCATTTTCTCTCTCCCTTAGAATGTCAAACTAGACTCATGATGATGGTTCCAGTTTTTAAAAACATTTAGTCGTAGTAACCCCTAGGGCCTAGAGAAGGCCTTGCAATCTGAGGTTTGTTACTCAGTTTGGGGGCATATAATTGCTGACGCAGCCCCTTGCGGCTCAAGCTGGAGGCTGTCAACTGTACCCTTAGCTACATTTTTCTCTTTGCTTTACAAAATCCCTCGCCTATTGTATTTCTGCAAAGATGAGTTTAAAGCAGTGCTTCTCAAACTTTAATCCCCTGGGAATCTTGCTGAAGTTCAGATTCTGATTCAGTAGATTTGGGGGGGTGGCCCGGGAGTCTGCGTTTCTGACAAGCTCCCAGGTAGGGATGCTGCAGATCAAAGGACCATACTTTGAGTGGAAAGGATTTAAAGGACAGATGCCAAAACCAGTTACAAAACCCAACTGAAGTGAGCCTCTTGGGAGATTCCAAACCACTCTCAACTGTGAAGTCTGCACTCAAGGCTGAAATTCAATCCTGGCTGCTCTGTGCGTACCACCTGTCATAACGTTGCCTAAACAGAGGTGTCCTATGGGTGATGGACCTTAGGAAAGAGTGTTGGCTTCATCTATAATCAGCCTTTTTAAAGCAAAAGCCGTCCTCAAGCCAAAGAGATTTCACCTCCTATTTCTGTTTGTAAAAATTGGGTGTGGGTGGGGGTGGGGCGAGGGAGAAATTACATCACTGATCTTCTATTAATGCTCAGAAGAGAATATGCATCCCAGCTCTGATCTTGAGGCTGTGTTTCCTGAGGGCATGTGTTTTTTCACCTTGTGCCAAGAGCAACAAATGACCACAGATGGGCCCAGAGATGGCTTTCATTGAGCTGTGATCTTTCAGAGCCCATATTAAGTGGTTGGAAAAAAATGCCCTATGAAATCAATGGGTTGAGCAATTTTGAAGCCAGTTCCCGAAAATGGGAAAGAGATAATGACTGACATAGCCCCATCTCAGTATGATTTGAGAAGAAAGGAGAATCCAGCAGTCCCTTTAGAATTCCGTGTCACAAGCTTAGGTACATGTCCAAATCACTGGGAACTTTTGAAACACTGATGCTGGAGTCCTACCCCCAGAGTCTGCTGTAATGGTCCAAGGTGGGCCCAGGTGGTTCTAATGTGCAGCGAAGGCTGACCATCACTGTTCTAGACCAGTGAGTCTCAACACTGAGCATCCAAATTACTTGGAAGTCTCTTTAAAACAGATTCCTGGATCCTACGCCCAGAGTTCCTGATTCAATAGGTTAGGGATAAACCTGAGAATATGCATTTCTAATATGTAACCAGGTGCTGCTGGTGGTGATCTTAACAAGACAAACGTTAGAACTACTCTTCTAGATCAGGGGCTAGTCAGTGATGACCTTGAGGTCAAATCCTACCCTCCCTGTTTTTCTAAACATAGTGTTATTGGAACACACCCTCTCCATTTGTTTACATAATGCCTATGGGCTGAGTTGAGTCCTTGCAACAAAGACCCTTTGGCCCGTAAGTCCTAAAACATTCACTATCTGGTCTTTTACAGAAAAAGTTTGTCAACCCCTGCTAGGTGCAAGGGGTTTTCAACAGGGAAACTACATTATCTGTCTTCCATTTTTACTCTACAGAGAGTTGGGTAACAAGCAGTGCTGGTAGCCGTGGGGAAACAATGGAAGGGGAAAGGGGATCCAGGGAAAGGGATCATGAAGGCATCTTACAATTTACCGAACTACAGCATCACCCTCTCTCTTTAAAGAAACTCATGATGATAATATATTTATTATTTGTTTAGCGCAGTGGTTCTCAAAGTGTGGTCCCTGCCGCACAGCATCACCATCACATGGAACTTGTTGGAAATGCAAATTTTCAGGCCCCTCTTGAGATAAACTGTTCCAGAAACGCCGGAGGTGGAGCCCGGCTATGTGCTGGGGCAAAGGTGATTTCGATACACGCTCAAGTTTGAGAACCACTAGCATAGCGCTCAGAGATTACAAAGCAGACGCGCTTCATTTAACCCATAATCACAAGATGAAAACCTTAGCCTCACTTTGTTCTCTGAGTTAATTTCGCACTAAGTTTCCGAACATATCAGTTTCTATGAAAATGTAAACAAGTGGTCTGACCTCTTCCAGGAATACTTTGGTTAAACCAAACACCCAGAAGTTGAAGGAAGGCACTAGTTAGAGCAGTGTCTCCAAAGTTAGGGTAACACCACCAAATGGAGGCTTTGCTAGGACGCAGATTGTCGGACTCCGCCCTGAGTTCCTGATTCGGTGGCTCTGGGCTGGGGCCTGATTCGCGTTTTGAACAAGCTCCCAGGTGCTGCTGATGCTACTGGTCCAGGGACCATGCTCTGAGAACTGCTGAGTTGAAGTGTTACCTTTAGCATTATGTAAAAAATGGACTTTCTTACAAGCTCTGAGCATCTAAGAAGAGGAGTATGAATGGGTATGTGGTGGGTCTAATGAAGACAGGCCTTTTTCATAAACTTTTGTCAAAGTGTGGGAGCAGAAAAGAAAGGCTGAGGTGTTACTATGGGATTTGAATCACGGAGAAACCCGACTTGCAAAATCCTACATTTCTTCCTCCAGGTACCAGACTGAGAGTCAGAGCTAGCAGCAGGGGGCAAATTATTCTCTTCTCTGGGAAGCTGTAATTAGTGCTGACGTGACACTGCTCTGAAGCTCCGGCTGGCTTGAGTAGCTGTTTCAGATATAAAAACTGTTTGTGAAGCAGGAGAAGTTAAAAGGAGCAAGCCTGGAGAGGCCTACAGCACCACGGCAATGGGAAATCAAAGCCATTCTGAAAGTAGAAAGCTAGAAGCTCGCGGGAGTCGAGACGGACAGCAGATGCGTCCCGTGCGTGGAGGCCTTCGTTAGCTCACGTGTCTCCTATTGTCTTAATTGCTCCCCATCCTTCGAACCCGCCACTCTGACACGGTTCAGTGTGCTTGACAAGTTTTCTCTCTCTGTGTCTCGGCTCGGCTTTCCTTTGTGTTCCTTTCTCAGGCATGCTCTTGGTGGCCGCAAGCTTTCCCAGGTTTGTCTTTCTAGCTCAGCAACCTAAACCAAAAAGAGCTTCTCTTTCCCAGTCGTGGAAATCCGAGTCCAGGGATTGGCTCTGGTGGGATTGGCTTTGGTCTGTGCCTTTCCCCCAGATCCTTCACTCCTGTGGGTGGACACTTCTGAAATTGTCCCTGGTTGCTCCGGATGGTGTCACCCTTATTCAAACTTCTCAGGCTGGGAGTGGCAACGGTATGGTCCCTAGAAGATAACCAGGGGAAGGGGAGCTAGGAGGTATCACCACGGTGGTCCGCTTCAGCCTCTCTTCACTGGGGAATGGGACACGACCCCTTTCCTGAGAATCAGGAGCAAAGTGTTTTATGCCAGCCTTCATTTTTAGAATCCTCAGGTTGTGCAGAGGGTTTTGGATGGCAAGAGAATGAGAAAGAGCTTGAACATTTCTGTTACTAGTGGAGAGCTAATAACAAGGTTTTGGAGCCGCATAATAATGTAACAGTAATATATTTTGATGGAATTGATTGAATTTGTTTTATAAGGACACTTAAGCGGGGAAGCCGTTTAAGGAACTATTGACACAGGGCAGAAGTAGGGTGACATGAAAAGGAGCTCAGAAGCTGATGGGAAGAAATTTACTTGGTGGGCAATGTCTTAACCCTAGGAAGTTGGAAGACGTCTTAGGGACAGATGTCAGCTGCATGCATTCACTACCCTGGGCCGGAGTTGATAGGCTGCAGGTTTAGATCTTTCTCGTTTGGCTGGGAGAGCCACCACTGAACCAGGTTCTGCTCAGCCTGCCATGGGCACTGGTACTCCCTGACATGCCAAACTCCCATCCCCTCTTCCTACTTCTTGGCCTAGGCTCAACCTATATCACTAATTTGTGCTTCTGTTACATTTCTCCCCTTCAGAGATGTTTACCTTATTTTGAGTATGGCTTTATGTTTGTTTGTTTGTTTTAAGATATTATTTATTTGAGAGAGAGCACAAGTGGGGTGAGGGGCAGAGGCAGAAGGAGAAGCAGACTCCCAGCTGAGCAGGGTACCTGATGTGGGGTTGGATACCGGGACTTCCAGGATCATGACCTGAGCTGAAGGCAGACAGTTAATTATCTGAGCCACCCAGGCACCCTGGCTTTATGTTTTTTTAATATCAGTTTTGTCTTTAATTTGATGTGAAATGTTTAGAACTGAGTCTTCAAACTGTAAACTAAAAGTCTGCCCATTGGTGCCAGTTTTGGCTGCCCACTGTTCTTCCTTTCAAAAGTAAAGGGAAAAGCAAAAAATTGACTTTATAAAAACTACAGTTGTACAATTTATTTTATACATATAAGTTTTAAAAATACTATGATTAGAACCAGAGCTGTAACAGGTGATGGTAAAGGAATTTTCAAAGTGTACAGTATGAATTGTGAATAACTGCTGACAGTGTAACAAGGAGGACATGCAGAATTTGACTACAAATGCTTTTCAGCAGTAGAGGAATGAAACCAGTGTAGGGTGTCCTGGGAGGGCAGGGACAGGTGCCAATTGATACCACCACTGAATTTGTTACCTTTATCATCATTCAGTAGTGGGCCTCACTTTATGATTTTCAGATGTTGGCTAAAAGGAGCAGAGTCCCGGATCTGCCGATAGCACACAACTATTGTCCTGTCATCTCCCCATTAGTGCCTCTGGCTTTTGCTGTCTGGTTCCACAAGATGCCTGCGTGGGTGAGCCTAAATGGAGAAAAAAAACTGGATAGGTTAGATCGTGGGTGTACTTTTGCAAATGTGGTATTTCAGCAGCCTGGAGAATTACCAAGGCAAAAGGGATGATTCTGCAGGCAAATTTAATTACTTTTAAAGAACAAGCAATTCCAAATTCCAAGTCTCAGATGAGGTTCTTATTGACTTTCTCAGGTGTTTAAACGGATTACTTTCTCTTGGAAATCTTAGCTTAGGGGAAAGAATTAGAGCTGATTTGGAGTTTCTCTGAGTGTTTTTAAATTATAGAGGCACTAGAGGCTTACAAAATTATTCAAAACAGTGGTTTAGAAATTATAAAATGCAAGCCTTCAGCTTGAGGAATTCATCCCTCATCTCACTTTCTAGGGTAGCTTGTTAAAAGAGCTTTCAGTCCATTTTCTGTGAATACATCTATATCTATAATTATATCTACAGCTGTGGCAGTTCTTCTCAACCGGTTGTGATTTTGCCCCCCAGACACTTGAGAATGTCTGGAGACATTTTTGGTTGTCACGGGAGGAGGGCACTACTGGCATCTAGTGTGTGGAGGCCAGGGATGGTGCTAAACATCTACAATGCACAGGGCAGCCCCTACCACAATGAATTATATGGCCCAAAATGTCAAGAGTGTCACCATTGAGAAACCCTAATCTACAGCTTTTCTTCATACAGGAAAACTTGAGAGGAAGATGGTGGCGGAGTAGGAGGACCCTAGGTTCATCTCGCCCCACGAACACAACTAGATTAACTATCAAGTCATCCTAAATGCTCCACAAATCGGCCTGAAGACTGACAGAACAAATTCCACAAATAAAGGGAGAGAAGAAGCCACATTGAAGAAGGTAGGAAGTGCAGAGATGTGGTTTAGGGAGAAATGGATCACAGGTGCTATAGAGGGGAGGGAGCCTTGGTCATGGAGAAGGGTGGGGGGGGGCACAGAGGGGAACACACAAGGAGAACTTTTCCCCAAATCCATTGTCTTGGAAAACAAGAGGGCTGTCTTTTTGAGTTCTCACAACCAGTGGGGCTTAAAGCCTGGAGTTTTAAAGGCCAGCATGCTTGTCTGGGATAGAGCCCAGAGGGCACTGCACTGCTCCTGGGGAAAAGGCAGGCAAACAACCCAGGGGCAGACAGCATGGAAACAGTGATCTGAAGAACTCCTGGGGCACACAGTGGGGAGATTATTGGCTCTTCTCAGAGCATGTCCCTGAGAGGCAGCATTCACAGAGATGGCTCTCTAGGGACAAAGGAGCTAGCTGACACCATTTCCCTCCCCTAACCCTCAGGATAAACACAGAGCCACCTGTGGGAAGCAGTGCAGCACAGATACTGGCTGCCTAACTTATTTACACAAAGTCCCACACCCCTGCCCTCTGGCAGGATTACCCTTCTCAGTCAAGTTGCCTCAGTCCCAGCATGGTAGGCCCCTCCCCAAGAAGACCAGCACAAATCCCTGCCCACACCATGTTTCCCAACCAGAGAGTCCTGCAGGGTCTCAGTTCTGGTGGAGTTGGTGTCAGGTTTCATTTCACAAGCAGACTAGAGCACACCTAGTTAAAACTCACCACATTCAAGCCAGGGACCAAACATTGCCCACAGCAAGCAAGGAGAACCTCCTCAGATGACTGTCTTAAGGATGGAGCAGCCAAAACACAACAGCAGAGCACACACCACACACACCAGAGACACTTCCTGAAGTGCCAGGCCCTGGGCATTACATGATCTCTTCTTTACAAGGCTATTTCTTGCAGGAGCAGGAAGCATAACTGGCTTTTCTAACACAGAGTAAAAGGTAGAGACTTAGACAGAATGCCAAGATGGAGGATTTTATCCCAAATGAAAGAACAAGACAAGACCATGGCCAGAGATCTAAGTGAAACAGATAGAAATAACATGCCTAATGGAGAATTTAAAGGAACAATCATAAGGATACTCACTGGGCTTGAGAAAAGAATAGAAGACCTCAGTGAGACCCTTCCCAAAGAGATAAAGGAGTTAAAGAATTAATCAGAGATGAAGAATGCAATAAATGAGATTGAAAACAGGCTTGATGCAATGAACAGCAGGGTGGCAGAAGCAGATGAATTAGTGACCTAGAAAACAAAATAATGGAAAATACTGAAGCTGAACAAAAGAGAGAAAGAGGAATTATGCAACACGAGAATAGACTTAGGAAACTCAGTGACTCCATCAAACGTAATAACATTCATCTTGTAGGAGTCCCAGTAGAAGAGGAGAGGGAAAAGGGGCAGAAAATTTATTTCAAGAAATAATAGCAGAAAACTTCCCTAATCTTGGGAAAGGAAACAGATTTCTAGATCCAGGAGGCAAAGAGAACTCCCATCAAAATCAGCAAAAGCAGGCTAACACCAAGACCTATTGTAATTAAATTTGCAAAAGGTAGTGATGAAGAAAAAAATCTTAAAAGGATCAGGACAAAAGAAGGCCTTAACTTACAAGGGAAAATCCATAAGGCTAGCTAGAGATTTCTCAACAGAAACTTGGCAACCCAGAAGAAAGTGGCATGATCTATTCAAAGTGCTGAATGGGAAAAATCTGCAGCCAAGAATACTCTATCCAGCAAGGCTATCATTTGGAATAGAAGGAGCGATAAGGAGTTTCCCAGACAAACAAAAGCTAAAAGAGTTCATGACCACTAAACTGGCTTTCCAAGAAATATTTTTTTTTAAGATTTAATTTATTTGAGAGAGAGAGCATGAGTGGGGAGTAGGAGCAGGGGGAGAGGACTCCATGCTGAGCAGGGAGTCCTATGCAAGGCTCGATCCCAGGACCCTGAGGTCATGACCCAAGCTGAAGGCAGATGTTTAACCGACTGAGCCACCCAGGTGCCCAAGCCCTGCAAGAAATATTAAAGGAGACTCTTTGACTGGAAAGGAAAGACCAAAAGTGACAAAGACAAGAAAGTATCAGAGAAAATCTCCAGAAACAATGACAAAACAATAATAAAATGGCAATAAATACATATCTATCAATAATTACTTTGAATGGACTTACTTGAATGGACTAAATGCTCCAATCAAATGACATGGAGTGTCAGAACCTATTAAAAAAAAAGAAAAAAAAGACTTGTCTATACGCTGCCTACAAGAGACTCATTTGAGACTTAAAGACACCTGCAGATTGAAACTAAGGGGATGGAGAAATATTAACCATGCAAATGGATGTCAAAAGAAAGCCAGAATAGCAATACTTATATTGGACAAACTAGAGTGTAAAACAAAGACTCTAACAAGAGACAAAGAAGGGCATTATATAATCATAAAGGAGACAATCCAACAAGAAGATAAAACAGTTGTAAATATTTATGTATCTATCCAACATGGGAGCACCCAAATATATAAAACAATAACAAACAGAAAGAAATTCATTGATAATAACACAATAACAGTAGGGGACTTAAACACCCCACTTAACATCAATGGACAGATCACCTAAACAGAAAATCAACAAGGAAACAATGGCTTCAAATGACACACTGGACCAGATGAAAGTAACAGATATATTCAGAACATTTCATCCTAAAGCAGCAGAATACACGTTCTTTTCAAGTGTACATGGAACATTCTCTAGAATAGGTCACATTTTAGGTCACAAATCAGGCCTCAACAAATAAAAAAAGATTGAAATCATATCACATACCTTTTCTGACCACAGTGCTGTGAAGCGGAGTCAAACACAAGAAAAAATTTGGAAAGACCACAAATGCATGCAGGTGAAACAACATGCTACTAAATAATCAATGGGCTAGCCATACAGGAGAACTTTAAATAGGAACGATGGTTTTAGAAAATAACAATTCTGGGGCACCTGGGTGGCTCAGTCATTAAGCAGCTGCGTTCCGCTCAGGTCCTGATCCCAGGGTCCTGGGATCTAGTGCCACATCGGGCTCCCTGCTCAGCGGGGAGCCTGCTTCTTCCTCCACCTGTCGCTCCCCCTGCTTGTGCTCTCTGTCAAATAAATAGTCTTTAAAAAAAAAGAAAAAAGAAAATAACAGTTCTGAGAGTCACAGCACCCTTATTCCTTAGAAGTTCATATGGGGAATCTACCCACTAATGATTTAGAATTGTTTTTCTTTTCAAAGTCTTTAAATCATTTTTAGAGTAGACATTGAAATATATTTATTCCCAATTCCACTTACACATTTCAGCAGAGAAGGTCACCTTGGGGATTCAACCAGGGAGAATCGGGACAGCAAACCTTGGGTTTGGGGGCCCACAGCTGCTTGGATGAGTAGCACACAGACACTCCAGGCTGGGGTGCAACTGGGGATTGGGGGCTTCTGGCTGGTACTAAGCAGGATCTGAAGCACAGTCAGCTTCTTCCTTCCTCCCTTCCTCCCTTCCTTCCTTCCAGAGAATAGTATCTTAGAAAACTTTAAACTTCTTAGGAAACTACTTACAGATAAGAATATGCAAAATGAGATCGTTTCACCACGCACCGTTCTATATGGCAGAGAGCATAGGGAGCGAGATAGAGAAGAATCAAGTTTAAAGTCATTCAGGGGTATTTTGAAATTCTTGTTATATAAATAATATGTTTCATAATACACTCCTGTTTCAATATATGTTTGATCATTAATTACCATTTTGTTACCAATAGACATTTATTGAGCATTTAATGTGGTCTAGCATTTGTGAGACAGGATGCGTATTTATTCCAGACAAGTAAACATGAAAATCCTTCCCGTGACCTTTATCAAATGCCATGATTTGTCACTCCACATGAAATCTCTAAATATTCTTTATCCTGCATTTAATTTAAGTCTCTGTCCTTGAAAACAGGTGCCTGTTTGAAGAAACAAAATACAGAGCTTTGAGTCAGGCACACCAGCTTGAATTCCAAATCCCACCATTAGCTTGCTCCTTACTTCTGCCCTGGTGCCCCTGCAGCCTCTTTTCCACTCAGCAGGCAGAAGGATTTTCTGAGGAAGGAAGAGAGACCATGTCATACCTCTGTTCAAAAGGCTCCAGTGGCTCCCCATTTCACTTGGAGCCAATGCTCCATCTTTGGTGACCCCTTCCTCTGGGCCTTTGCACTGCCATTCCTTCTACTTTTCAGGCTTTCCCTCCCTAGGTGGTCAAGGCTCACTCTCTCAGCTCCAATATCTCTTCATCCAAGTGGTCTCTGCCAACCAGCTTCCCCCAGCAACCCCTCCCCACCTCCACAACACTCCCTACGCTCCTTTCCCTGAAGTTTTCTCCACACCACTTATAACTCACCCAATACATGTTGTTTATTTGTTTATTGGTTATTATCTGTCTGCCACTTGAAAGGAAGTTCCATGAGGATGAGCATTTGTGTCGGTTTTATGCATGGCTGTATCCCCAGTACCCAGAACTGTGCCTGGTTTCAAATATTTGCTGAATGACTAAGAAATAAAAACCATACCTCTTCAATAAATGCTTCTCCTTTTCTACCCCATTGAAAGGAGTACAGGTAGACCTGATCATGAGGAATGCTAAACAGATTAGGATATAGCCAGATTTCTTTATATCTAATTTCAAATTAAAAGGATCTAGTTAGGATTATTTGATTAAGTTGCTAATCACAAAATATTTTTGATAGTAGGTCACTCCATGCAGCATGGGTAAAAGTCAACCAGATGTCTTAAATATGTGCAACTAACAGCAGATATATCTAAATAAACTTTATATTAGTAAACCTCAAGTTTTACTCCTAGTGAATCCACCCTCTCTGAGCTCTGGGCAATATCTAGCTAACCTCCTGGAGGGAGGGCCACGTATCAATCTCTTGCTTTTTCTTTTTCCTTTCTGCCAGCCGAACTCACTAGCAGCAGGTCTCCTATTTCCGTAGGTGACTATGTATGTGGGGGTTGTAGATAAGCATATGGCCCCGCACTGTCTAGAAGAAACATAATGTGAGCTACATTTTAAATTTTCTAGTAGCTCAATTTAAAAAGTAAATGGAAAGGTAAAAATTATGTAATTTTAAGAATATACTTCATTTAACCCAGTATATCCAAAATATTATTTCAACAAGAATCAATATTTAAAAGATGCATGAGATATTTGACATCCTTTTTTTGTACTAAGTCTTCAAAATCTAGTGTGTATTTGCCACTTGAAACGCATCTCAATTTGGACACATTTCAAGTACTCGGTAGCCGCACAGGGCTAAGGGCTAGTGTTACAGACTATGTGTGTATCCCTCCAAAATTCATGTTGAAATCCTACCCCTCAGTGTGATGGTATTAGGAGGCGGGGACTTTGGTTGGTAACTAGGATTACTTGAGGTCATGAGGGCAGAACCCTCATGAATGGTGTCAATGAGTTGCAAAAAAAAAAAAAGTGGGGCACCTGGGTGGCTCAGTCGGTTAAGCGGCTGTCTTCAGCTCAGGTCATGATCCCGGGGTCCTGGGATTGAGTCCCACATGGGGCTCCCTGCTCAGCAGGGGAGTCTGCTTCTCCCTCTCCCTCTGCCCCTGCTTGTATGCACTTGCATGCTCGCTCGCTCTCTCAAATAAATAAATAAGATCTTTTTAAAAAACAAAAGTTACGAAAAAGCTTACTGCTCTCTGCTCTTTACCATGTAAGGATGCAAGAAGATAGCCCAGGCTGTGAACCAGGAAACCGGCCCTCATCAGACACCAAATCTGCCAGCACCTTGATCTTGGACTTCGCAGCCTCCAGAACTGTGAGAAATGCATGTTTATTGTCTAAGCCTCTCCGCCTATAGTATTTTATTACAGCAGCCTAAACTAAGACAGCTACCATATGGGGCAGTGCGGATGCAGACTCGCTCTTTAAATGTCTCAGTGGGCCATGTTAATAATGTTACTCCTTACTTATTCCGTCAACCAAAACAGATTGAGTGTCTGCGGTGTATCAGGAGCTGTTCTAGGCCGTAGGACACAGCAGTGAAAAAAGTAGACAAACTTGCCTTCCTGTCCAGAACTGACATTCTAGTCTTGAACACAGAAAGCAGTAACAGGTTTATAGCAAAGGAGATAATGGCTAGCGCCATGAGGAGGGGTGATCGGGAGAGCCTGAGATGGAGTAGGGTTGCAGTTTTAAAAAGATCGTTCTAGAAGGCTTCACTGAGCCAGTGGTGCCTGAGGGAGGTGAGGGAGAAAGGCATGGGGGCATCCGGGGAAAGGGGGCTCCAGGTATCCCTCCAGAGCAGGGATAGAGGCTATTCTTGGACGGTCCAGGGGTCTGCAAGAAGGCCACTGTAGCTGGAGTGGGGAAGCAAAGGGCAGCACAGTAGGAAATGAGGTCGGGGAGGGGAAGGGAGCAACTACACAACTTGGTAGGACTTGCCCCTGCCCACCTCGAGTGAGAATGGGAACCTCGCAAACGTTTTTTGGGCTTTTTAAAAATATTTTATTTATTTATTTGATTGTTTGTTTAGAGAGCGCAGAAGTAGGAGGAGAGGCAGAGGGAGAGGGAGAGAGAAAATCTCAAGCAGACGTTGTGCTGAGCTCAGAGCCCAATGCAAGGCTTGATCTCACGCCCCTGATATCAGGGGCTGAGCCAAGATCAAGAGTTGGTCGCTTAACCCACTGAGCTGCCGAGGCGCCCCCTTGCAAGTATTTTATATGGAAGGTTAATAAGACCCGCATTTTACCAGCACATTCTGACTGAGCCCAAACATTTGCTGCAGATCCTGGCGCTCTCTCTTTTTCCCCGTATTGATTTCTGCCCTAGGCCCTAGGCATGCAACCCTAGCACGCACTGCTGAAACGTGGAATGTGGTCCATCTCTTTAGAGGTGCCCCTTATCCTATCGCCTGCTCTGCAACTGTTTCTTTACCCATTCGGCTACATAGAAGGACAGAGGGACTGTACGTTGAGCTTTCAGGAAAGCCACTGTGTGGATGAAAAAGATCGGTTTCTGGGCAATGTCTTCCATAAGGCAGATACCCCATGGAAATGAAACACAGCTCTTCCTGAGAGCACATTCCATTTGTTTAGATTAGAACATCTCCTCACTGAAATGAAGACCTCCTCTTCCAGAGGTCTGCTGTGAGACATGGAGACCAGGAGAAATGCCTTCTAAACCCCTGCTGCTCCAAGTGTGGTCTGGGACCAGCAGCACCAACACCAACTGCAGAATCGCCAGCCCCAACCTTTTGATTCCAAAAGGGAGCTTCCCAAGGGATGAGGCTGTAGATCTCTTAAGGGCCAACTCTGGAAGTCACCCAGTAGGACTTCATAGCTTTCTATTGGTTCAAGCAAGTGACAAGGCCAAACTAGATTCGGCGGTGGGGGGAAGACGCCATCTCTTGAGGGCAAGGAATTCGCAGCCTTCTTTAATCCGTCCACAGGGAGTAACTGACATGTAGTGAGCAATCGTCATGTAAGGACTATTAGCCAGTATTACCCGATTCATCAGCTTTAAAATGCACTTTTTTTTTTTTTTTACATTTTATAGATCCACAGAAAGTTGTTAAGATAGTACAGAAAGGTCCTGTGCACCCTTTCCTGGTTTTCTCCAGTGGGTAGACCGCACATAATTTTAGGACAATACTGAAGCTAAGAAATTGACATTGACGCAGTGTGGGGGGGGGGGTTCCATGTCATCTTAAAAGTGCACAAGTGACAGTTGTTGTGTGGTTGCCGTGTACTAGCACCACATTTCATCAGTTTTATTTTTTTTTTTAAAGATTTTATTTATTTATTTGACAGCACAGGCAGAGGGAGCAGCAGGGAGAGGGAGAAGCAGACTCCCCACTGAGCAGGGAGCCCAATGCAGAGCTCTGTCTCAGGACCCAGGGATCACGCCCTGAGCCGAAGGCAGACGCTTAACGACTGAGCCACCCAGGCGCCCCACGTTTCATCAATTTTAAAATTCATGTCCTGGGGTACCCGGGTGGCTCAGTCATTAAGCGTCTGCCTTCGGCTCAGGGCATGATCATGGCGTTCTGGGATCAAGCCCCGCATCAGGCTTCTCCACTGGGAGCCTGCTTCTTCCTCTCCCACTCCCCCTGCTTGTGTTCCCTCTCTCACTGGCTGTCTCTTTTTTGAATAAACAAATAAAATCTCTAAAAATAAATAAATAAATAAATAAATAAATAAATAAATAAATAAATAAATAAATTTCACATCCTTTCACGTTTCACTTCTCTGAAATGAAAATGTGTCTTACAATCAAACACATCTTACAATTAGAAGCATCATTTTTCTTTTCCTAGTAGTATATAAAATAATGGTGGGTTCTACAGTATCTACATAGAATGTCTTAGGTTCCATAAAATATTGTATTGGCCCACCTTCCAGACAAACTGAGGCACAGAGAGGTTAAGAAGTCCTCCCAAGGCCACACAGTGAGTAGGGCTGTGGATGGGAACACAGGGACAGAATTCAAACCCAGGCACTGTGGCCCTAGAGCCAGTATGCTCACCTATACTCTCTTGGAAGGGAGTTATAACATGATCATACAGAGCATCTTCTATATTTAGCATGGCATTGGTGAGGTTTAGCGAAAAGTATGTAAAGAGACAAACCCCTACTCTTTGGGTCCAGATCCCGCATGCTTACCCTACACTACATTCCTCACCACAGAGCTAGCTAGCATCCCATGCATTCTGTGGGTGTACTTTTCCTGATTGCGAAACTGTATGAATTTGAAAGTTCCCAGGAGCGACAAGCTCATGAGCTCTTTGATGTGAAGCTTGAAGCAACGGTGCACCCCACAATGTCCTTTGACTTCTAGCTCAATGACACTTTCTTCCTTAGTGGGACACATTCAACCCTGAGTTTAATCAATTCTCTGTGGAGATAAGAAATTGAGTAGGAAAGAATGAAGTTAAGAAAATAGGAGGTGATTTGTTTGACTTTCATATATGTGATGGAAATAATGCAAATTCTGGAGACAGGCAGACCACCTATGGATTGAAAAAATTAATTTTTTAAATTGTAAAGCCATTTCAGCCACTTCTTACAGATGACACCTCCCTTTTTTGCACCCCTCTTTTTTTGCATTTTACTTAAAATGCAAAAGACAGAGAGAGGGAAAGAAAGAAAGAAAGAAAGAAAGAAAGAAAGAAAGAAAGAAAGAAAGAAAGAAAGAAAGAAAGAAAAAGAAAGAAAGAAAGAAAGAAAGAAAGAAAGAAAGAAAGAAAGAAAGAAGAAAGAAAGAAAGAAAGGAAGGAAGGAAGGAAGGAAGGAAGGAAAGAAAGAAAGAAAAATTATTCATCAGTAGGTTGGAGCTAAATATGATGCTTACTACATAGACCACCACCAAGAAAAGTGGAAATTAGTTTAACCAGATGGGGTATATACAAAACTAATTACAGATCACAAATTTAAACTTTGTTCCCCAGGCAGCTCTTTGAAATCCTAATCTCTAACTTGGGGCTAACAACCAAAAAACACAGCTGGTCATTTAAGAAAGCTGGGATTGGATGCCAGTTGCTTTGTATTTTAAATTCAATGCAAAACAACAGGCCTACCTGCTTTAAAAGCTACTCATTCTTCCTTTCATCATGATTTCTTTGATATGAGCTGTTCTGTGGGTCAAGAAATATACCAAATCTAAAATAATTTAGGTCTGTTGACAAGGTAAAGGCAATTATCTAGACCAACTGGGAAACTGTTGCTTCAACTAATCATTTCTGTATAATTGGTTACATCTTGTCTAGGCTTGTGTGGTCACAGAATATACTTGAAACAAGAAAGAATGGTTTTTATCAACTTTGCCAAATAAAAAGGGGCCAAATACACAGGAATTTGCTTGGGGTCAATGTCCAGTTTGTTGAACTAGAGAAGGTGGCAGAAGACTTGATTTTTATAATCTAATCTTTGAAGTGGCATATCGTAAGTCAAATAGATAATATTTTATCTAACACTCAACCGAAAGCCACATCATCTCATTGAATTCGTACCGTAACCCGCTAAGGTAAATGCCATCATCCCCATTTTACGGATGAGAAACTCTATCTCAGAAAGGTTAAGTCATTTTTCCAAGTCCACACACTAATAAAAGACAGGTCAGGCTCCAAACCATTATATCATATGTGACTCATTATATCTGTTTCTGTTTTAAGCATGTAAACATGAATTTCAAAACCTATCAGACCCCAATAATTTGGGGTAAGGGGTTGTAGGCCTGTATTTTATTAAGATTTCCATTTACAGTTCTAGTATTTTAGGAATTAGACTTCAGTGAGATGGAAAAACTAGCCAAGAGGTAATAGGGTCCATTTTCTGTTCCAGGGTCACAGAACTGTGCTATTTTGCAGTACTTGCCTAGTTGGGATTAACCACATAAAGGCAGTCCTCACCCACATTGACCTGATTTTTTTTTTTCAATTTTAGAAAGCATATATAGTGTTCTTTAAGTCCCTCAGCAGGGTCTAGGGTAGCATCCTATAATCCAACACATTAATATTCGTGCAGTGAAATGTATGAATATTCACCCTAAATGGGAAAAAAGGCTATAAATAGCCCCCAGATGATTGAAGTCAAGTTCTGCTGATAAATCACTGATGAAAAAAACTTGGACTTTTCAAAGCACTTAGGTCATGGGACTGTGCATAAAGAGTTGTAGACCTATATGTTAAATATTTCTTTACCATTTAGAAATCGAATTCTGAGGAATCCCAGCCACTGATTCAAGAAAGTTCTCCCTTTTCCAATAACTACGTGGCACATTGGGCTTCCAATGTGCCCCCTTCCCAATGTGTGCAGTTCAGCTACGTGCCACCCTCCGTGAGAACATTAGAGCTCAAGGTGGGTGGGCTGTATGAAATCTGCTTGTTATCTACTGGAGTTGACCTCCAATAAAGCCTATTTCATATTTATATCTGCTGGTGCTAGTGGTATGTATGGCTGTGTCCCCTCCGCACAAAACCAGAGAACTACTCGGCTAGAAGGAACCTTCAAATTCATCTAGTCTAATTCCCTGTCATGGCAGCTTACAGCATGCCCCCTATGGTCCCTACCTCTTGGTATTAACACCCTAGTATAGGTCCCTTTGACTGACAGAATACAAAAAAAGTCTTGATACGCCACTTCAGAGATTAGGTTATAAAAGATATCATAGCTTCCATCTCTCTCCCTCCCTCTCCCTGTGCCTCCCTTCCTCATCACTAGCTCTGGGGGAAGCCAAGTGGCCATGCTGTAAGAATATTTAAGCTGCCTTATGGAGAGTTCGTGGGTGAGGAACCCAGACCTCCTGCCAACAGCCGTGTGAGTGCACCATCTTGGAGGTATATCCTCCAGCCCCAGTCGAGTCTTCAGATGATCGCAGCCCTGGATCACATCTTGGCTGCAGCCTTCTGAGACACCCTGAACTGGAACCATTCAACTAGGCTGCATCCAGTTCCCGATCTACAGGAACTCTGAGCTAATAAACGTGTTTTGTTTTTTTGTTTTGTTTTGTTTTAAGCCACTAAATTCTGACAGAATTTTGTTATGCAACAGTGCATAACTAATACATTCCCCCCATTTGACAGAGGAGAAGACTGGGTCCTAGAGACATGAGGAGATGCTCCAGGACCCCTCTAGTCCCATGACTCCAAGGGCCACCCTAGCTCATTCTGCTTCTGTGGAATGGGCAGAATGACTCTAATTTTTTATGATCTTGGGTGCCACTTCCCAGAATCTTCTGTTTTCTCACAAAGAAACTAGAAGCCCCTGGAAAATCTGGCCAATAACTCAGCTGTGAAAAGGAAAGTTTGGCACAGATGTCCTGGTTCTGGAGGGAGTCTGCCCACTTGCTAAATTTCCCGAAATAACCTTCTTTTGTGGGTTTGTTTTTCAGGAGATCGTTTTTGTTTTTTCTTGTAAGGGTGAAACTTTCTAGACTGCAGTTGTTAAGTCAGGGAAAATGAGAAAGCATCTAGCCCCTTTCCTGTCCTTGGTGTGGAAGAGCATGCTCTTAATCACCTGTCCACTCTCTCACAGATTTTATGTCAGTGTTGGCTCTGACCAAGCCTGTGAGCTGGCGTCAGACAGGAGACCTGCAGCTGGCCCCCTGGTCATGTTACTGGATGAGTGATTGCATTCCCTGCTCTAATGCTGAGTGTCTTCTCCCACCAGCTGCAGTTTGCATACAGGACGCATTTCCTGTCTGAAGCCCCTGTCTGCCTCTCATATCTCCATAAGCCATATGCTTGTGTGCTTTAAGTACAGATGGAGACATTAGTCACATAATTCATCACATGGGAAAATTCAGAGGCGGCTATTTTATTTCAATATGAGAATTAATTTCTACCTTTGGTACCGGTAGAAAAAAATCCAGAAATGTCAGTGGGAATTGTAGGTGGACTATCTACCCTTGCTTAATTTTACTGGGTTCTTTTTTTTTTCAAGGTTAAAATGTGGCATGACACATGCAGAAATTATAGAACAATACATAAGCCTGGTCTGGTAGATTTATTGCAGGGAAGGCCCCACTTCTTCACCCCTTCATGTATGCTCACTCTTTGGCCTGTGACTTGGTGGTATCTTCCTTAACAGGCAGTATCTATTCCCCATCCCCTGAATCTAGGCTGGCCTCATGACTTGCTTTGTTCCAGTAGAATGTGACAGAAGTGGCTGTGTGGTGGTTCTAAGCCTTGGCCTCAAGAGGTCTTGGAGCTTCCTTTTCCTTTCTCATAAGCTTGCGTCTATCATGTGAATATGTCTGGACTAGCCAGTGATCAGCCAGCCAGGCAATTCCCAGACATAACGAGAAAGCCCAGCCAAGAGCAGCAGAGCTACCAACTTGACCCACATCTGACCACAAATGCATGCAGAAGCACAGCAAAAATAAAGAACCGCCCAGTCATCCTGTAGACTCCTGAGCAACGATAAATGACTGGCTTTTAAGCCACTGAGTTTGGGGATAATTTGTTATGCAGCATTATTTGTGGCAATAGATAGCCGATAGACAAAGGCCAGGGGCTTTTTGGTATTGTGTGGCGTGCTCAGGCCCCAGGCTGGAGGCAGGCCATGAGACGTTTCCAGAGAGAGAGCTCTGCATGTCCCGTCTTGGGGGTTAGGAGCCTGACTGTCAGTCTGAGGCCCCAGTCAGAGGCAGGGTCTTAGATACTCCCCATCAGTGTGCAGACTTCCAAGTCACCGTCCTGTTTGCAGCCCAGGGCTTGAATGTCCTTCTTCCAGAGCCCAGTCCCAGCGATTCAACATTTCTTTTTTTTTTTTTTTAAGATTTTATTTATTTATTTGATATAGAGACAGCCAGTGAGAGAGGGAACACAAGCAGGGGGAGTGGGAGAGGGAGAAGCAGGCTCCCAGCAGAGGAGCCTGATGTGGGGCTCAATCCCAGAACACTGGGATCACACCCTGAGCTGAAGGCAGACGCTTAACGACTGCGCTACCCAAGCGCCCCCGATTCAGCATTTCTAGAGTAAAGACCTCCTACCCTCAGCCAGGGGTCTAACTGCATCGTATAGCTATGTTTAACAAATCCACCTAGTTTCAGCTGCACCTGCCTCCTGTTTCCAGAGGGACCTGGTTCTACCAGTTACTGAACGTCTGGAAGGGGGAGCTCTTGTTTTGACTTGAGTTTGTTTTCAGCTTTCCCTGCTGCCAGTTTAGAGCTCCCTGGTCAGATGAGGCAAAAGCCTTAAAACAGAGCAAACTATCAGGCTTCCCTCCTGGAAAGGACTGGGCATCTGTGCAGGGGAGGGGAAGGGTGAACCTGGGCCCCGGTGTCTTAAGTTCACAGGTAAGAATGACCCAGGGCAAAAGAGGATTGATTGAAGCAATGTAACGGCAAATAGCCATGGAAGAGATACTTAGAGTCTTTAAATTTAGCTTCAGCAACATTTTTAGTGACTAGCAAGAAAAAAATACTAAATTGAAACTTATAAACAAAGACCTGCTTTGATGAAATCTCTCAACCGTTTATAGCTCCCGTCTTCCTAATTCTATCCCAGTGCCTAAAATTCACTTACACCCTAAAACTATCAATGTGTATTTAGGTCTGAGTTTTTCCGAAAGTTGTTTTCCCGTCATTGATCAAGGTTAGATCCCGTGTGGGAGCTATTACATACTTAGTATTTTTGTTAAGTATTATCTGTGCTTTTCCAAGGTTTTCTTCAAAAATTATTTCCTGGGTGCTGTCCCAAAAATCAACAAAAGAAACAAAAATGGTCATGGTCACTGCAAAATACAAACAGTTCCGGAACTCCCTTCCTCTCATCTTTCTTCCCCCACACTTGTTTTCCCACTGGATCCAGTTCCTCAGATAATCATTTTTAAGTAAATGTTATATGAAGAGGGAAATGGATACTACACTAAAATGATCAGACCACCTCTTGCAAATACCCATCCAGGCATAGACAGATTGTGGTGTCCGCTACACAATGTCCTTAGAGTAGATGCCCTCTTAGTTTCTACAGGTTTTTGTTTCGTTGTCTGGGGGCTGCTGGCAGGAGATCCCGGCTGCAGGGACTCACGACACTTCCCCCCTGACCATTCCCTTTAACTGCTGTCCTCTGACCTCACTGCAGTGTTTGTTTGAAATGTGATTTTCCTGCTCATTTTGCTCTTGCACGTTTAGCAAGTACTCTTTCCTTCCTCGGTGATCCTGTGTCTGACCCTCCCCTAGCTTGTAACCAGAGCAGACATTTTCATTGTCCTTGTAAATTCTAACCCCATTTTGGAATGTAGGCTCCTGCATGATTTATTCAGTACTTTTTTTAAAAAAAAAAATTGAGGTAGAATTGATAATATAACATTGTATTAGTTTCAGATGCACAACATAACGATTGGTATTTGTAAACAGTGCAGAACGATCACCACAATAAGTCTGTTAACATCCAGCACCACATGTTGTGATGAGAACTTTGAAGATCTACTCGCTTAACAACATTGCAATAGGCAATACAGTATTATTAACTACAGTCACTTTGAAATGACAGCTGCACAGTAAACCTCCATGACTTAATTTTTTCATAACTGGAAGTTTGTAACTTTTGACCCCCTTCACCCATTTCGCCCACCCCCTACCCCTCACCTCTCACGACCACCAATCTTTTGTCCGTATCCATGAGCTTGGTTTTAGATTCCACGTGTAAGTGAGATCATATGGTAATCATCTTTCTCTTTCGAACTTATTTCACTTAGCATGATATCTTCTAGGTCCATCCATGTTGTCCCAAATGGCAGGATTTCATTTTTTATGGCTGAATAATATTCCATCCTATGTATGTATCATATTTTCTTTATCCTTTCGTCTATCAGTGAACACTAAGGGTGTAACCATATCTTGGCTACTGTAAATAATGCTGCAGTGGACATGGGGCTGCATATATCTTCTCAAGTTAGCGTTTTTCTTTTCTTTGGATAAATACCCAGAAGTGGCATTACTGGACATATGGTAATTTTATTTTTAATTTTTTGAGGAACCTCCATACTGTTTTCCACAGTGGCTGCACCAGTTTGCATTCCCATCAACAGGGCACAAGGGCTCCTTTTTCTGCACATCCTCACCGACACTTGTTGTTTCTTGTGGTTTTGATTTTAGCCATTCTGACAGGTGTGAGGTGATGTGTCACTGTGGTTTTGGTTCGCATTTCCCTGATGATGAATGATGTTGAGTATCTTTGCATGTGTCTGTTGGCCATCTGGATGTCTTCTTTGAAAAAATGTCTATTTAGATCCTCTGCCCAGTTTTTAATCAGACTGGGTTTTTTTTTGCTATTGAGTTAGATACTTGGTATTTTTATTAAAGATGAATGGTGGCTTGATAAAGGTTTTCAAGATGAGGGATGATTATAATGCTTATGCTAGATTTACTCCCTGCTTTGATTTGTAAAGGATTCTAGATGGCTCCTTAGCTTTCCTAAGATGAAATCAATATAAAACTTAAGACTCAGGGCCTACAAAAATGCACATGGACAAAACCAGGGGAAAAATAGGGAAAAAAAATTATGCAGGCTCCATTCCAAAGATGAGCCAAAAATTTGGCTCTAAGCTTTCCGATAGCCCACTCAAAAAGGGAAAATATAGTTCAAGTGTGTGATTCTTGTGGTCTGAGAAATAAAGCCTGCCAGTAATTCTGAGGAGGTAAAACTTCTCCTAGCACATAGAACTAAAAGAACATTCCCATGCAGGTCTTCACATGGGGCACATGGCTTCTAAAATAAACATGATTGCTGGTGTACTAGAGATGTTTATTAAAAGATCCCTCTGTATGAAGCTGAGAAGGGTGAATATCAGTGCGCTTTCTGGCAAAAGCAATTTTTCAAGGGAGTCTTTTACAGTGTGATCTAAGTGTTCGGCTCTCCAGTGGCCTACCAAGAATGAAATGAGTGTCTGGAGATGAATAGCCAGTTCATCCTTAAAATAAACTTCCATTAATATCATTTCTCTCAACAGAGTTTTGACTTTTCCTCATCATGCTTTTGAGCAGGGTATATCAGTAGACCATCGTACAAAGGCTAAATAAAAGAAATTTAGCTTAATTTGCAATGTGAGGCTCTCAGGTTTGTTAAAAAGGAATGTCCTGACAGTGAGAATTAGCTTTTACAGTGGATCCCTATGAGAATAGATTCTTTTAAGTAGTTTTGTCTTGTTCATCTTAAAGGATGGAAAAATCTGCATAAGGCTTTTCCCCCGACCCTGTGAGGTGGGGGTTGTGATGATTCATTTCCATGATGCTAGATACAGAAGACTAATTCATGCTGACCCCTGACTCCTGGGCTGGGCCAAGCAGGAATAAGGAAGGAAACATTAGAAAAGGGGGCTTCTGGCCAACCGAGGGGTAAATTTCATTTGGGGCATGGCTCAAATTCCACAAGGCCAGAATCAAACTTACAACCATCTGTTTGAGGTTTTGTGGGAACCAAGAATTCCAGGGCCCAGGGAGATGGGAGAGCTTCCCGGGAATAGACTCTTTATTGAATCTTTTTCCGTTCCATGATGGAAGACTCCCTAGGGCTTCCTTTCCTCATGATTTTAGGGCTGGGGAGGAGCTTAGTAGGCACCTTTGGAGCTCAGACTTGGATGTACTGTGGCCCTTTCCCACAGAAGAAATGACCCTGGAATGGAATCTTTGGACCTTTCGTATGTGCCTCCTGAGATAAAATGACCCCAAATAAATACAATAGATCTCTCTGATGACCACATTCAATTTGCCAATTATTTCCGACCTCAGGGAAACCAAACTGCATATTATACCAGTGATTCTAGCAGGCTAAAAGGAGATCACCCATCACTCAGTTTCTCTCCACTAGAATCAATCTGTATGAGATTGAACTACCATCTAGTGGAGGAAACCTTCAAAATTCGAGGCGGGATGTTACAGTTGTGGATCTGTGTCTGCAGTCAGTGCTGACAGGTTGCCCAAATCTGGGTGGAGCAACCTGCTGAAAATGTTCTCCTTATATGTTTGGCCCTACACGTTCATCCATGAAAGGAATATCTTTGAAGTGAACTTACTAATTGTCTTGGGTCATGTTTCCCCGAAACCAAGCCTGAGATAGCAGTCCTTGGGCATCTAATTTACCGGGGGCTGTTTGGAGGAGAAATCTGTGAGTGAGTAAGGAAAGATGGATTGGGAGGAAAGCAAGGGTGTGGCTTCAGGAGAAGTCAAGCTTCCCGCTGCCCAATCCCACGGAGAGCTCTGGAGCATAAACAGCGAAGCAGAGTCTGTCCCATCTTGAGACAAGGCGGCTTTGATAACCTACACCAATCAGTCATTGGCTCCCAGCCACCCTGCATAGGGTTGGCGGCAAGCGGGGTTGGGGAGGGGGTGGGGACCCCAAGCATCTCGGATTAAGGCAGCTCCAGTTGCCCAAGAGCTTCGTTGGGGGAAGGTGTCAGATGTGAGCTCTTAGCTGCAGCCCTTACAGCAGCTTAGTGAAAGAGGTCCCAAGGTATGAGGCAAGATACCAACAGCAGCCACTAAGCCAGTGCTTCTCAAACTTGAGCGATCCTATGGAGCGCTTGTGAAACACAAATTACTATGCCTCCCCCCCGCTCAGAGTTTCTGATTCAGTGAGGCCAGAATGGGGCCCACGAATTCACATTTCCCAGGTGCTGCTCCTGCTGGGCCAGGGGCTATGCTTTGAGAACCCCGCACAGAGCTAACATTTAAAAAAAAAAAAAAAAAAGATCAGTCCCCTTTGGAAAGCTAGGTCACGGCTCTCTTCACTCCCTGGGCATTTGCATATCAATGTATTTACAAAGGTTAAATAAAGTGAGGGGTTGGCTCATCAAAAATGTAGACAGACTGATTTTATCAGGCCACTGACTCAGCTAAAACTTGCTTTCTCTCGTCAGTCACCAATCCCAACTCCCAGGAGAGAATTTCAGCAAAGAGTCAAAGGATGGAATCACTGTGTCTAGAGACCAACATCTCAGCAGTTCAGGGACAGGGCAGGTGAAGGCTGGGTGAGGAGCTGGGAAGCCTGGGCTCCACACGCGCTCCCCCACAAATGACTGTGGGGTCGCTGGCAAGTAGTCATGACCTGCTGCGCTTTGGTTCCCTCAGGTACGACAGAGAGGCCTTGAAGGTCACTTCCAGCCCAGAGCTCTTCTGCCAGTTACGCCAGTATTTACTTTTGGGGCCCCAAGCAAGCTCACTGGGTCGCAGGTTTTTGTATCTGCATCTGTGCAATGGGTATGGTGGACTCAGTTATCCCTCTAGCACTTCCACTCAGCCTTTGAGCCTTCTGCCCAGAACACGAATGCCAGACTCTTTCTCCACAGCTGAAGACAGTCCAAGAAAAGTAGCACCCCCTGAAAACAAACTGGTCTGAGTTTCTTTTATTACCAAAAAGAGGAAACAGAAAGCGTCACTGCTCTCACGTTGGGCTGTCTCTGTCTTAGTTCCCGGAATCTTGCCAACTGGGGTCATTACTCGCCAAGCTGAAGCTGACTCGGGGGCCTGGCGGATGGCAAGGCTGAGGCACTCTCCATAAGCTCCGGGGCTTTACTGTAATCCTCTGGGACCGCACGTGGCAATCTGTAATGGTTTCTTCAGAGTGCTGTGGTCTGTTGTCTGAATGCGTACTTGGGAATCCCTAATGAGTGGATTAGGAGCACAATGGCCCACGGCACATGAATGGAAACACTGCTGTTTTAAAAATTAATAAACTTGGCGATTCAGAAAGAGCACTGCGGTGCTGACCTTCAAGGTCCTCATGAAACAGAAGCCCCTATGCATCCAGTCCCATTAGTCCTCACACTGATGAAGGAAAGTCACACAGTGTGCCTGGAATGCAGAATTTTTCTTTATTCAGCCATTCAGTTGGAGCTCGGGGGGTGGGGGGAGGGAGGATACAAATAAGACAAGAAATATCTATTATGTGCTCTGTAAAAACAGCTACGTGCAAAGTGCTACAAAGAAAGAGCAGGGTAAGGAGGGCAGGTGGTGCTGGGGCAGGCTCAGGGAGTCGGCAGGGGGACTGGAAGGGGACAGGGGCAACGTGGGTAGGAACTGCATTCTTAAACAGGGCTGACAGACTCTCACACAGAGGGAACTTTGAGCAGAGCCCTGACGGCAGTGGGGGGTGAGCTCCGTGGCAACACGGAGGGCTAGTGTTCCAGGCAGAAGGGACAGCAGTACATGGCCAGTGGAGTGCTGAAGAAACAGGAAGAAGGTCCGGGGGGCTAGAGCAGAGTGAGCCAGGGGAAAAGGGGTGAGCACAGGAGCGACATGAGCTGACATGAGTTCTTTTTGCAAGGATCCCTCTGGCTCCATGTGGAGAAAACATTGTGGAGGCAAAGAGAGATGGGGAGATCAGTGAGGAGACTAGAAGATGTGGCTTAGCTGGTTGTTAGCCCTGGAGGGGAGGTGTCCAACTCCACGGATATCCAGAGTTTGAAGGTTGAGCAAGCAGAATTTGCTCATGATCTGGATATAGGATGTGAGAGAAAGAAAAGGGTCAAGGATGAATCTAGTGCTTGTGTGAGCTACCAGAAGAATAAAACTGCCGTTTGCTGACATGTAGAAAACTGAAGGGACTGAGCATGTGAAGGGTGGGCTAGAGAACAAAGGTCTGATTCAGAATGTTCTGAATTTGACATGGCTCGTAGACACCCATGGGGAAATGTCATGTAGGCAGTTGGAGTCCAGAGTCCAGAAGGGAGGTTTGAGCTGGAGAGGCGGTATTAGGTGGCGTCAACTACCTTCTTTCTAAACAACCATGTACTCTAAGCCTCAGCAGTGAATGACATATTCCGGCCCAGAAGCTCCAGATGTATAACAGTAGATTTTTCTAACATAAGGCAATTTATAAACAAGTAAAATATAAAGCCATCATGGTTCTAAATAACGTTTGTCTGCAAATGAAACCCGTGGGTTCAATTTTACAGCCAGGACATGCATACTCCAACAGTATTCTGAGGGTCACGGTAGGCGGCTGGTCAGCCACACCCAGGAATAACTAGACCTTCTCTGTCCATACCTCCATGCCCTTGTGTAAGAAAGGATCGATGAAATTGGGCTTCCCCCAAATCAAGAACTACGTGCATCAAAGGACATTGTAAAGAGAGTAAAAAGACAACCTATAAAATAGAAGAAAATATTTGCAGATACCATATCTGATAAGGGGGCAGTGTCCCAAATATACAAAGAACCCTCACAATCAACAGAAAAAGACAAACATACATCCCAATTTTTAACATGGGCCAAGGACTTGAGTAGGTATTTTTCCTAAGAGGGTATACAAATGGCCAAGAAGTACCCGAAAAGACACTTGATGTCTTTCGTCGTTAGGAAAATGCAAATCAAAGTCTCAGTGAGCTGCCACTTCAAACGAATGAGAAGGACTATAATCCAAAGAGTTGAAAATAACGAGTGCTGGTAAGGCAGTCGACAAATCGGAATCATGGCGCATTACTGGCAGGAATGGAAACCGGCGCGGCCACTGTGGAAAACCGAGTGGCAACTCCTCAAAAACTCGAACAGAGAGTCACCAGATGGCCCAGCAGGTCCACACCTGTGTTGGCACCCAGGAGAATGGAAAAGGGATACTTGTACCGCAGTGTTTAGAGCAGCGTTGTTCACAATATCTAAGAAGAAGCAGCAGCCCGGATGTCCATCAATGGATGAGTGGATAAAGAAAATGTATATATGTATGATCAGTGTCATTCAGCCATAAAAAGGAACAGAGTGCCGACACACGCTACAACATGGATGAACCTTCAAAACACGCTAAGTGAGAGAAGTCGGACGCAGAAGGCTAGCTAACCTAGGATCGTTCGTATGCAATATCTGGAGTGGGTGCATCCATGGAGGAGGAAAGCAGAATGGCGCTCGCCCAAGGCGGGGAGGAGACGAAGGAATAGGGAGCCGCTGCTTCATGGCTCCAGGGATTTCTTTCAGGGTGATGAAAATATTTTGGAACTAGAGGTGTCGGTTGCACAACACTGTGAATGTACTAAATGCCACTGAATTGCTCACTGTGAGGTGGTGAATTTTATGTTATGTGAACTTTATCTCCATAATTCAAAAAAAAACCTAAAAATTAGGAAGGATCGTTGAAATTTTAAAAGCTTTGAAAAACAAATGTCATTGGCAGACCCTGCCTTTGCAGTGGGAAGATAATCTTCCCTAAGTTTTCATAAAAAGCCCTGGGTATCTCTGATACAGGCCCAAAGTCAGTGCCGCAGTCCGCTCGCTGCCGGGAGAGCCAGCACCTTCCCCCAGAGCCAGTATCAAAACTTGGTTGTTGCCCTGATTTACATCCCTGGCGCTCGTGTATTCTGGCGCTTCCTCAGGTTGAAGGGTTTGGAAAATAACTTGTAACCAACTAAACCGAATAGCCTGATTCCTTGTTTACCAAAAAGAGAAGTGAAAGAGACAGAAAGGCAGGATGGAGCACACTGCGCCTTTGAAAGCACAGACTGTTCGGGGAGGGACACGCTGCTATTTTCGGTCTTCTGTGGGTGTGAGGGTAACAGGCCTCTGGAAACAGCTGTTTAACAACAGAGTGTGAGAAGTCTCCGGGGACTCAGAGACCCGCCCTCTACAGTGAACCAAGAGAAAGTTCACCAGAGCCAGGAGAGTTCAATGCATTTAAAAAAAAAAAAAATGGAAATGGGGATTCAACACAGGGGTCTGACTGAGCTGCAGTATTGACAGGGCTTTGCTCCCTCTGCTCAAAAGAACGAGTCCAGGAAACTGCAAAGCCAAACCAGACACAGACATAGTGTACTTTCCGGAAGAATAACTGCTCTGAAAGCCTCTTCTGCGGGGATCCAGCCTCCCTCTGGGGGGCTGACAATCTGCCCACTTTGGGAAGGAAACAGACTTGGGTGGAGGGACAGTAGACCCTTGTGCAAACTTTTGTTTCGGGATCCAGCATTAAATGCAAACTCTTTGATATGATGAAGAATAGAAGATGGTTTGATGACAGAACTTACTTTCATTTTTGTTCTAATGAATCACGACATCCACCTTTCAGAGCTTGTGGCCACGCACTGGAAATGAAAACCAACCCATTCCCACCCAGCTACAAAGAACACACTATAAATAAGGACCCAAATGGTGGGGTGTTAAAAGCTGGGTAACGAGTTGATCCGTTCCCTTTCGTTTTTCCTATAAAATCGGTGTCTTGAACATAAGGAGAGGAAGGACAAAGTCTTGGCATTTAAGGTATGATGACCTTGGAGCAGTCCATCTGGAGCCATACTCCGGTCAGCATCTTTAGTGTGGATTCATTCAGTCATTCCTTCAACAAATATATATTTATTACTTGCAGTGTGTCAAGCATCATGGTAGGTATGGGCATAGAAGTGATGAGCAAACCAGACACGATCTCTGCCTTAGGCAGTAAGTAACAGAAATATCAAGAACTGTTTACCCAATTTGGGGCTGAGACAGAGGACATTTTCCATCACCCAAGTTCAAGGCCTCCTGCCCGAATCCTTATTTTCTCTTCTGAAATTAAACTCCATCTGTGATGAAATACAGTGGGCCATCCACTCCTTAGAAACCTAGGCCCTCAAACTCATCAGAAGAAACTAGCCCAATGATACATTTTGCAAGGTCGGGATGATTTCGAGTTGAGCAACTACAGTGGCCCAGGCTGAGCTAGAACTCAGGCCTGAGGGTCTTTCCCTCACTTCTCAGGTTCTCCCGTCTGGGTCTCCTATAAACAGCTACTAGAACAACAATGGACTCCTCCCAAACAAACGATAACTTACAGTTAAATTTAAGTAACAGCTCATTCCCCAGAAAACTGAAGTCTGCAGATAACTAGCCCAAATGAAAGATGCACACAATGTAATACAATGAAAATGCATGCCATTTATATAATTGAACAGGGCTTACAGGGCTTGCCACGAAAATCTTGTTTCTTGGTCAGTTAACCCAGTAACTGTAGGTACCACTTGCTTCGCACCTGCATAACTAAAAGGCCCATAGTAATAGTTTCCTCAAAACAAAGAGATAGTTTGCCCCAAATGTAAATCTACATCTCTACCTTTTAGGGAGCAAAATACAATCCCCAATCTTTAGCCATCTATTTTCCCAGTATCTGCTCTTCAGTGACCCCCAAAGCTTTAAATAAGTTCCAATCCTAACCAGGATGCCCATGTTATATTTGTTTATAAAAGCTACAGGTGGTGCAAAGCTGAGTGTGGGTTCAGGAAAGGACCATGATCAAAATCAGCCCAGGGGCACCTGGGTGGCTCAGATCGTTAAGCGTCTGCCTTGGGCTCAGGTCGTGATCTCCAGGTCCTGGGATCGAGCCCCATGTCGGGCTCCCGCCTCAGTGGGAAGTCTGCTTCTCCCTCTCCCCCTGCTCATGCTCTCTTTCTGTATCCCTCTGTCTCAAATGAATAAATAAAAGCTTAAAAAAACAAAAGACAAAAACGAAAAACGGCCCAGACAGGCTGGATTCAGGCATCGATAGTACCCGGATGATAGGTCCCCTCTGACTTAGGGCCCTCCACTGCAAGTGGAGAACATCAGCCTCGAAGGGATCAGACTGGTAAGCTGCCGCTTGGTAACCAAGCACGGGACTTCAGGCCTAAATTTACAGTAAATTCTACATGCAGTAACTTTACAGAAAGACCACAGTTTGGGGGGTTGCAGGAGAGGGTTCTCTCCCTCTGTTTAACCTCTCTCCTGTTCCGTTTCTTTAAACAGCATCCTAATAACCCCTTTTCACACTTAGGTTCTCTGATTTTAGTCATGTTGAGGGTGTTTTCCTTCTCTTCAATACTTGGGCAATAGAAGTCATTGTCTGTCTCCTGATAGTTGATTATTTTAGTGGTTGATTGGGTGGCGTAGTAGAGACACAGTTGCCTGGAGGTTAGATGGTTCAAAGCCAGTTGAGTGATAACTGAACAATTTATCACAGCGAATAATTGGCCTTCCTAAATTCGATTTCAGAATCACTGGAGGAGGCCCTCAAGGAGGTCGGGGACAGGGTTACCTGGGCTGCAGAGCCTCACCTCCTGGGTGGCTCAGTTGGTTAAGCGACTGTCCTTGGCTCAAGTCGTGATCCTGGAGTCCCTAGGAATGAGTCCCTCATCAGACTCCCTGCAAGGGACTGAAGGAGGCCACAGCTAAGAGCCAGTGAGAAACCGAGGCCCTCAGTCCAATGATTTAGGAGGAACTGAATCCTGCCAATGTCACTTGAGTGAGCTCAGAAAAGAATCAAGGAATCTAGCCACATAAGGTTTCAGTGGTAATTGTTTGATAAGGCAGATTGGAAGGAAGCCAAAAATGCACACATACTCTCCTTTCTTTCTTTCTTTTTTTAAAAAAGATTTTTATATATTTATTTGAGAGAGAGAGAGCGTGCATGCGCGCACACACGAGTAGGAGGAAGAGCAGAGGGAGAGGGACAAGTGGACTCAACACTGAGCGGAGCCCGAAGCGGAACTCGATCCCAGGACCCTGAGATCATGACCTGAGCTGAAATCAAGAGTCAGCTGCTCAACCGACTGAGCCACCCAGGCGCCCCGCCTCTTCTTTTAAGAACAATGTCGAATATGCCAGTATGCAGGATTTTCTTCTTCCTCTTCCTCCATCATTTCTTCTTCCTTCTAATGAAATCAACCCCAGAGAAGGGCCTTGCATGTGTTGCCTTTGTACCATACAGCAGATACTTCACCTTTGCGGCAGAGTCAGCTCGCGAGTTTGGGGGTGGGGAGCAGAGAGCAGATTGGGGCAGCGGGGAGTCACCTGCGTGGGCACCTCCCGGAAGTGCCAGGCCGCTTGCAGCGATTGATCTTGAAGCTCGACAGCAAGACGAGAAGGATGACTGGCCCTTTATACATCCGGCAGCCTTCCCAGCTTAGTTGGCAGCCTGGATTTATTCCCAGTTGTCAGGAACCCCATCGGAGATGCTCTCCATCCACCTTGTTAGGGATAGCTGCTGGGGGCCCTCAGGCAGCCTTCTCAGCTACTTCCGGGCCGGATGCACAAGGGCGGTCAAAGACTGGATGGCTGTGCATGTGACCTCTGTCCTGCCTCCCATAGGATGATCCTCTTGATTAGGGTCAGCGTCCCAGAGGTCATGGGCACCTTTGAGAGACTCAGCTTCAATGCCTGCATCTCCAGAATATTCAGATAAGTCAGTGTTTCAGAAAAAAAATGAGTGAAACACCACTGCCATGTCAGCCAGGGTCCTGTGGAACAAAGTCAGGAAACACACCCAGTTCTTAAAATTGTAATGCCAGACCCACTGCTGGCAAGGTCGTTCCAATAAAGCAGTAATGGTTCTGTGCTTTTCTTTCTTTACCAACTGTATAATCATACTACCTATTTATCCCAAAGGAGCAATGTCAGGTTAACCCCATAAACAAATCTCAGTTTAACACGGTTTATGTTCAAAAGACTGCAGGACCCGTACTGGCCCAACCTGACACTGTGTAATGACTCAGCTATGAAACTGCGTTCTTCCTTCTGTGGTCTCCTGGATCTTAAACGTCCTTATGAAATTACTGGTGATTTATCGAGCACTTTACTTTTTATAATTCTTGCTTACTTTTCACAACAAACTGAGTAGAAGATCTGTTTTATCATCAGTTAACAGATGATTATACCAAGGAGTACAGAGGGTCCATGACATACCCCCCCCCCGCCCAGTGAGTAGCAGAGCGGAGATCCGAACCTAACTGGCCCCTGAAGCCTCAAGGCCACAAGTCCCTCCGCCCCCTGCCATTTTAATGGAGGGAGAGTCTACTTACCGCTCTTCCGTGGACAAGGACCATACATCAAAGGCACTCTACCAGCCAGGAAAAGAGATCATTGATCCCACAACTTCGAATAAAGGAAGGACACTCAGGTCAGACTGTCTTCATGACGACTGTTGCTCATTCACAGCAGCTGTGCACAGAGACGGCATGAGCTGTCCACAGAAATTCTTCCCCACGGTTACCAGCCCTATGTTACCGGCTTAGAGATTGCTGATTATCTCTTCCGGCAAAACCCGACATAATAATGTGGGGTCTTAAAGGTTGCCTGGGAGGAGTGAGAGTACTACACAGACCCTCCGTCTCTCCCCCCAGAGCTAAACCCCCTCAGATCGTATCTTAGCAGGTTTGCTTTAGACCCCTCAAATTCTTCCACTTGGAGTCTTTTGGATGCAAGAAACAGATGCTCCCTCTGCCTGCTAAAATAAGACAGGTTTGGTATTGGGATGCACCCAGAGTAGGGAGGGGGAAGAGAGGGCCACGGATGCCAAGACACTTCTCTGACTGTCTTGGACCTGCAGGTAGAGGGAGATTCTAGAACGCAGGCTGCTCTCCCAGCCCCGGCGTCCTCACAGAACCCAGCTAGTGTCCACAGATCACCTCAGTGGTCTTTCTGCACCTGAAAGTGGCAGAGTCTGTAGCGCTGGTTCTGACTCCTGAGACGTGAAGGCGAACTGGGCCCCACTGGGGCTCTGGCTGGCCTCTAAGTTCCCTGAGTCCTCAGGCCATCTCTGAGCAGAGAACAGCCTAATGCAGCTTCCTAGATGGAGGTGGGCCATTGGAATGCGGCGGTTTCGGGGAGAAGAGGGAAGGTGGCGCTGGTGGGTAATATGTCTGGGGCAGACTTGCGACAGTCCAGAACCAAGCAGTAAGGAGTCTTTTCTGATTCACCTTGTTTTCCCCAAAGAAGTCTGCTCCTTGGAATTTTTGCTGGGGAGAACTAGCAGGCTGTGATAGGACTGGGGGAGGGAGAAAGTGCTAGAAGAAGAGAAGGGCTACTGTGTAACCTCCTTAGGGCACTGAGCAGGAGGCAGATACCGCCACATTTACTAAATTCCAGCTATGGACCAGGCCCTGTGTTAGGTATTGTGAGAGCTGATGATAAGAACGACTCCTGTAGGGCACATACCCCAGCCTCTCTCACCATGAGGCTTCCAGCAGGAGTTTAGACATTTGACACTGGACGTTGCAAGTCCTGGTATTTCACAATCGGAAGGGACCCTGGCACGTCATCAAGTTTCCTCCTATCAACAGATTACTCGAGAGCACCCAACACCCACAATCATCTACCACGTACCAGGCTCGGTGTGCAGCACTAGAGGTCCAAAGCGAACTAGGAAGGTGGATCGTTCAAGAGACGGAGACAGATGCATAGTCAGTGTCAACACTGCAAGGCAAATGCAACATGTCCAGGACACTGCGGGCACAGAGAGGAGGGGGTGATGACAGGAAGAAAGGGTGTCAGGGAAGACTTCATGGAGGAGGCAAATCCTATTTGGAAGAGAGAATTAATCCCAAAAAGAAAGAAGAAAAGGGTATCCCGGCAGAGGCAACAACAAAAGCAAGGCACGGAGACATTTCAAACAGTGTGACTTCATGCATTTCCGAATAATGAGTTGGAACGGGCACTAGACCAGAGCCAATTTGCAAGGTGCATAGTCAGTTCTGCTTTGAAAAGTGGGGTTAGGGACACCTGGGTGGCTCAGTTGGTTAAGCAACTGCCTTTGGCTCAGGTCGTGATTCCAGGGTCCTGGGTCTGAGCCCCGCATCGGGCTCTCTGCTCAGCAGGGATAGTGCCTCTCCCTCTGCCTCTCCCCATGCTTGTGCTCTCTCTCTGTCAAATAAATAAAATCTTTACCAAAAAAAAAAAAAAAAAGAAAGAAAAAAGAACGAACGAAAAGAATAAAGAAAAGTGGGGTTAGACCAGCCTACAAGACACCCAAGGGAAGAGGTCCAAAAATAACTTCAGCTATGAATGTTACGTTCCGGATGCACCCAACCAAGGCTCTTGAGAAGAATGTAGAAATAATAAGTGTATTATAGATGAGAAACTGAGACTTAGAGAAGTAAAGCAGTTTGATTGCAATCACACTGTAGTTATGAGCAAATTGAGGCCTGGAGCCCAGGGATCCTGCCCTCACCAGGAGGTTTCCACCAAGCGGGGCCTCCACACTGCAGAGAAGGAAAGTTCCTGCTCGAACACCTTGCCACCTGCACTTCCCAGGCCTCCCTCCGCCTTTCCACAGAGTGGCTAGTTCACCACGATCGTAAGGAGGCCAGTGCATTGCTCTCGTCACTAATGTGGCTTCAAGATTCATTATAGTGGGTGGCCACCCACCCACGACAAATTCTCCAACCTGTTTAGAAATCCTCAATAGAACAAGCTGTTTCATTTTGAAGAATGTCACATTTTAATAATATTGTACTGCACATGTAAATATAATTACAAGTGGCTGAATAAATATAGGCAGAGCACTGTTTATCTTTCCTAGTGTCTCCGATTTAGAATCTGGAAAGCAGCCATTTTTATATAACCCCAGTTTGTCATCGGTATGTACAATGGATACCCAACTAATTGCCTTCTAAAAGCCATGAGGAAAATAGGCATCCTATTCCCTGGCAGACGGAAAAGGTCAGATTGCTAGTTGACTTCCAATATCTGTTCTTTGTTTCTTCCACAATGACAGAATGCCCAGTCTATTTGATTCACGGCCCCCTGGAATAAAGGCTAAAAATCCAGATTTCTTTAGAGCCAGATACAGCCAAGTGGCTAAATTCTGGCCAGTGGAGTGAGAGAAGAAAGGATGTGCCTTCAAAGAGAAAGGCCATGCCCCACACTTTCCCTTTTCCACATGGGCACAGGTAACCGACTGGGGGGGAAGAGCCCCCAGGAGAAGGAGACTGGACCCCCAGGGTGCAGTGCTCCCTAAGCGAGAGATGAGTAAAGCCCCGCCAGCCACTGCTGGACATTCCCGTTACAAGCTGCTCAATCTGTATCCTCTCCACTGCAGATGCTCCTTTAAAAGAATTCCCCAGAGAATCTGTGGCAGTATGCCTATTAAAAAGGAAAGTTTTATCTGATTTTTTAAAAATAGAGGCATAACGTTCATATGAATGTGGAAGATCTTAACTGTAACATAGCTTGATGAAATCTTCCATGTATGTGTACTTACGAAACTGTCGTTCAGCTCAAGATAGAAAGGGGGGGAGGGCAAACTTCAGGCAAACAAATCTGGCCACCACCTAGTTTTGCAAATAAAGTCTTAGTGGATCCCAGATGTGCTGGTGTGTTGATGTGTTGTCTTTTGTCTACATTTCCACTATGGCGGCAGAATTGAATAGTTGACACAGAGACTGTCTGGCCTGTAAAACCCAGAATATTTACTATCTGGCCATTTATAGAAAAAGTTTGCCGACCCCTGTTATAGAATATTCTGGGGCACACCAGAAGGCTCCCTCTTGCTCTAAACATGAATTTCACCCATCAGATCTTGGAATCAGTGAGCAAGAGTGATTACAGGAAGAGGAAGATTGCTTTCCCCACGCAGGCTAGAAACCTCTGTTGGTTTTCTCATCCTCGTTGGAACAATGAAGCGTCTAACAGTTTTAGCTTGTCAACAAGTAGCCTGCCAATGCATTGCAGAGTTTCTATTTTTAAAATTAGCTCACAAGAGTGACTAAGAATTACATTTAAATGAACAGGAGCGAGGAGGGAAACAGACTTCCAGGGCGGGTGCACTCCCTCATTCGGTCTGAGGTTCTGCAGTCAGGTCTGACTGTGGCTTGGGTCCTACTTCCCTTTGTTCAGGCATCCGAACTTCCATGGAAGGAAAATGAGAAGTGGGCTGAGATCTCATTAGTTTGCTTTGGCCCCATTTCTTATATTTTTCCTATTCATTTGACTTTACAGTGTCCATTGCATAATTTTTTGGTGCATTTTGCACACTGTTTGCCTTCAGTCTGCTGGTTGAGGTTATGTGGATGTTCTCTAAGGGGTCTCCCCTCTGGATAATACCAAGAAAGAGCCAAGTAAATCAACCCAACAGCTCAGTTGCACCTGTCCTTCTGTCCAGGCGAGAACACACACATCCACAGTAAATCACTGTTGCTCAGCAATAGCATGACCCAGATTAGTGAGAAGCTTGGCCCATTCCAGAACACTCCAAGAATGTTGAACACGTTGGGATAGCAAGATGGCTCCCCTGAATAGATGGCGAAGAACAGGTGCCCTCCTCCACCAGAAAGTCTTGGAACAGATGCTCCGAATTCCGAAGCACTTAATCCTGTGATCTACCCCACATATCCAGATACGGACAACCAAAGGGCCACTGTAATAATAAAAAGGACATCCTAGACACAATTACCTCAGAGCACAGGCAGAACCAAGACCACACCCAGCTCACAAAGAGATTCTGCTCCAAAATTTCTGCTAATGTTTGAAGATCTCCGAAAGCATGCTTACATTGGAACAATGATTTAGTGGGCGGCAGACTCTCAGCCTGTCTCCAAAGTCTATTACTTCTAGTCCCAAGCTAAATTACTTCAGCTAAAATAAAATACTTATTTTCTCAGTGTTTCGGAAACTTTAGGAAACAGCTTTTCTTGGCTAGCCTGGGAAGCGGGTGGCTGTGCCATCATTTGAACGAGGGATCAGAGGGCAGCAGGCTCTTCTCAGCCACAGCCTCAGTCCTGGGTGAGAAGGCAGGGACGAACGTGACGGTACGAGGGTGACTGGTCACGGGGCCAAGGGGGCTAAGGAAGGTGAAGCTGGGGTCTAACCCATACCCATACCTCTAGTACACTCTGGCCTGACTTCCAACTACTAGCATCTCAGCTTTACCTGATGGCTTTCTTTGGTGGCCCACAGCAGGCTAGAAGTGCCAGAAAATTACCCCCACTCCAGAAGCACCCTCAGCAATGACCAACCTCTCTCAGCCTTTAGGAGGGAGAAGTCTGAGGCCCATATTCTGTGCTGGCACCCCGGATTCCCCAGTGAGACAGAGCTCACCCACTGAACCCTGCTTGGTAAATGTCCTTTTACTGATTTCCTTCCCCACTCCTAACCTAGTGCTTCCTGGGGCCACTCCCCAAATAAATGACTTGTGCTCAGATCCATGTCTCAGGGTCTGTTGCTGAGGAGACCCAAACCAAGGTGGGGGGGACTATGAAAGTACAAGTCCCAAGGGGTGTGAGCAGATGCCCAACTCCTCTATCATCCACTGGTCTCTAGTTTTCACACATGAACCCACATGCCAACCTACCTCAGCCAGTGTCCTCTCACCCTTTGGTGCCCGGGCTGTACACTGAATGTGTGTGTCCCCCACAAATTCATATGGGGAAATCCTACCCTGCCAGGTGATGGTATTAGGACATGGGGCCTTTGGGAGGTGCTTTGGTCATGAGGGTGTAGCCTTCCCTTTTTTTTTTTTTTTTTAAGATTTTATTTATTTATTTGACAGAGAGCACAAGTAGGCAGAGCGGCAGGCAGAGGGAGAGGGAGAAGCAGGCCCTCTGCCAAGCAGGGAGCCGGTGTGGGGCTCGATCCCAGAACGCTGGGATCATGACCTGAGCCAAAGGCAGCTGCTTAACCAACTGAGCCACCCAGGCGCCCCTAGGGTGGAGCCTTCCTCATGGGATTAGTTCCTTATAAAGACAAAGACACCTTAGAGAGCTCCCTCAGTCCTGCCACATGAGGACACAGCGATAAGATGACTGTGAACCAGGAAGTGGGCCCTTACCAGACACCAAATCTGCCAGTGCCTTGATCTTGGACTTCCCAGACTCCAGAACTGTGAGAAATACATTTGCTGTTGGAGCCCCTCAGTCTGCTGTTTTTGTTATGGCGGCCCGATTGGACTAAGACAGCCACATGGTAGAGCACTAAACTACAATACCTAAAGCAGGAAGACATTTGAAAAACGTGCTTGGCTAGCTGCTGTCGGCCTGTGTCTGTTGCTCTTCTGGCAATTACACAACACGGTGAAATTGCAAATTGAGTAGAATAAGTTAACTGGAGCTGCCAAGTCACTCTTACTTGGTTAGGGAGGGTTTTTTTAATTTAAATTCAATTAATTAACATGTAACATATTATTCGTTTCAGAGGTACATCATCAGTCTTATCTAACACCCAGTGCTCATTATATCACGTGCCCTCCTTAATGCCCATCACCCGGTTACCCATCCCTCCACCTCCCTTCCCTCCAGCAACCCTCAGTTTGTTTCCTATGATTGAGTCTCTTATGGTTTGTCTCCCTCTCTCATATTGTCTTGTTTGATTTTTTCCTCTCTTCCCCTATGATCCTCTGTCTTGTTTCTTATATTCCACATATGAGTGAGATCATATGATAATTGTCTTTCTCTGATTGACTTATTTTGCTTAGCATAATACCCTCTAGTTCCATCCACGTCATTGCAAATGGCAAGATTTCTTTTTTTTGATGGCTGAGTAGTATTCCATTGTATATATAGACCACATCTTCTTTATCCATTCATCTGTTGATGAACATCTGGGCTGTTTCCATAGTTTGGCTATTGTGGACATTGCTGCTATGAACATCAGGGTGCAGGTGCCCCTTCGGATCACTACATTTGTATCTTTGGGGTAAATACCCAGTAGTGCAATTGCTGGGTCATAGGGTAGTTCTATTTTCAAGTTTTTGAGGAAGCTCCATACTGTTTTCCAGAGTGGCTGTACTAGCTTGCCTTCCCACCAGCAGTGTAAGAGGGTTCCCCTTTCTCCGCATCCTCACCAACATCTGTTGTTTCCTGACTTGTTAATTTTAGCCATTCTGACTGGTGTGAAGTGGTACTGGTATCTCATTGTGGTTTTGATTTTTATTTCCCTGATGCCAAGTGATGTTGACCATTTTTTCATGTGTCTATTGGCCATTTGGATGTCTTCTTTGGAGAAATGTCTGTTCATGTCTTAACAGCTGCATCTTTTTTTTTTTTTTAAGATTTTATTTATTTATTTGACAGAGAGAGAGAAAGAGCACACAAGCAGGGGGAGCAGCAGAGGGAGAGGGAGAAGCAGGCTGAATCCCAGTATGGGATCATGACCTGAGCTGAAGGCAGATGCTTAACCAGCTGAGCCACCCAGGTGCCCCAACAGCAGCATCTTTTAAATGCCAGAAAGATTTTCCTCCTTTTCCCTTTTTAAAAACTGGAATTTTTCATGCCTTCTTCTTCTTCTTCTTTTTTTGTTCTTTCTTTTGGACATTCACAAGGCGAAAGGGAGGAATAATGTTTGTCCTGGAAGCTTTTTATCCCTCCTTCTATTTTGAATGACATCCTAGCTGGATGAAGTATTCTTGGCTCCATATTTTTCTCATTTAGCACCCGGAATATATCATGTCAGTCCTTTCTGGCCTGCCAGTTCTCTGTGGATAGGTCTGCTGCCCATCTAATGTTTCTACCCTTGTAGGCTATGGACCTCTTGTCTGGAGCTTCTTTCAGGATTTTCTTTTTGTCTCTGAGATTTGCAAATTTCACTATTATATGTGGGGGTGTTGACCTATTTTTATTGATTTTGAGGGGGGTTCTGTGTGCCTCCTAGATTTGAATGCCTGTTTCCTTCTCCAGGTTAGGAAAGTTCTCCGCTATAATTTGCTCCAATATACCTTCTGCCTCTCTGTCTCTCTCTCGCCTCTTCTGGGATCCCAATTATTCTAATAGTGTTTTGCTTTATGATATCACTTGTCTCTCGAATTCTCCCCCCATGATCCAGTAGTTGTTTATCTCTCTTTTTCTCATTTTGTCTTCTGTATCACTAATTCTCTCTTCTACCTCATTTATCCTAGCAGTTAGAGCCTCCATTTTTATTGCATCTCATTAATAGCCTTTTTTATTTCAACTTGATTAGATTTTAGGTTTTTTATTTCTCCAGAAAGGGGTTCTCTAGTGTCTTCTATGCATTTTTCAAGCCCAGCTAGTATCTTTATTATCGTTATTCTGAGCTCTAGTTCCATGTGTTAGTACTGCCTCTTGTTCTCTTTTTTGAGGTGAGTTTTTCCATCTTGTCATTCTGTCCAGAGAAGACTAGATGAATGAGAGAACAAAAAACTAAAATGGCAACAACAACCCCAGAGAAATGTACACTAAACAAATCAGAAGATATCTGAAACCAGAAAAAAAATTAAAATTAAAAAAAAGGGAGAGAATATAATCAGACAGGTGAACAGAGCAGAGCAATACACTGGATCCTATGTGTATTTTGGTCTGTTTATTAGAAAACTAGATCCCAAAATTGTAAAGAAGGAAAAACTTATATATGTGTAAAAATAAAATTAAATACAATGAAAGGATAGAATGTAATTGTAAAAATGAAAATTAAAAGACAAAAAAAAAAAAAGAAAAAAGGAAGGAATATAGACAGGTGAATACAACAGAGCAATACGCTACATCCTGAGTGTATTTTGGTTGGTTTGTTATAAGAAACTACATCTCAAAATTGTAAAGAAAGAAAAACTTATATAATATGTGTATATATTATATATATATATATATACAAAAATAAAATTAAGTACATTCAAAGGATAGAATGTAACTGTAAAGATGAAAATTAAAAAAGACTTAAGAAGAAGAAGAAAAAAAGAATATGATCAGGCAGGTGAAGAGAATAGAGCCATATAGTAGATTCTGGGTGTATTTTGGTCTGTTAGAAGAAACTGCATCCCAAAATTGTAAAGAAAGAACTTATAAATATACAAAAATAAAATTAAATACATTGAAAGAGTAGAATATAACTGTAAAAAATGAAAATTAAAAAGATTTTTAAAGAAGAGTTGGTAAAATAAGAAACTGTTTGAAAAAGGAAAGAGAAAAAAGATTAAAATTGAAAGACTAAAGAATCGTGGGGGGAAAAACATGAATTCTATATACTGTTTTCCCCTAGCACTGGAATTTTGTGGTTCTCACTGATCAGTAAACTTGGTCTTGGCTGGATGTTGCTGATCTTCGGGGGGGGGGGGGGGGGCTTATTGTGTTGATTCTCCCATGTCTTTGCCCCAGGCGGAATTTCACTGCCCTTGCCAGGGAGCCCAGCTAAGTAAGCAGTTCTGGATTGTTCTTTTTGGCTTTTGTTCCCTGAAGGCTTTCCTCACAGCTTTAGAGGCTGAGAATGAAAAATGGCGGCCTCCCAATCTCTGGCTCGGAGCCCAGAGCCTGGGTCCCCACTCCTCAGGGCGCCCTCGGGGAAACTCAGTCAGTCACGCTGTCTCCCTGGTCTCAGTCAACCCGCCATGCTCGCCCAGCCTGTGACCGCGCGTGTGTATCTCAGGCACGGGACCCTGCTTGGAGTCTCCAACCCTGCAGACTCCTGTGGCGCGCACCCACCCCGCCCCTCCTGGGAGAGGAAGGGGGATCTTGCCGGTTCTGCCACTTGCTGGGCCCCTGCTTGGAGAGCAGTCACCCTCCCGTGCTTCGGTTCATGGTTTCTGGCGACCCCGAGCGGAGAGCCCACTCCTGGGCTCGCTGATGGCAGCCGGCTTCCCTGCTCCGATGCCTGGGAGCTCTGCTGCATTCAGTCACCCCCGTCTTCCTGTGACCCCGAGGATCCTGGAACCACACTGTCCCACCTAGGATTCTGCCCCGCCTCACCACCTGAGCGCCTTTCAGGCAGGGACATCCTTCACTGGGGCAGACTTCTAGAAGTTCTGATTTTGTGCTTGGCTGCCATATCACTTTCCAGTGCCAGCTGACGGAGGCTCCCCCGCCCAGTGTATCTTCCCATATACCACCCCGAACTCACGTCTCAGCACCTTACCTTACAGAAAGTGGTCACTTTTCTCTTTGTAGGGTTGCAGCTCTTCTTTTCTTGGACCTCCAGTTGAGTTCTCAGGTGTTCAGAATAATGTGATAGCTATCGAGCTGAATTCCTGGTACCAGATAATACTAAGGTCTCCTACTCCTCTGCCATCTTGGACTATTGAGCCAGTTGGGGAGTTTTAATGCCACTTTGAGCTTTCATCTCTGTCTATCTGTCTGTCTGTCCATGTTTCAGATGAGGAAACCATACTATTCTTGCTTCAACAGAAGTCCAGTTCCCTCCCATGGTCCTTGCTCAGGTGTTAGGGGTTTGGTAGCGGCTGCCATGATGAATATTTGCATGCACCTCCCCCTTTCCCACGTCCCCTCCCTCTGGTGTAAAGCACCCCAGCTCCTGTGTCCATCCACATCACAGCCATTTTCCCACCCCACTCCTAACTCTGCCATCACCTAGTTTTACCACCAAGAACCGGTCATTAAGGAGGGTATCGGGGAAAGAGGCAAGCTCTCCTGCCCTGCACTGTCCATAGTCTCTCACAACATGAACACAGGCTGTGTACTGTCAGCCCTCACCAGGCAGCAGAAGAATGACAGTGTAGAACTAGCTTAAACTGGGGTTCTATATCACACTATTCCCAGAGTTTAATAAAGCTAAAAGGAATAAAGTCCCACCTTTACCCCCCATACCCCTGCATGTAGCAGCACAGCAGTTACGTGGGTGTGTTCTAGTACCACTGGAATAGCCAAATCCAAATCAAGGCTCTCCCATTCCTGTGTGACCTTGGGCAAATTACTTATACTCTCTGTGCCTCAGTTTCCCCATCTGTAAATCAAGGGTAATAAAAGTACCTTCCTCATAAGGCGGTTGCAGACAGAAATAAGTAGAGTACTTAGCACAGAGCTTGGCACAGGGTAAGCCCTTAATAAATGTTACGGGTTGTTGTTACCACAAGCCAGCACTTCAACCTCACTTCTCTCTCTTCAAGACAGAGCCCATTCTGAACACTTCCATTCTGTTTAGGAAATGCTGTCTTTCCTACTGACAGTAGTTATGCTCACCCAGGTCCTTTCTCCACCATGGCAACCCTCAGGACATAGTAATTTCCAGAAAAATTCTGAATGGAGAAGCCACAGTCTGGAAAACTCTTTGAGGTCCCTGCCACGGAAGTAAAGAGACTCCCTCATTTTTCCTGCAGACTTCCAGTTTCTTCTGAGTAGCTTCTCCTTGGTCGACATACATGCATATGCATGTGTGCACGTGCACACACACACACACACACACACACACACACACACAGCCTTCCAAAGGATAAGCAGTAATTCTCAGGGACTACAGAGTCTTAATCCACTAAGGAACAGTTGAATCTGCCTTGCTTCTCCCATCCACAATCAAAATGGCAATGGCAACTTATGTTATGTTTGTATAGAAGGCCACTTCTCTTTTCTCATTTCCCTGCTTCTAGACCATTACTGAAGACATCTTAGTACCTACGAAACAGAATCTATAACAGTACTACTTCAGACAGCAGAGCCATTTACCCTTAATTTTTACTTTTAGCTATAAAAAGATTTGACTCAAGACTTGAATTGGATGCTCTTCCTTTTTCTTAAAAAAATTTTTTTTAAAGATTTTATTTATTTATTTGACAGAGAGAGAGTCAGCCAGCGAGAGAGGGAACACAAGCAGGGGGAGTGGGAGAGGAAGAAGCAGGCTCCCAGCGGAGGAGCCTGACGCGGGGCTTGATCCCAGAACCCTGGGATCACGCCCTGAGCCGAAGGCAGACGCTTAACAACTGAGCCACCCAGGCGCCCCACTTAAAAATTTTTTTAATTAAAGTATAGTTGACATGTAATTGGATAGTTTCGTTGATCTTGGACCAGAACAAATCTTAGGCTGGGCTCCCACCCCCTTCTAATTTCTGTAAAGAAAAGGAAAAGGTAGAAATTTATTTTCCCTTTGCCCAAAGAGCGAGGGGTAGTTCTTCTAATTATATTCTTTCAACTCTTGCTAATTGGGCACCTAGCATCTGTAGGTGCTGGACACTGAATCAAAATCAAAGAAATATGAACATGGTCTTTCCTTAAAACAGATTATGATCTAGCCAGAAGCAAGAATGCTGGGGAGGGACAGAGAGAGAAAAAGAGTGGTGCCTTATTCACCCCTTTGTATCACCTAATGAGTAATTGGTCCTTGGTAGCAAAGTTAAAAATATGGTTTTAGAAGGAGTCGAAGAAGTTTGGTGCAAGCCTAGCATGTGTTAACAATCTGATCAGAGCTCAGAATTCCTCCTATCTCCGATTTCCAAAAACAACCTAATATGTTACAAGATTTTCCTTTGCATAGCACTTCTGTCTGCTCGTACTTTATAAGGTCTACGGTATACGCATGCCTCCTACACAATCCGAGCTGCCCCACAATTCCTACTAAGACCCCGAGCGATTTGTCAATTGCCATCCAACATCTGAACAAGTTTAGGGCAGGAGTTTTTAGGAAGGCCTGGTGTTTTTAGAAAGGACTGGCATTTTTAGGAAAATATTTTTAAGTAGGAAATAGAATAGATGATGTTTCTCAGGACATCACTGTTCTGGGGAGTTCATCTTTGGTTAGCAGATGATGTCAATATAAGAAAGAGAATAGCAGGCAGTCCAACAGGAAAGAACGCTGACAGAAGACATTTCTCGCGTGTTATCTCTCCAAATGAAAGAAAGTGTTCTAAGTGAATGGTGGTAAATACACGCCCTGCTCTCGTTGGCAACTTTCACTGTTAAACCTGTAAGTTGAAAGGCACGCAAACCAAAATTCACGCGCCCCTCAACCTTGAGGGTATGAGTCACTAAAGCAGTCCTCACGTTTCTCCATGCAGAAAGGCAGGAGACTTTCCAAAAAAGGTCGTGGTTTTTCTGTTTCCTTGGTTCCCTGACACATAGCCCAGCCATGATCACATGTGGCGACAGGCAGGAAACTGTTGCCTTATTTGGGAATCCTGTGGCCCTTTTGGTAGGGGGCGTGGCACAGACTGAGAAGTCCAGATAAAAATGGCAATAGCTCCCCCAAATAAAGAGAATCAGATAAAGGAAGTGAGCGTTTTCCCTAGAATAAATATAGAAAACTCTTTGATCCAAAGAATAAATATTTCCAAACCCATTTCTTTGTAAAGGTCTCCTAGGAAAATACTTAGAATCTTCCATTTTCTGTAATGATTTCTCCCATTTTCCTTCTATCCAGATGCTGACTCTCTGCATTTCCCAGCTGTTGCGGGGACAGCTATTCTATTGGGGGACACTGTATGAGTTACATTCACCCCCAGTTCTCTAAACAGATGCTTCTCAAGTGTCTCTCAGTCTGACCCCCCACCCGTGCTGTGCGACATTCATCGTGGCACAGAAAGAATGGTGTCCGCCCAACACAAAGAGATTAGAGAATGAGGGGTGGAGGACGAGGGGACAAATGGTCTGGATTTTAGAGCTTTCTGTCTGCTTTCCCATAGGGTGATATAACTGGGGGATGGCCCCAACACAGATCTCAACCGGACAGGTAGGCCTCGGTAGTGAAGCAGGTCTTCCAGCTCACTCTGGAGCACTGGAAGCTGTATTCCTCTGTTCAGGTATTCCTGGGGCAAGGCTGCTGCCAGCGACCACTCCTTCTTTATTCGGTGTTTCTCCAAGTATGAGATCACCCAGCTGGGAGAAAAAAAGGACAGTGGGGAAAGAGGGGGGAGGCAATGAAACAGTAATGGGTGTGTCAACTGCGACTGGAATGTGTGCCCATTGTCAACCCTGAGTTACCAGAGAAAAACAAACACAAGTCCAGAATTTCTTGTCCCACGGAGGGTGTCAATCGCATAGTAGAGGCAAGGGTGCCCTCTGCTGTTACTTGCGATTTGTTGTTCATTTCAAATTTCAAGCTCCATGTAAAAGGTATTTAAGAAACATCCTACGTAATGAAATAGGGAAACCAACTTGGGATCTCAGCTGTTGGAGCCAGGCTGTGTTCTGTGTCGGGGGAGAGAGACTGGAAGCGCTTGAGGCTGCACGGGCAGCCGGGAAAATTCCATCCTGGCCTGGGAGGGGGCCCCGGGGGCTTTAAGGTCCAGGACAGTTTGCCTGCAAATAAAAACATTTCTTGGGATCAGGGCCCTTCTTGGGTGGCAGCACGCTCTGATCAGAATCTCCATTTATTTTCCTGTCCTGTCCCGGTAAACTAGTTTGGGTTTTTTTTAGATTCGCCCATTTATTTCTCTACAAAAGAAAAAATACATCTAGTTCTCACATAAGGAGATGAAACTCAATGGCTTTGCCCACAAATATCGCATGAAGATAAGAATCTAAAATACATACAAATACCCAACTCTGATGAAACATCCGTTGTATAACTCGTTGTACTTTCCTGGGAATATTAACTGAGATAGGAAATAATTGTCTCAGACATTCACCTTAGAGTTCAACCAAATGCAGTCGCCAAGAGAAACTTAATCATGGTTATGATTAATATTTTGCATTTGGAAATGACTGCAAATCAAAGGCCATAAACACCGTTAGTGGTAATGCTTCAGTATTTGCTCTCTTCCTGATTTTTACTTTCAAAGTTCGGGGTGGGGACGGTGGTGTGTCTGTATTTTAGAAGGCTTCAAGAAATTGTGTATCACTGTACAAGTTTCTTTTACTTGTTAGAGAAAATACAATTATTTGAGGTTCCACTGATGGTCTTCTAGTAGGAGGGAGACAGGGAGGAAAGGGGCGGGGGGGGGGGAGGGTGGAGACCAGTCTTTCACCATCATCTTCCATAGTATCTTCCACAAATGTCACACCGTGCACTTTATTAGGTGCCTTGCTACATAGCCTCTTTGTTGGTTGCATTTATCCCCCTAACAAAGGGTCACAGTTGGAGTGTCTGCATACCTAGAGATTTCTGCACATCTCTGATTTCAAACATATGTATCACTTGAACACTTTTGGACCCAAGAAATGGAATCCAACTTGGCAAAAGGAGAATTTGTTGGCTCATGTTAATTAACATTAAGACCAGAGGTGGGGCTAGATCTCAGGGAGGGCAGGAGCCAAGGATCTGAATTGCATCAAAGTTTTCTCCATCTTCCACCGATATTGAGTTCATTGACTTTTTCCATGAGACAGAAAGCATTGTTACTGGCCATTCTCGGGTTCCCATTTCCCCAGCTCCACGTTCCAAGGAAAAGAGGAAGCCTCCTCTTAAGCCCTATTTGGAAAATCCCAAGGAAAATTTCAGACTGCCCTTCCCTGGGTCATGAGTTCATATATGTGGCCAGGGTGGGCGGGGTTTTAAGATGGACAATAAGAAGGGAGTAAGACTGGGTAGACAAGGTAATAGATGTCATAGATGTCTACTACAATCTTCTGAAGGGGGGGGGCGGAGCTTTCTTTAATTGAGCCTTTCTTGTGTATCAGGCACTGTGCCAAGCCTTTTCATTTTTCACACATAATTTTCTTTAATTGCCACAAAAACCCTACGACGCAGGTGTTATTATTAGATTCTGGAATGGAGCTTTGGAGAGATTTAGCAACTTGTCCAAATTTGCACAGCTAGTAAGTTGTAGAACTACACACAGAGCATTTTGATCCCAGAGCCCAAAGTAGTAACCACTATTCTGTATTTCCTCTGTTTGTCAGGTGATGTGTGTTGGTTTCTGCTTCAGAAAAATCAGTCCCTGGAGTTCTGGTCAAGATTACATGCAATCTATTTATACTCAAATTATGAATGGAAAAATTCTTTTTTTGAATCAAGGACAAATAAACTATGATCCATTCTTTCTTCAGTATAAGGACTGAATATTGTTCAGTTTTGTTTTCTTTTTAACATGTCGTCTAATTCCTTGGACATAGTAGGTGCCAAGTAAAAATGATTTAGAGAATATAATGAAAGGCTTTCTAACTACAACTCAAAATGCAGATGCAATAACAGAAAAGATTGATAAATTTGATGACATAAAAATAGTTTTTTTCACATCAGAAAAAGATAAGCAACGTCAAAGGACAAATGGCAAGCTGGGAAAAACTACTCGTAACATATTTCATAGATAAGGAGCTCGCATCCCTAACCCGTGAAGAACCTTGTTTAGAGAGGGCAGAGTTTAGAGAGGGCAATAATCCTGTTATTGAAAAAAAAAATGTACAAAAGACAGGAATAGACAATTCACAAAAAGAAGTGTAAAAGTGTCTCTTAAACCTATCAAGAGATGCTCAGTTTCACTCATAATTTAAAAATGCACCTGTAACACACAGAAACACCATTCTCACCCATCAGAGTGGCAGTGAGTCAAAAAGCTTGACAAAACATTCTGTTAGTAAATTGTGGGGCACTCTCATTGCTGGAGGGAATGCAAAATTGTACAACCTCTACGAAGGGGAATTTGGCAATTCCTAACAAAACTACATATGCACTAAGCCTTTAACCCACCAATGCTACTTGTAGGAATTTACCCTGAAATACACCTCTAGTGATGTGAAAACACATGTGCAAAAGGTTATGTGTTGCAGCCTTATCTGTCTGAGCAGAGGAGACTAGTTGCATAATCTATGGTACATCCACACAGTGGAATACTATGCAGATAAATTAAAATCACCAGTAAAGAACAGGTGGACACCATATGCCTCCAGATGTGCTACTCTGAGAAGGATACAGCTTCAGCTATATAATATTGTGGCCAAAAATGCATTACATCTTCAGATTTGCATACTTAAGAGTACAAGACCTTCCCTTCCCTGTGGATCCCAAAGCAGTTCCTGGAGGGCTTGAGGACATCTTGTTCATACTCATGTATAAAAGACAACCTATTTTTTCTGGTCCTCCCCCCTTTCAGTAAAAGGCAACTCCAAACTTCTAGTTGTCTAGACCAAAAGCTTTTATTCCTCAAGATTCAATATCCCCTTCTTGATAACTGTAAGAAAAAGATGGAGTTACTCTTTTTTCGTCAGCATTTGGTTCAGAGGCCCTCTGCTCAGACCTCAGGTTTGGGAAATAGAGGAAGAAGATCTGAAGATGGGTAGATGACACCTATCCCAACCCAAATGTTGGGACTTTCAACATAGTATAGCTGGTACCCCATTCCCCATTGTAATATTTTAATAAATTGAGTATTAGTGTAAGGAAATCCCTCATTCATTTCTGGGTCGTTGCCGTAGAGCCAGAAGCTCATTAGGTGAGGCACAGAACTTCGAAGAGGAGGTAGCACAGTGATAGAGACCACACTTCTCATCTTCCATTGGTCAGCACTCGGTCACATGGCCAAACCTAATTGCAAAGGAAGCTGGGAAATGTAGTCTAGCTCTGTACCCAGGAGGGCAAGGGAATTGTTTGGTGGACAACCAGCCAGTCTCTGTCACCTTGGTGATAGATTACAAATAATGTCTTCTCTTTCACATATTAAACCGCTAATATGAACCTATCATTTTTAAATATTAAAATATTTATAGTTTTTAAATTGTGATGATGTGATTTCTTTTTATTAAATGGATGACCTACATGAAACTCCTGATTATGTCGAAGACCCATTAAGTACATGATGGATGCCAAACCTCACATAACATTGCCCTCAAGTCATATCAAATCATTCCTCAGAAATAGTTCCTGGTGATGGCAATTGAGAGACTCAAGAATGAAGGCTGGTGCCTCCACAAGAAATAAAATTAAGTGTTGCTTAAGCAATTCTCAAGAGCTAGCTGTTAACCACTGCACACCAGCAGTTCCCATTTCTTCATACTTTTCCATAAGGCCCCAGGTTTCAGCTTTTTTTTTTTTTTCACCTTTTCCCTCTATAATGTAATTTGTATATTTAACTTATGTGATGGCTCAAAGTGAGCATAGTAAGAAGAAGGGACACTGAGGTTAGAAAACATGAATGTTAAAAAAAAAAGGATAAAATCGAAGGACTTCAGAAGTAACATGGATTGGAGCTGGGGGTGGAGGTGACCGAACGCAGCCTGAGGTTCACGTGATTTTGCCATTGGCCATTTTCTCTTTTTGATCTTCCACTATGGTCTTTTTCAAATAACATTCATTTACTCAGCGGGTTCTTGACTCTGCTGGCAAGTTTTATTTTATTTTTTATTTTTTTAAAGATTTTATTTATTTATTTGACAGAGAGAGAGACAGCCAGCGAGAGAGGGAACACAAGCAGGGGGAGTGGGAGAGGAAGAAGCAGGCTCATAGCCGAGGAGCCTGACGTGGGGCTCGATCCCACAACGCTGGGATCACGCCCTGAGCCGAAGGCAGACGCCCAACCGCTGTGCCACCCAGGCGCCCCTGCTGGCAAGTTTTAAATCAGAGATCCTGATTTAATTGGTCCAGTGGCTGAGGCCTTAGGCTTTGGAATTGTTCAAAAGCACCCAGGGTGACTCTCGTGTACAGCAGAGCTGAGATCCATTGATCTCCCTTCCGCATTGCTTTTAATTGACTAATTTTGAGAACTTTTTTTTGTTAAGATTTTATTTATTTATTTGACAGAGAGAGACAGCCAGCGAGAGAGGGAACACAGGCAGGGGGAGTGGGAGAGGAAGAAGCAGGCTCCCAGCGGAGGAGCCTGATGTGGGGCTCGATCCCATAACGCCGGGATCACGCCCTGAGCCGAAGGCAGACGCCTAACCGTTACTGAGCCACCCAGGCGCCCCTAATTTTGAGAACTTGACCATACTTCTGATGAAATTGATGCATATGAAATTGAAAGTTCATTTAAAATGTGTGAAGAGGGGCACCTGGGTGGCTCAGTCAATTAAGCCTCCAACTCTTGATTTTGGCTCAGGTCATGATCTCAGGGTCATGAGCTCGAGCCCTGCGTTGGGCTCCACACTCAGTGTGGAGTCTGCTTGAGATTCTCTCTGTCCCTCTGCCTCTGCCCTTGCTTGTACTCACATGCTCTGTCTCTAAAATAAATAAAGAAAATCTTAAAACGTGTGAAGTAAAATACACCTACCCAGGCATCATTAAAATTGTGATCTGTGCTCCAAACGACCTCTGGGCAGCCAAAATAGTGATCACAGAATTCCTGCACTTAAGTTCATCTGATTTCTCCTCACAGGGAGTGCCGAAGGCCAAGATATTTCTGAATTATCCTCTCTCCTCAGTTATACCCTTGAACAACTTTGTAGAAAGTTGGGATTCAGCTTACCACCAATTTAAAGACCTGAATATCTGATCAAGTAGCTAATTTGGAGACTCTCCTGGCCCTATCAGTGCCAAGTTAACTGGTTCTTTGCAAATATAAGCAGAATGGGCAGTCACCCCAGATTGGAATGAGTATTCCACTGCTGTTTGTGAAGACTGTTTTGTAACTGGAGCCCAGACATGGTGGGTTACACCAAAACTTTCTGTCAAGTCCAGTGGAACAATATTCATGTAGACCAAGGTTTCTCCACGTTGGCACTATGGACATTTGGGGCTGGATCAGTCTTTGTGGTGGAGCTGTTCTGTGCACTGAAGGGTTGTTAGCAACATGCCTGGCCTCCGCCGCTAGATGCCGGGGCACCCCCACGCCCTGGTTGTGACACTCAAATCCAGAAATTGCCAAATAGACCCATCGGGTCAAAATTGCTCCTGGTTGAGAATCACAAGTATAAACTCTTAGTTTGCCAAGTAAAAAAACAAAACACAAATAGCCCTGTTGTTTTGAAATTACTCAGTTTGAGTAATAATTTGAGAAGGGCTTCCTTCCAAAATTCTCCCACTGTCTTCCTCTAGTCTTCTATGTTCCCATCAGGCCCAGGCACACCAGCAGTAAAAAACAAGCATTGCTCTGGGACGGTGATTCTCAATCAAGGGCAGTATTGCTCCCTAGGGGACATTTGGCACGGTTTGGAGACATTTTTCTTTGTCAGTACTGGGGAAGAGTGGGGTGCAACTGGTATCTGGTGGCTGAGGCCAGGAATGCTGCCAGACACCCTACAATGCACAGGACGGCTCCCACAATAATTATTGGGACCAAAATAGCAATAGTGCTGAGGCTGAGAAACCTTGATTACAAGCAACCATATCCATGAAGTCCAAGGAAAAGACCCATTTTGGGGGGCCTTTAATAATATAGATCAGTGGTTCTCAACTGGGGGCGAGGGTGGTGACTTTGCCCTCAAGGGACATTTGGCGATGTCTGGTGGAGGCCAGGGGTGCCTATCACACACCAGGCAGCTCCCGACAACAAAGAATGTCCAGCCGCAAATGCCAGTAACGCCAAAGTAGAGCGACCCTAGCCTAGGATCACCTCTCTTGCTGCCGTTAGGCCCAGTGGATTTTTTCTACCCCCCTTTTGTGTTTTTGCTCCCCCACTTTGCATCTGCCCTTATGTTGTCAATCCAGTTTTGGATGTCTAGACCCAATTCAGCTTTGGCGTAGCAATAGGGTGGCTAAGAAGGAGGGAGGCTTGGCACAGAACCCAGCCCCTAGAACAGATCAACACTGGGGAGCAGGCCAGTTAACATCAAAGGTTCAGCCAGGGTTGGGGGAAGCAAGCCGCAGTCACAATTCAAGATGACAGTCGGTACAAATGGCCCTGCCAAAGACACTTTGTCCTGCCAGGTGCGGGGACAGAGTGGCTGGGAATCTGGGGCAGTGGAGACTCTTACTGTAAAATTAGGCTGTTTCCAGGAAGTCAGGCACTAGGTAAGGCAGTCCCAGCCAGCAGGCTGAGGATTGGGGTCAGGGCTAGATCCTGGAGAGGCGCACTTTGTCAGAGTGAGTCAGGACCCCGGGGAGAGGAGGGAACCTGGATAATTAGCAAGCCAGCTGAAGGATTTCAGAAAAGGGCTAATGTACAACTATGAAGCAGGGCGGATGGGAGCCTTTGGCTCGGTTTAGAAAATGAGTGATGGATCATCATTAGCCGAGTGGAAATGCCATGTGGGCGAGGTGGTGCCGGGGACAGCGCTGCTGAGCCTAGCGAAGAGCCTTGCCACACAGCACCTTCGGTCTGAGAAGTAAGAAGACTGACTCCATAACAAAAAGCAACTCCCCTTTCCCCCCCACACCCTCCCCCCAACACACAGGCGCTTGTACACACACGCACATGCGCATAGGCGCGCAGGCACATAGCACGGCCCTCACCTCTAACACCACCGTAGGGGTCACTGGGACGGTTCCTGCGTGCACACAAGATTGGTCTGGAGAACTGGGGGTCATGTTGAAGCAAAAGTTGTTCAGTGAACAGAGCAGAAGCAAACAGTTGAGACCAAAAGTGTCACCACTCATTTGTTTGTTTTTGTTTTTTGGATAATACTGGCTTTATTTTAAAATCATGGATATGAATGACATTTGTGACATTTCTTGGTTTTGTCTGATTATAAAGGCAATCCCTACTTGCTGTAGAAAATTTGAAAAATACAGAAAAGTATAAAATATTTCATCTATAATTCCATATCCCGACGATAATTACTCTCAAGATGTTGGGGTGCTTTTCCTAATCCTCTTTTGTTTTACTGGTGCCTTTTATTCTAATGTCATCAACTGATATTCACCTTATAACTTGTTTGACATGTAATGGTAATCTAGTCAAATAGCATCCTTCCAGAATTTTTCTGTGGCTAGATCCTTGTCTCATTTGAATCCGTAAGAAAATGTGATTTTTTTTTTCTTCAGATGGACTCTGGATTTATTGAGATTAGACTCCTCGAGGTGATAAAACACCTACCCCAGAAGTGGGGAACGGGGAAACCTGCCTCTTCCTGGTCATCACCACTTTCGTAGGTCATACTCTTTCTCCTTCTTAATAGAAATGTTCTGTGCTATATTAAGTTTGGTGATATGGATAAAACGATTGAAAATACCTACGAATCTGGAGCTAGAATCTCAAGAGAGATTTTGGTGATTATGGTTTTGCATAATACAAACCTTACCTTGTACATGCAGATGTAGCACTTTCTTCTTATTCGTGAAATACCACCGTGAATCTCCTAAGGCTTATTATTCTGGCAGTCTGGCCCAGGCTGGAAATTTCAGACGGCTCCAAACTCCCCAGGGGGCAGTTCTCAGTCTTCAGCTCCTCTTGCTGCACCTAACTCTCTCGGCCTCCAGGAAAGACAGAGGCGGTGTAGTGTGAGGCAGGGAAGATTGTCACCCCTGCTAAAGCTGAGCTGGCCCCCCGGGGGGGGGCGGGGGGGGCTAGCGGGGAGGGAGGAAGCGCTGCAGGTGGGAACACTGAAAACAGGTATTTTAAAAGCCTCATCTGTGCAGCCAAGTAGTGGCATCTGACACCAACAGAGGCCAGTGGCACATAAGTACCTTTTCAGTACGACGAGTCATTTCTAGCTTCTGGAATGCGTGATGCCACCAGGTGTCAGGAGAATGAACTAACATGATATTTAGAACCAACAGTGAAAGGTGGCTGTTAAAGGAAAAAGATGTATCTGCTTGTTGAATGCCTGACTCTAAGCAAAGCAAAACACACACACACTGGAGGTTCTCAGGAAAGAAGGCAAGAGCGTATCTTTTTTTTTAATAATAAAATTAAAGAGACTCCGTTGCAAAATACAAAATATTTGAATACATTCCGCATGCATAGTGTAGGTTCCTGGCGATACCGCGCGAATAACTAACTTTATTTTGTGGATGGTACCTAAGGACTTGTCTTCGAAGTCTTTCGCTCATAGTATTGTATGTGTTTTTGTTTGCTGATTCTTCTCCTCCTTTGGCATCCTGCTTTTTCTTCTTTCACTAAAATTTCTTCCTTCATTAGGAGAGGTATCTGTTTCCAAATACTCGGCTGCGTATTTGTAACTGAGCTTTGTATGGCGTTGTGAAAGCCTTCTGCACCAGCAACAGCAGATCTCTCTTCAAAATAAACATTGCCAGCAGGTGTAGAGCACACATATGCTTCCTGTCCGCATTTGCTGGTGAGACTGCCAAGTAAACACGCGGATAAGCATGTAACTGAGGATGGCAGACAGAAGTGTACATCTGTCGAGAGAAGAGGCTTTGCTCCTGTCTCCTCCATCGGATGGCTGACTTCCGAGGGGGCTGTTCTTCCAGCCACTGACGAGTCAAGGTCTATGTCTCTACAAGGATCTGAAAGCAGGTTGTTTTCCGTACATTCCCATCAAGGGGACTTTTTTTTTTTAAGATTTTATTTTTAAGTAATTTCTATACCCTACGTGGGGCTTGAACTCACAATCCTGAGATCAGGGGTCGCGTGCTCCACCCGCTGAGCCAGCCAGGCGCCCCTGGATGGCCTCATTTTAATGATTGAACTGAATGCATTCAGTTACATCGGGCTTATTGTCATCCCAGCATAGACATTGTAATTGGGCATTGGCAGGTCAGGAGAGTAGCTCTTTTCACATGAATTTAAGTCCTAGAGACAAAAGATAGCTTATTATATGTCTTTTCCTGGTTAATGTTTCTATTGAATACACTACTATGTCTTTGAAGCCACCTCGAATTCTTTTTCAAATGAGGCACGATACCAAAACAAAACAAAAAGCTTAAGATAGAATACCTACCTTCAGGGGCTGTGAACCTAGTTAAGTGAACTGTAATATTCAGAAATATCCAAACCTCTGAAAGAGGTATAGCATAGTAAGGCCAAAGGAAAGAGGGTGCATATTTAGAAAGAAATCAGAAAACAGTTCCTGGATGATACGATGTTTGAGATGGACTCTCACCAGTGTTGAAAGATATTTCTAGGCCCAAGATGGAGCCACTCCTGTCCGGGATGCTACAGCAGCAAACTGAAGTTTAGATGACTTTCACGTCCCTGTAAATGTTCCTTGTCCAGGAATGCAGTACGTGCAGTCGGCCAGTCCCCAAACTCCAAGCCCACTCTGGGCCTTCTCACCCCAAACAAGGCTGACTACGTGGCCCCAGCCACACAGACATTTCCTATTTGTCTCTTCCTCGTTCTTTATTCTTTATCCTATAAAAGCTTCCTGTCTTTTGCCCCATTTTGCAGTTCTCAGGACGGAGACAGTCTGCTTCATGAAGTGTTAAATAAGGTTCGTTTGTATCACCTAAATTGTCTTCTTTTTTTAGTTGAGGTGTAACTGACACATAACATTGTATTAGTTTCAAGTGTAGAACATAATGATTTTTTTTTTCTTGTGATGAGGACTTTTAAGATTTATTCTCTTGGTAATATTCAAATATGCAATACAATATTATTGACTATAGTCACCACATTGTACATTACATCCCCATGACTTATTTGTTTTATAACTGGAAGTTTATACCTCTTGATACCCTTCACCCATTTTGCCCACCCCCAACCCCCTCCCCCCAGCAACCACCATTCTGTTCTCTGTATCTATCAGTTTTGTGGGGTTTTTTTAAAAGATTTTTATTTATTTGAGAGAGAGAGCACAAGCCAGGGAGAGAGGCAGAGGGAGAGAGAGAGGCAGACTCCCCACTGAGCATGGAGCCTGACGTGGGGCTCGATCCCGGGACTCTGGGATCATGACCTGAGCCGAAGGCAGACACTTAACCCACTGAGCCACCCAGGCGCCCCTATATCTATGAGTTTATTTTGTTTATTCATTTGTTTTGCTTTTTAGATTCCACGTATGAGATCATATGGTATTTGTCTTTCTGTGTCTGTTTTATTTCACTTGGCGTAATGCCCTCAAGGTCTATCCATGTTTTTACAAATGGTAAGATTTCATTCCTTTTTATGGCTGAGTACTATTCCATTGTATACGTATATGTATATGTACCACATCTTCTTTATCCATTCATCCATTCATGGGTGCTTAGGTGGTTTCCATTTTGTGGCTATTGTAAAAATACTGCAGTGAATACAGGGGTGCATGTATCTTTTCAAATTAATGTTTTCATCTTTTTTGGGTTAATAACCAGTAGAATTACTGGATCCTATGGTAATTCTATTTTTAATTTTTTTAAAAGATTTTATTTATTTGAGAGAGAGAATGAGCTGGGGAGAGGTGCAGAGGGAGAAGAAGCAGACTCCAGGACCCCAGGATCATGACCTGAGCTGAAGTCAGACACTTAACCAACTGAGCCACCCAGGCACCCCTCTATTTTTAATTTTTTGAGGAACCGCCATAGTGTTTTCTACAGTGGCTGGAGAAGTTTGCATTCCCACAACAGTGCATGAGGGTTCCTTTTTTCTCCACATCCTCACTAACATTTGTTATTTCTTGTCCTTTTGGTAATAGCCATTCTAATATGTGTGAGGTGATATCGCCTGGTACTTTTGATTTGCATGCCCCTGATGATGAGCGACGTTGAGCATCTTTTCATGTGTCTCTTGGCCATCTGGATGTCTTCTTTGGAAAAATGTCTATTCACGTCTTCTGTGCATTTTTTAATCACATTGCTTGTTTGTTTTTATTGAGTTGTACGAGTTCTTTGTATTTTTTGGATTTTAACCCCTTAGTGGATATATGAGTTGCAGATATTTTCTCCAGTTCAATAGGTTCCGTTTTCACTTTGTTGACAGTTTCCTTTGCTGTGCAGAAACAAGTCCCACTTGTTTATTTTTGCTGTTGTCATCTTTAAATTGCCTTCTTTAATCATGTTTTTACCAACAGATTGGTAGGATCCAGAAAGGTAGAAGGGAGGAAAGGAGACTCATGAGAAGCAGTGGGGAAATGTGGACCATGTTGGAGGAACAAAGCAGACTCTGATATGGCCCATTGCTAAGTTCTAAGAGAGAATAACAGAAACTGCCTCAGTGTGAAGGACCCTGGGGGTCAGACTGAAGCATTTGAAGGAACTTGGGAAGATAGGGCACTGAGGACTTTTGAAGAGCATGGAACGTGGGTTTCTATCTCCTATAGGGCTCTTTTACCCTGTCCCTCCTGATGGCTTCCGGCAATGTCAGTGGAAAGGGCTGCTCAGAGTAGACACACAGCACTGTAGAGAGAATAACAAAAAAATTCAGAGAATCAGGCCACGGCAGATTTGCTAACAACTAATTCCTGAAGACCTATGACCGAGGTAGGCTTAAGGAAGTTTACAAAGTAACCTGAAGCCCTATTTACCTCTAAAGAACTGGTGGAGGGGCACCTGGGTGGCTCAGTTGATTAGCCATCTGCCTTCGGCTTGGGTCGTGATCCCAGGGTCCTGGGTTCAAGCCCGGCGTTGGGCTCCCTGCTTAGTGGGGAGTCTGCTTCTCCCTCTCCTGCTCCCCCTGCTTGTGTTCTCTCTCAGTCAAATAAATGGATAAAATTTTTAAAAAAATAAAGAACTGGTAGAGAAAGCAAGAGACAGGAAAAAAGTATATCAAAAGTAAGTAGACATCATCAAATGGACAAATAGCACATAAGTAGGGAAAATTAACCAGCCATGCGGGAGTCCATAAAATACAGAAGCTAAGTCCTACATAGCTGAAGAAAGCACATCAAAATAGAAGAGTATGAAAACAGAGACATCATTTGTAAAAGTACTGTGGACAAAATTGATCTTTGTTGAATTGCTGAATTCACACAAAATATGTACTTTTCTGTAAACCGTGTATGTAAAATTGCACTGTTCAATAGCTGTGGCTACTTGAATTTAGGTTAATTAAATTTGAAGCCTGCTTCCTCAGTCACACTAGCCACATTGCAGTGTTTAATAGCCACATGTGCCTAGTGGCTACCATATTGGCATAGTGACAGCACAGACTCTCACAACACAGAACATTCACCACACAGTCATCATCATAGAAAGTTCTGTTAGCACTGTTTGAGAGTTGCGGTTCTTAAGTTTGGGGGGGGGGTTGGAGAGGGTCATAAACTCTTTGAGAAACTAACAAACGTTATGGACCCTGTCCTAATAAAATGTGCAAACACATATACATGTGTTCTTTTGTATATAACTTTGGGTTTTTATGGCTCCCTGAAGCCTATTTATAGACCATTTAGGGATTTATGGACTCCAAGTTAAGAAAACCTAGAAATCTTTTAGATATTTTCGTTTCTGGTTCATAATCTTTCTCTTCACGCTTAGTCTTGTCATATTCCTGGAAGTGTCTAACATTCAAGTGAATGTTGCATAGAAAATCTTGCCTCTAATGTCCTTATTCTCTACACCAGCAATGACCTTCACTTCTGTTCCATATTGGCCACGTGATTGCTTCCTAGAGCTGGTCTCTTTGGAAGATCGCTTGCTGTCACCTCTGAAATCACAAACTCAAATATCTGATACTCTGACTCCAAACTCCTTCCTTCCAACTCTCTCTCTCTCACCCACTTAATTCCAATGCTTTGCTTCTTCTGCCTCCTCAAGACTCCAGCCTATCAGCCCCTAAACTTCTCCCTACCAATCACCCCTTTCCTTTACTCACTCCCTTCCCAATTCCGCTCTGATAACTTGGACCCACATTTCAACCCCTCTCCTGCCAAGGTCTTCATTCCTTTGGCTTGTTAGCTCTCAGTTCAGCCTGCCAAAGCCTGTCCTCAGTGGGTCCAGCCATCTGCCTTTTCCCCAGCTGTACCTGAACTGCTGGTAACATTAGAGAAGAAGCAGAGAATTTCTGAGATTTGCACTACAGTACATTCATGGCATTCAGAATCAACTGGGTCTTCAGTGTTGCTGCAACTCTATTGTGTTTCCCTTGTCAGGTGTTTCTCCCATTTTCCACATCAACCACTTAAGACATTCTCTAATCTGCATATTTACAAAACCACATATGTATATAATAATAAGAAATTGGGAATAAGCCATGTGTATTGTAAAGGGACTAATTAAATAAACTATGATACAGCTAAGAAACAGAACACTATGTACCTATTAATAAAATAGGAAAAATCTTCAGGATATATTGTTTGAAGTAAAATAAAGTGAAGATTCAGAGTAGTATTTATCACGTCCTTTGTCCCAGTGGGTACATTATATGCAGTAACAAATAACCTTTGACCTCTCGGCAGCTTAACATAATAACATAATACATATTTATTTCGTGCTCATGGCACGACTCAGTGGGAATTGGGTGACTCAGAGATCTAGGTCTTAGACGCGTGCGTCTTAAACATCCGCATCTTAAACACGTTGCCTTCGAAGCCATAACCAAAAGGAGGGAGTGCATAAACGAGGCTCTGGAAGTTGTGTAGGCAGGCCCAGAGGTGGTGTAATCACTTCTGCCCATTTTCTCTTGGCCGGAACCTAGTCATATGGCCTCAGCCTAACAGCAGAGGAGGCTGGGAGATAGTCTTCCTGAGTTCCTCAGAGAAGAAAAAAAAGGGGAATTTGGTGACCACATGACATTGCCTCTGCCACAGTTACAGTTAAGTAAGAGAGAAGACAGAAGAGAATATTTATTAGCATGTGCTTGTGTTTGCATTGAAAATGCTTTGTACAGCAAGGTTATAAACATGATTACTTCAGTGGGGCAGGGGAGAAGAGGTAGATGGGGCCGGGAGTAGAAGTAAGACTTCTCTGTGTGCGTGTGAATTACTGAGCCAGGTGTCTGTGTTAAATATTCAGCAAAAAACAATTTTAAAAAATTAAAACAAACTAGCAAATGGGTAGAACATTGTCCCCTCTCCTCACACGTGCCGCCCATGATGGCTCCCTGCAAATGGCTCTCCCACTTCTCAGAGAAAACGAAAGCCATCGGTAATGACTCCCTGCTGGCCGAGTTCTGCTCATACCTCCGACTTTAGATCTGACTCTGGTCCTCCTGTCCTCTGAGAAGCCCTGACTCACCCAGCTGTGGGTGGCACAGCCCCCCCGGGGGCTCTTGGCACACTCTCAAGCCCCGCCGTCACTGCGCTGTGCGCGCCGTGTCATGACTTAGTTCATGTCGGTCTCCCCGGCTACAGCTGAAGCTCCTGGAGGACCCCGTCAGTGTGGGCCACGAAGTCGGCAGCCAGTAAAACTGTGTGCAAGGGAATGAGTGAATTCACCCAGCAGAGGGTCGGGACGTGTTCATTTCTGTGACCCCCCCGCAATGTTTCACTGCTGAAGAATGAGTCTGGTTTGTGGCCAAATGACATAACTGTTCCACTGATAACTTCTAAGTAAATACTGGTGAGTTTTAAGAGAGCCACATCCTGGGCCCTAAAGTGATCCCTCTTACTTTCATATCACAGATCACAAAATGACATCTGTACTTTCTTCCTCAAGAGTTCATGTGTCCTCAGTGGGGCACCTGGGTGGCGCCGTCGCTTAATCATCCGACTCTTGGTTTCCTCTGTTCAAGTGGTGATCTCAGCGTCGTGAGATTGAGCCCTAGCCCTGTGCCCAGCTCTGCACTCAGAGTGAATCTGGTTAAGACTCTCTCTCCCTTTCCCTCTTCCCCTCTCCCCTACACACACGCTCTCTAAGGTAAATGGGTAAGTCAAGAAAGAAGAAAAAGAAAGAAAGAAAGAAAAAGAAAGAAAGAAAGAAAGAAAGAAAGAAAGAAAGAAAGAAGAAAGGAGGGAGGGAGGGAGGGAGGAAGGGAGGAAGGAAGAAAGAAAAAGAGTCCGTGTGTCCTCAGGAAGTTATAATGAACCCTCTGATTTTCAGTTTCTGTTTAAAATACAGCTAAGCTCTCAGTTCTTATTCATTCTCTTCTGGAATTCTTTAGAAGCTTAAAAACAGAGAGGGGGCAGTTTACATGTAGAAACAAGGCAGAAAGAGCCAGGGAGGAAGGCAAATTCAGGGTTAAGTTCTTCCTTCAGCCTACTTTTTTCCCATGGAGCCAGCTTGGCTGGGACCCCAGGTCCTCACAGCCGTTAGCAGCACACATTTCCCATTCTGGCACATTCTCACCCACCCCCTGCTGCCAGACTGCTTTCTGATATCAGCAGAAGCTCCTCATTAGGAGAAGAAAGCTTCCCGTCTGACTCAGTGTACTGCTGATACACCAGTCCCAGCCTTCTGTGAGCAGTAATGGCTGGCCAGTGCCGAAGGCGGTAGGAAAAGCCCAGGCTTTGGAGTAAGAAGAGCTGGCTTTCAATCCTGCTCCATTGCCTCCTGGCTCAGAAACCTCGCAAACGATTCCATTCTCTGAGCTTCAGCATCCTCAGCTGTAAAAAGAGGGGCGCCCGGCTGGCTTAGTCCATCGAGCATGCAACTCCCAATCTCCAGGTTGTGAGTTCGAGCCCCACACTGGGCATAGAGTTTACTTAAATAAAAAGGGGATGATCATTTTGATAGGGGTGTTGTAAAATTTAAATATAGTGATAAAAGTAAAGTGCCTCATACCATTTCAGCTTATATAATAGGTGCTCAATAAACAGTAGCTATTATTACCATCATCGTCGTCGTCATTATTAATGATTCCATCTTACTGTAGTCCCTACAAGAAGAATCTTAACTCTCCAGGGATAGGTACCACAGCGACCTGCAAAGCGTAAGTTACCAGTGCACTGCATCCTCTGGCTACCGCCCGTAACAGTCGAGTAACGATGGCAGGAGCAACTATTTCCATCTTCCAAATGAGGAAACACAGCTCAGGGAAATCAGGTCACTTGCCCAAGGTCACACGGCTCATGAATTCAGAGCTGGGACCCAGTTCTGACTCTTTCCACCATGCCAGAATAAACCAATCAAGCATTACCTTATTTCCAGTTGAGGAGAGCACCAGCCCTTTTGTTAGCAGATCTGAAGCAGTGAGTAAGCAAGTTGGGGTTGGGGGGCAAGGAAGGTGGTTTATCAGGGTGGCACTTGAAGATTACAGAGCTGGAGCAGGAGAGCTCCACCAGGACTGAGCCCAGGGGTTCTCACGCTGGCGCTGCTGGCGTTTGGGGCCAGATCATGCTTTGCTGACAACCATTGACCGCCCTGGCCTTTCTTTGGACGGACAAGGCAGTGGGAATTGAGGTGACTCAGGAGGGGTCCAGTGGGTCTCAGCAGACTTGAGATCATTTTCTTCTTTCACGATGCTTCTCCAAGACTCCATAAGACCTCTCCAATAAATGTGATGAGAAATGGGCAGGAAATGGTAGCTGGCAGGTTATCGCCACATAAAGGGAGAAAGTAGCTGGGCCCAAACCAAATCACAGTAGTGGATGGCTCTCAGTTTAAAGAGGAAAGAAATAGGAAGGAAGAGAGAGAGGGAAGGGGGGGGAGCACATGAAAAGACTGCTTTTTAGCATTCGTTTTGTAAGTGACTTGAGGATGACCAAGCCTTCTGTTCTGCTTCACACCGAACCTGAAGTAATCAAAGCAGAATCTATTTAACAACTATTTAAAAGTATTTAAAAATAAGAAAGGGACAAATCCTTTAAGATCTGCTCTGCAGTGGGTTTATAATATGACTAGAACGCGGAAGCAGGAGTCCTGCATTCTCATCTCTGCCACTGACTCTCTGAATGCCATGGGATCGCTTCACGCAAACCCATCCCTGGTTTCTCGTGTGTATATTTGGAGGTTTGAGTGGGACAACCTCCGAGGCGCCCAGGGCCGTAAAATTCTGTGCAATCTGAGCTTGCTATCTGGTAGGTGAAAGAAATAGTGCCTATAGCTAAGCTTTGTTGAACATATATTGACAGTTCTAGAATTGTCCTTTCTTGACTCTCCCGTGCAGATTTCGTAAAGTATTCCAATTTCTCTTCAGTGGCACGCACTGCCTGAAAGGTTTTGAGAGGTGGTTTCCCCTGTAACGGGTTCTGAAACTATCCCCTGATTGGGTAATCGCTGCATTATCGTAGAGTTCTGTGTTTCCCACTAAGCTGTACCAAAAAGTGGCTCAGCTTTACATAGAAGTTAGGAACTTAGAGATTTCACATCCGAGGTGAAAGGCTATAGAAACTGCCCGATACACATGCCCACCTTAACACCTTCTAGAATAACTCCACTTCTAGCAAAGAACAGTTTACCGCCGGGTGACGGGGTTTTCTGACTGGCCGCTCACATCTAGACTTCGCCCGCCCACGAAACTTCATTTCCAAACTCAGGCAGAGGGCTGGATCTGGCCCCCGGGGGACCTCCAGGCCCCCAGTCCAGTGCTGTGGCTTTCATCTGTTCTGAAGGCCCAGTACCCTGACTGCCAGTCGTCACATATTTTGAAGATCACCCTGGCGAGCTTGGGAGGGGAGAGAAGGATACATCCTTTATTCTTGCTGGTTGATGGTGGCTCAGCCTCTTCGATTTCCGTCTCCTGCATGGCTCACTGTCCTTCTGCTTAAGTGCTCCGTCTTTCAAATTTCTTTTCTCATCGTGCCTCTTTCTCAAATGGTGGCTGTGTACATGGTGGCCTGCTTGCATGACCTGTGGCGATGGGAGAGGGGACCTCAGACCATGGGTGTCCTCTGGATGCTTTTTGCCCTCTGGGCTGGAGCAGCTGGTCAGGCCTGGGTTCTAGTCTGGTGAACAGAACACGGTCACGTCTGTTGTCATAGTTCTTTTGCAGTGGCCTCGTGTCTTCAGAGCTCTCTGCTCCCCTTGACCCTGACCGGCGTACTCAGGGACATCTGGATCCCATGCAGGCCACCTTAGGCTCAGCCACTTGGGGACTTCCTGGGGCTGGCGTACCAGCATCCCGAGACTGGGAGACATGGCCACCCATGGATCTTCTCTTGACACTCACATTTCCCTCAGCCTGTGCAGGAAGTGATCCCTCTAGCTCTGGGGCCTGGGGTCCCCCCGTACCCACGCATGCTTCCACGGGCCATGTTCCCCCTCCCCAGTTTCACCCAAAGAGCCCTGCAACCTGCCTCTCAGCCGTACCTCAGTCTCCTTCCCCAAATCAACCTTGCGAGAGGTAAGGACTGTCTAGTCCCTCTTTCCCTCTCTTAAGGACCCCTCCACTTTGTCACCTCCTCTGCCTTCCTGAGCTCATATTTTCCCTGCCCCCTTCCTGGGGTCACAGTCATGGATAAGACATTGGGAATGAAACTGCTTACCAATAAATGAACCTAAATCAAGAGGAAGTTCAGAAACATGACATCTCTTCCATAGATAAAGGTTTACTAGAGGTTTTCAGTCACGTCATAGTGTGATCATTCAGGAGGCTTGTTTTGCATTTTATCTTTTCTGTTTGCTTGTAGATCTCTGCATATACTGTTCTTTTCGTGAGCATTCCAGAAAAGAAAACAACCGGGGGCTGAGGTGGGCTTGGCTGTAGCCAGTCCTCAGGATGCACCCAGGACAGAGTGAGACTCACTGATATTTCAGAAACAACCCCCCCGCACTGATTATGTAAAACCAGTTGTTCTCAGCCTGGAGTAGGGTGGTGGAGATTTTGCCCCCAGAAACACTCGGTAGCGTCTAGGTACATTTTGGGTTGTCATACCTGCGGGGGCGGGGGATGTGTGCTACAGGCATCTACCGAGCAGAGCCCGGGGCTGCTGCTGGACATCCTACAATGTTTGGGGCAGCCCCCGCCACGAAGAGTCATTCGGCCCCAAATGTCACTAGTGCCCAGGCTGAGGCACCCTGTTCAAAACCGGTGCCGTCCACAAAGGGAAGAAGCATGCCGAGCAGGATGAGGAAAGCAGTCATTTCCGCAACGGCACTTTGCAGTGGGCCGATGCCTTGAGTGGCAGGAGATTTCCGCAGTGCTTCAGGACCACTCGGGCTCCTTGTATTCAAGAGTATGCTTTGATTAAGGCCTCCCACCTTCCTTCCCAACTTTATTCTTGCCTAAGAAATAAGAGAGAATGATACAACTCAACATTTCCCCCAAAGTCCTTCTGCAAGATTAATAGCACTTGACACTTTAATAATCGAGCGAGCTTACGAATGCGCGAACACCCAGCAGGGGAGCAATGCAAACAGCCTTGATTTTTCAGTGGTTGAGTTGCGGCTGATTTGTGATCCCCATCCAGGAAAAAAGACTTTAAAACTCCTCCCATTAGGAGGCTAGAGACATTGGTGTAGAACAGTGGTTCTCCAAGTGGGATCTGTAGACCAGCAGCATCAGCATCACCTAGAAGCTTCTCAGAAATGCAAATTCTCAGGCCCCACTCCAGACCTATGGCATCATCAGAAACTCTGGCAGTGGGGCTCAGCCACCTGTGTTTAAACAAGCCCTCCAAGTGATGCTGATGCATATGAGAGTTTAAGAACCACTGATCTACAGCTACAGGCCCGAGGCCTGTTTTTTGTCAATAAAGTTTTATTGGCACCCAGCCACACCTATTTACATGTCGCCTATGGCTGCTTGCATGCCACAGGGGCAGAGCTGAGTAGTTAAGACAGTGACTGTAAGGCCTTCACAACCTAAAATGTTTACTATCTAGCCCCTTATAGAAAGTTTGCTGACCTCTTATCTAGAGTGTTGGGAAAAATAAATTACAAGGCTTTGATCCTTATGGAAAGAAATCCTGAAATGTATGATTTTTTCAGTTTTCAAATTCCTCCCCTTCCGCCCCCCACAACATAAAACACACACACACACACACACACACACATACACACACACGCGCGCGCGCGTTAGCTAAGAGTCAGTGTAGTAGGCGATATGCACTATACGAATGGGGTTAGTAGTGTTAACTCTTGGAAGTCCAACAGCCTGGGTCTTCATTTTGACTCCGTTGTGAACTAGCTTTATGACCTCGGGTGAGTTTTTCAAGATCTCTGGCCTTCAGTTACCTTTGCTGAGTGGACACAATAGTACCTACCTTGTAGGATTGCTGGCTGAGTTCAGTGAGTTGGTACATGTACTGAGCACCTAGTACTAAGCTCTTAAACCAGTGGCTGGCTCATGGCCCCCAGTCGGTGTTAGCGATGCTGCTTCTCGCTCTAAGGGCAGAAGAGCTGTGCAATGAATGTTAGTGGCTATGATGACTTAAGATACTCCAAGGACATTTCGAAAAGAGAGATGGCTTCTCCACAGACCTCTGCTTTCTCCTTCATCATTCAACGGTTGGGGAACATCTGAAGGTCCAAGGAGTCTTAAAAATTGAAGAGACATCAGAAATGTGTTGTCCATCCAGCCCCTCCTTCCATGGAACTAAATCTAAAGGAACCAGGTGCCCCCCCTTTTCGCACCCCCTAACTCCTCCTCCACCTCCCCAAACCTCTGCCAGCAAAGAGGAGGATGATGGAATGTGTGGTCTGTATGAAGTCCAAATGTCTAACCCAGCCCCTTCTAACTTGATTTTAAACGATTTGACCTCTTCAGTGGGGCTGAAACACCATGTGGGAGTCGTTCGTAGGTTCCAAGGTCGTTGGGGTCCCCAGACACTCTACATGCTGAAGCTGAGAGCTGGGCTCATTCTTGCGGCCCCCTTCACCTAAGACCTGCTTCAAGGGCATGTGACCAGTGCAGTCCCACATGGCCCACGTTCAGAGGGGCCCCACGCTCGGCTTCATGCTCAGTGGTCACCATCCTGAAGTTCTTAATTTGTGAGCGGAGGGCCCCCCACTTTCATTTTACACTGAACGCCACAAATGATGTAGCCAGTCTGGCCTTCATCTTTATAGAAACCTGATTCTAACCTAAGCCCCCTGCCCAAGCCTTAGTATTTATTAAGGACTGTGTATGAGCATGAGAACTGATTTTTTAAAAATAAATAACAAATAAATAACAACAACAAAGAGGACTTAATTTTTAAGAAGGGCAACATCTCTGGCAATTTCCAAAATAAAGATGTCTAAGACTGGCCAGCAGATGTCGCTCTTGGCACATGGCAAAAGAGGGGATTTTTTGAACAGACCGGCTCATGATCGAAGATTTTTGAGCCTTTAGGGAGGCAAGGCCTCAAAGGAGCTTGATCTAAGAACTTTTATTGTAACACCTTGCTCTTTTCTGATGAGCATACCACCACAAAGGCAGGAAATTCACCATGCACCAAATCTAAATGGGAGAATTGCAAAGAAGATTGTAATAAAGTATTTCAGTTAAATAAAAAATAAATAACCAAAAGCAACTTCTTCAGAGAGGTTGATGTAGTATTTTCACACACTCTTGTCCTTTCAAACTGGTGGTTAACACAGAGCCTATGTGGTACTAGGATTTACAATAAGAAATACATATTTGGTCTATATCCCCATTTCTAGCACGGAGCCCCTAAAAGCTTTGGAATTTTGTTAGTGCCAAGGGTGATAAAGGCGTCTTTTGTTACATTAATGAGATGGCTTTGGAATGCACCTGAAGGTGGGGGCTGGTTGCCAAGAGAACCGACCCTGTGATTAGAGGATTGGAACTTTTGGTCCCACCCCCTCCTTCCCCCAACTCTGGGGTGAGGAGGGGAGCTGGAGGTCGAATCCATCGCCCAAGACCAATGATTTAATCAATAGTGTCCTTGTAATGAAGCCTCCATAAATATCTGAAAGGTCTGGGCTGGTGAACCCGAGGAGGGGCTGGGAAGACAAGCGCCCCGGACACCATGGGGGCTCCTTGCCCTTCTCCTATACCCTGCCCTCTGCCTCCCTTCCAGCTGGCTGTTCCTGGGTTATATCCTTTTATAATCAACCAGTGATCTACGAAGTAAAATATTTCTCTGAGTTTTGTGAGCCTCTCTAGCAAATTAATTGAATCCAAGGAGGGGAGTCTTTCTAACCTCTGATCTGTAGGCGGTCAGCTGGTCGGTCTGAAGCTCAGGTAACAACCTGGACTTTCAGCTGGCATCTGAAGTGGGGGGGGGCAGTCTTGTAGGACTGAGCCCTTGACCTGTGGAATATGACCCTATCTCTGGGTAGATAAGTGTCAGAACTGAGTTGAATTGTAGGATACCCAGCTGGTGTCTGAGAATTGCTTGTTGAATGTGTGGGGAACCGCCCTCCCCACAATGAAATTGGGTCTCAGAATAGCAAAAGAGCATGGTAAAGACATTTCCTAACGTGTTCCCTGTCACCTTGAAGGGTTGGATTTGTTTCCCAAAAAGTGTCAAAGGCTAAAGTCCAGCAAAGAATCAATGCCTTTCATTCCGGGGCTCACAGCAAAAATGGCAGAATGAATCTTGGATGAGTTTCCTAATTTGCTGGAAGATTCCAGCTAAATATGTATTCCCTGTTCTCGAGGTACGTCATCCCCGTGTAAATAAAGAGTGATGGAGTGAAATGATTCAGTTGCTAGAAAACCTGTCAGTGGCCAAGACCATGCTCCGTTCTTAGGTAATGGGATCAGTCTGCCCAATATTAAAATGTCACTAACACTAAGGTAACAATTCATCATAGAAAGACATTCACATAGCTCTCCCAGTCTCTCAAATGAGTTATTTTATGTGGTGAAAGATTAGAAAGCATTTTTTCAACTTTCACTGGAATTCATTGCAAGATCTGCAAAATTTTAGTACATAAAGCAAATACACCTGCAAACAGTAGTACACGAACGAAACGGAAATAAGGCCTGGGTTTCATTAAAGAAAATGGTCTTGGTTAGTCCATCAGGATCCAACAATCCCTAAGCCAGCAACCTGGGAAGCTCACCCTCCAAGTTTCTGGGCCTGGACCAGTTATCCAAGATGTGCATGCAGTGAGTATGTAATCCATCATATGTTGCTTTGGCAAAGTGGAGCAAGCTAATTATGAAGCTGCAGAGGGAGGTTCTTGTTTCACGGAGTCGAAGAATGAATCTCACAGACAAAGGAGAGTGAGCAAAGCGATAGAATTTTATTAAGCAAGGGTACAGAGAAAGCTCTCAGGAGTGAGAGGGGTCCCAACAAGGTTGCCAACGAGGGCGTCCACCGACATCTTTTATTTAGAACTGACCAGGGAGCTTGTGGCCTTGACATTCTTGTCACATCTTGGTTTGAGTAAGGACTGGTGACAACGTCTTTAATGGGTCACTTCTTCTTTGGGGTCTGGTTATTCTTTGTTAATCACAGTGTGAGGACCATAAAAAGACCCACCTCTGACGCCCAGGGCAGGGTGGTCTGGTTTGTTCCCTTATATGTGGTTTCATTACGCCTCAGCATTTGTGGGATTTCTGTAAGCTTGATCACGTAAACCCCTACCTATCTCTCTCTACCTAGCCCGGCCTGTCCCTTACTCAGTGAGCCCCTTCAGATGTATATCGGTGGGTCATATACTTGGGGGATGATTGCCAACATGTATCTTGTGCAGGGGGGAGGGTAGAGATAAAGGACATTTCCAAAGGAATTTTTATATGTTGAAGTAGACTCACAGGGTCCTGGGGGTCAGGCTAAGATTGGCTTTTGCCCTCAGCCAGGTATTAACATCGAGGCAGCTGAGTTTCTAGAGGAATGTCACTCTGCCTGTTTCAAGGACTTGTCAGTGGGCTATAGTAGTAAGGAAATTTAATTTTGCTTTTGTCTTTGTTTCCCACATCAATTATGCTTACAAGGGAATGCTCGATACACAGCTATATTACATCAATAGAGGGGGCTAATGAAAAGAGGACTAGCCTTAGTAAAGTGGACTGCAGGCACCACTTTGTACAATCAGAGTGGACTGGTGGAGCGGAGCATGTCCAAAGAACACCCGTTGATGACCTTCACCTCTACTCTCCATCAGCACCTCTACACTCCATCGTTCCGCAACCCCACTCCGGATCTTGTCTGACCTATCATTGCTCCACCCAGCACCTTAAATCTCAATATACATGCAGCTGCAGTCTCCTGTCCTTGCCTCATCTCCAGCATCCCTTCTCTTCCTGCTTCCTGCCATCCCATTTTCCCCCAATCCAGCAGTCTACTCCCAGCCTGATTTCTCTGCCAAATGTAGAGCACATAGCTGGGATTGAACGGCTCTCATCAGCACACCCAACTTCCTTGTACCTCTGTCCTACTACCCCACGCAGCAGGCAAAACTCCAAATCAGCATACTCGATCTGCCTTTGCATTTCACCCCTACTGTAGGTGATTCCACTATCCACAGTGGGACAGGTTGGTGCAGTCACAAAATTCTAGACTCTGGCCATGGCTTCATCCCTCAGGGCTGATGAAAACTTTCCTTGTGACTACGAGATATTTAATATGCTTCTCAGTCCCCACTCCCTGCCACTTTTACCAGATGGCTCACTTTTCCTACATCTCTAGGAACAGGTTGGCAAACTCCAAATTCCCCAGGCCAAACCCAGTTTACCACATGTTTTTTATAAATAAAGTTTTGATGAGACATAGCCACACCCATTTCTTTACATGGCTGGTTTTACACTACAGTGGTAAGCCTGAGTAGTTGTGACAGAGATGGTGTGGCCTGTAAAGCCTAAAATATTCACTATCTGGTCCTTTATTGGAACCTTTACTGAATTATTCCAGAACAATTAAGGCCAACAGGTATTTCTCCTTGTCTGCTCCCTTCCAGCCTATGAACTAATTAGCATCAGATCCTGTTCTCACATCTTCCCATCAGTCCCCAAGGATGAGACATCTTTTCTCAAGGCCAACCCCTCAATCTCTGATTTTGACTCTAACCCCTTTCTTCTCTGGAAACTTCATCAATCACCTATTCACTTTCCTCTCTCTTCATCCTCTCCCTCTGCACTGGCTTTTGCTTTAGGCCTGTAGATCTCTTCAAGTATTCCACTATAACAAGCCTTTTCTGACCCTTCACTGGGCATACCCACTTGCTCTTAGGTCACTTAGGTGTTCCCCACCTGCTGCCACTACCTCCTTGACTCCCCTTCACCCCACAAACAGTCTGGATTCTGTCCTAATCACGCCACCAAACCTGATCTGGGAATGGCCACAAATCACCAATCACCACCATGCTATGAGAGCCAACGAACACTTTTTAGTCTATATCTTATCAGACCTCTCTGCTGTATTAAACAATTATTGGCCATTTGCTCCTTCTGGACATTCTAGACTCACTTCATCCCCATGATATTATTCTCACCTACTTTCCCTTCTGTCTAATTCTATGTATGTTTCCTTTATCGCCTCCTAAATCCACTCTAAATCTCAGGGTTCATCAGTGTCATCCATTGCCCCCTGCTCTGCCCACTACAGACATTTATGGCATAGTTTTTCTACTCTGATGACTTTCACGGTAGCCTACAAAGGATGTGTCTCCAGCCTCAACTGCTCTTTCAGATAAACATATCCCATTGTGTATTTAGAAAGTTCCGTGTGAATTTTCTTTGGCCAGCTCAAGCTTAACATGGCCAAAACCAGACTCATCAACTTCCCCCTAGAACCGCTCTGTCCAGTCTCCATCATTACATCATCCACCAATCCCCTAAGCTGGACATTTGAGAGTCATCCCTGACTTTCCTCTCATTGTCAGGTGACACAACCCACAGACTTCTTTCCCTAACTTAGTTTCCTGCTTAGTATGTATTATGTGCGCCAGTGGTTTTTATGGGTTGCCCCAGCTAATCCCCAGGACACCCATACACCATAGGCATTATCCCCAATTTAACAGGCAAGGCTCAAAGCAGTGGAGTAATTTTCTCAAAGTCACATAGCAAATATGTGATAAAAGCTAAGCCAGTATTAGATCCCAAGACTGTTGTGACCTCAAACCCTGTCCTCTTCCCCTCCACCACTGGCTGTTCTCTTAATAGGAGTTTCATGGTAGACACCAGGTTATCTACCCAACACCCAACCCTTCCATTCTGCATTCTGTATCAGCCATGCAGTTTGAGGAATGACTCCTCTCGCAATTCCAAGCATGGCTGTAATTGTTATTTGTTTGTATTGAGGTGAAATTCGCATAACACGCAATTAACTCTTTTAAAGTATACAATTCGGCAGCATTGGGTACCTTCACAATGTTGTGCAATCATCACCTCTATTTAGTTCCAAAACAGTTTCATCACCCCCAAAGGAGACCCCATATGCATTAAGCACTTAATCCTCATTGCTCCCAGCCTGAATTGTTTTAACCTCATCAGGATCACCTCCCTTGGGATTCAACCTCAGCCAAGTTGAGCATGGATGTCCCATGGCTAAAGAAAGTGATTCTGGGGTGGGCATGGTGGCAGGCCAGAGCCAGGGCCCTGTGCCAAAAACATGAAGAGAATGTGTAAGTAGCTAAGTTATATTCACGTCAGGCAGCAAAAATGTCTTTTCACAGAAATAGGGGTGCGGCCCTGACATCCAGCCTCACATGATAGGAGAAAGAGAAAATGTACATTTCTGAGCTCCTCTGCCCTGGTGTTCTCTCACTGGGACCCCCAAATTCGGGTGCATCTCTGTGAGGAAAGCACTGGGAAGCTGCTTCTGCTCAGCCCCCTGGTCCTAAGAATAAGCCTCATCCTGCTTGTTTGCTAGCTTTATAGAAAACTAAGCCAAAGTCAAGGAGTCTGAGCAATCATTCTCTCTAATCTTACAACCCCTGCTAGCCCTGCCACTTGGTCGACGTGAGCCTCAAACTGAACTCGGTGCAATAAAGTCTGAAGGCAGATCTGCTGGGGGCTTCCAGAAAAGTAGGTTCCTCAAGAAAGTATTTTAGGGGCGCCTGGGTGGCACAGCGGTTAAGCGTCTGCCTTCGGCTCAGGGCGTGATTCCGGTGTTGCGGGATCGAGCCCTACATCAGGCTCCTCTGCTATGAGCCTGCTTCTTCCTCTCCCACTCCCCCTGCTTGTGCTCCCTCTCTCGCTGGCTGTCTCTATCTCTGTCAAATAAATAAATAAATAAAATCTTTAAAAAAAAAGGTATTTTAATCTGTCTACACTGCCATGAACTTCCCCATGAACAATGAGGTTGCCTTGGTGGTTGAACTTCATTAGCTATTCTCCTGCCCGTGGAATCACCTTCACTCTGACAGATCCTAGATAGGTTCCAAACAAGTGAGTCGGTAAATACTCAACTTTTAACAGAGCCCGAATGTAGCCTTAGATGTATGAAAACTCTGATGTGGGCCATGTAAAGCCAAGGATCTGCTAAAATAATTCCTTTCATATTTGCCTTACGTGTTTTTCTGTGTTTTCTAATTTTTCTCTGGTGGATCTACATTATTCTTCTAATCAGAAAAAAAGAGACTGTGTGAGAGCTAGGTTCGTGTCCGCCCATCGGTCCTTCCACTTTGTGGGCCTTCGCTCCTCAGGGGTCAAATGAGAGGTCTGGACTACACAACGGCTAAATCTATTCCAACCCTGACGACCCAGAATTTGAGGACTCTATCGAATTCAGAGTCAAGTTTGAGGAAGGGACCACTAACAAAAACAGTAATAATGGGGCCGTAGAACTTTGCCTCAGCTTGCAAGCCGGGTATTATTTTCTCTGTTTTTACAGATGATTCCGAGAAGTTAAACAATTTCCTGGCATCATTCCGCTTATGAGCAGCAGAGCTAAGCTTGGGGCCCGGATCTGTCTGAGTCGAGAGAACAGGTTTGTATTTCCAGTGTGTTTGCATGCAGGCAGACGTAGGCCACGGGCTCTAGATGATCCTTTTCCAGAGCGAGAAGACCGCACCTGCTAGTGAGCGGGCCGGGTAGCAGGTGCGCTCAGGCGGCCTCGCTGCTGCTTTATCTCCCAGGAGCGCCAGAAGCAGCTGCTGCGCATGCTCTCGGCCCTCGTCTGCGCGCGCGCAGAAGGCTGTTTCCTGTGAACCCCTGTGTTTCTCGGCCCCAAGGCTATTTTTCTGGTGGCATGAGGATGTTTGCTGTGCAGACAAGCCAAAGTGTTGGAAAGACAACGTTCTGGAAGCAGCAGGCAGCCAGATGACAAACGGTTGGACAGGAATGGCAGCTCCCTTGCCATCCTGGCGAGGGGAACTTGCCAGAATGTTCCCTGCTGCCCATGGCGGTGGCTGAGCACACGACCAGCCTTTATTGTCTCTCTCCCCTACTGCTAGCTCTCCTGAGACCACCTCCCAGGCAGCCCGCTTGGGTTCACACCCTTGCTTCAGGAAACCCCACACTCTGACCCCAGGAAAGGCGCCGTTAGGGGGGAACTCAGGAGCATCAGACCCGTTGTTTCATACGGAATTGAAAACAGTGCATCACTCATTCTAGTTCGTGTGCGTGTTTGACTTCTTAGCCACAAACCAGGGTGCTCCTGGATTCCTGCAGGTCATTTGGAGCTGGTGAGCCCAGGAGGCCTGCGTTGTCCATTGGAACGCACAAGGATGGAGGAACAGCTCTTGAACTTTTCTCCAGACCACAAAGGGCCGGGCTACTGGGAGCTTCACGGAGAGCCCGGTCTGTGATGACGTGTGGTCCCAGAGCCGCGGGCTCTGCGGGGGGGCCACAGAGGAGAGGGGGCGTGTTCCAGGGACGTGCGCAGTCCGCGCAGCGTCGGTTCCGCGAGGCGGTGGAGAGTTGCTGCGCACAGATCGCCCCTCTCACTCTCTCCTTCGCGGGCTCTGAAGCTAGAGCGCCACTCTTCGCCCACAGCCTTCTTCTCCTTTGGGCTGCTCCCAGACCCATCAGCGCATGCTCCGGGCCCCGCGGAAACCTTGCGGCCTCTTACTGACTTGGGAGGGGATTCTTTCTGCTGCTCCGCAACCTACCACCAAGTATGCCTGGGAATTGCGTACTCGAGGAACGGAGCAGCGCAGAGAAAGACAAAAGCCCAGCACTCTTGCTCGATTTGCACGGCCCGCAGGCAGGCGTCAGGACCTGCGCGTGTGCACACGTGCGAGCAAAGAGCCACGAGACGAGCATGAGCAAGGTAAGGGGGCTGCCAATCAAGGCGATTGTTTTCACATGGGTGGTAGAGCTTATGGCCCTAAATGCTGCTTATTTCTCGTAGTCCCTTGCTTTTGAATTTGGGTCAAATTCGAGTGTGAAAGTGAGATGGAAGGTGGATTTAACAGCCCTTCCTTTAATCCCACTAACTGTGCTGTCCTGCATTAATACTTCCGCACTTCTGTCAGCCTGGAATTTTCTATCAGGGCTCTCCCAGCGGCTCCGGCTCATCTCCATTCAAAATAATGGGGTTGTTGATTTTTAAGGAGAGCGTCCTCTGCTGACTTCACATTTCGCTTCTAGGTAGACTCTTGCAGGTCTCGAAAGTTCCAAGACTTTTGGTATTTTTTATCTTTTTGGTCACTGTCTCACCTCACGTATCAAATCAGTCACTAACGGAGGTATTTGTCCTTTCTAGCACGTTTATAAATCATATTTCCCTTTCCCTTTCTGCCGCCTCTGCCGGGGGCAGGTCCTTGTTAACAGGAGGTCTCAGGCTTATCTGGATTATCTAGATTTTTACTCTAGCATCCTAAAGGATTCCCTTAGTGGAGTTTGAGCACTTCCTCAAGGGCAGGGTCATATTAATCTTAAAAAATGCTGATAATGACACAGCACAGCAGCAAGAGTGAGACTCTAAACCCTAAGTCAACTCCCGTCATTTCTCTGCTCAAAACCTTCCAGTGACTCCTCATTTCATTCATAATATAAAAGTCTATTTTATATGCAGTTCTTTAATTGAGATGTAATTGACATATAACACTGTATTAGTTGCAGGCGCACAACATAATGATTCAACATTTGTGTATATTGGGAAATGATCAGCACAGTAAGTCTGTTAACATCCGTCAGCCCGCAGTTAACTCTGTATCTGAGTTCAGGTTTTGGTTTGGGGTTTTGTTTTTTTTTTTAAGATTCTACATTTAAATGAGATCAACAATATGTGTCTTTCGTATAGCCCTCAAGGTCTATCCATGTCACAAACAGCAAGATTTCCTTCTTTTTGTTTTTTAAAGATTTTATTTATTTGAGAGAGAGTGAGAGACAGCACGAGTTGGGGGGAGGGGCAGAGGGAGAGGGAGAAGCAGGCTCCTGCTGAGCAGGGAGCCCGATGTGGGGCTCGATCCCAGGACCCTGAGATCATGACTTGAGCCGAAGGCAGACACTTAACCGACTGAGCCACCCAGGAGCCCCAAGATTTCCTTCTTTTTATGGCTGAATAATATCGTATTGCATCTATACAGCTGACCCGTGGAGGATGCCAAGGTTCAGGGTGCTGACCCCCTGAGCAGGCAGAAACCATATATAATTTTTGACTTCCGAAAAACATAAGTACTAATAGCCCACTGTTAACTGGAGCCTTCCCAATAACATAAAGATTCGATTAACATGTATTTTGTATATTATATGTATTATATACTGTGTTCTTAAGAGAAAAAAATGTTGGGAAAATGCATTTATAGTACTGTACTATGATTATCAAAAAAAATCCACATATAAGTGGACCCATGGACTTTAAACCCATGTACTTCAAGGGTCAATTGGAGGGGCACCTGAGTAGCTCAGTTGGTTAAGCGTCTGCCTTCGGCTCAGGTCATGATCTCAGGGTCCTGGGATCGAGCCCCACATTGGGCTCCCTGCTCAGCGGGAGCCTGCTTCTCCCTCTCCCTCTATTGCTCCCCCTGCTTGTGCTCACTCTCTCTATCAAATAAATAAAATCTTGTAAAAAAAGGGGGGGTCAACTGTATATACCACATTTTATTCATCCCTTCATCCATCATTGGACACTTAGGTTGCTGCCATGTCTTGGCTATTGTAAATGATGCCACAGTGAACATGGGGGTGCATACGTGTTTTCAAGTCAGTGTTTTCATTTCCTTTGGATAAATATCCAGAAGTGGGATTGCTGGATCATGTGGTATTTCTGTTTTTAATTTTTTAAAATACCTTCTTCATTGGTCCAGAGGAAAATCCTGATATTTTTAATTTTTTGAGGCACCTTCCTCCTGTTTTCCATTGTGAGGCCACCAATTTACATTCCCATCAACAGTGCGCGGGGTTCTCTTTCCTCCACACTCTCACCAACACCGGCTGTTTCTTATTTTTTGGTACTAGCCATTCTGACAGGTGCGAGGTGATAGCTCATTCTGGTTTTGATTTGCATTTCCCTGATGAGTGATGTTGAGCATCTTTCCGTGCACCTGTTGGCCATCTGGATGTCTTGCTATTGAGCTGTTTGGGTTTTTTATGTATTTTGGATATTAACCCCTTACCAGCTAGATGATTTGCAATTATTTTCTCCCATTCAGTAAGTTGCCTTTTCATTTTGTTGAGGGTTTCCTTTGCTGTGTGAAAGGTTTTTGGTTTGATGCAGTCCCATTTATTTATTTTTGGTTTTGTTGCCTTTCCTTTTGGTGTCCAATTTTTAAAACATTGTTGCCAAGGCTGGGGCGCCTGGGTGGCACAGCGGTTAAGCGTCTGCCTTCGGCTCAGGGCGTGATCCCGGCGTTATGGGATCGAGCCCCACATCAGGCTCCTCCGCTATGAGCCTGCTTCTTCCTCTCCCACTCCCCCTGCTTGTGTTCCCTCTCTCGCTGGCTGTCTCTATCTCTGTCGGATAAATAAATAAAATCTTTAAAAAAAAAAAAAAAAAAAAAAAAAACATTGTTGCCAAGGCTGATATCAAGGAGTTTACCACCTAAGTTTTTTTTTTTTCTAGGAGTTTTATGGTTTCAGGTCTTATGCTCAAGTCTTGAGTTAATTTTTGTGTATGGTTAAAATAGTGGTCCAGTTTCATTCTCTTGGATAAGCCTGTGCAGTTTTTCCAGCAACGTCATAAATTCCCATTATATATTCTTGGCTCCAAACATGTGGTTGTAAATTAACTGACCACATTTGTGTGGGTTTGTTTCTGGGCTCTCTTATTCTGCTCTATTGATCTATGTGTCTCTTTTTACGCCAATACCATACTGTTTTAATTCCTATAACCTTGTAATATAGTTTAAAATCAGAAAGTATAAGGCTTCCAGCTCTGTTCCTCTTTTCAAGTTTTGGCTATTTGGGATCTTTTGTGGTTCCATACAAATTTTAAGATTGTTTGTTATATTTCTGTAAAAAATGCCATTGGAATTTTGATAGGAATTGCATTGAATCTATACATTGCATTGGGTAGTATGAACATTTTAACAATATTAATTCTACCGATCCACAAGCATGGAATATGTTTCCATTTATTTGTGTCTTCAGTTTCTTTGTTCAGTGTCTTATAGTTTTCAGTGTACAAGTCTTTCACATCCTTGGTTAAATTTATTACTAGGTATGTTATTCTTTTTGAAGCAATTGTGAATGGGATTGTTTTCTTAATTTCTCTTTCTGATAGCTTTTTATTAATGTATAGTAATGCAACAGATTTTTGTATATAGATTTTGTGGCCTGCAGCTTTACCGAATGTGTTTATTAGTTCTAACAGGTTGTGGGGTTTTTGGTTGTTTGTTTGGTGGAGTCTTTAGTGTTCTCTCTATATAATATAATGCCATCTACAAATAGTGACAGTTTTATTGCTTCCTTTCCAACTCGGATGTCTTTTTTTCTTTTTCTTGCCTAATTGCTCTGACTGGAACTTCCAAAACAATATTGAATAAAAGTGGTGAGAGTGGGCATCTTTGTCTTTTTTTAAAACATTTTTTAAATTTAAAATCAATTAACATATAACATATTATTAGTGTCATAGGTAGAGGTCACTGATTCATCAGTCATACCCAGTGCTTATTATACCACATGCCCTCCTTAATGTCCATGACCCAGTTACCCCATTCCCCCCCGCCCCCAGCAACCCTCAGTTTGTTTCCTATGATTAAGAGTCTCTTAAATTCATCTGGTCTAATGTGTCATTTAAGGCCAGTGTTTCCTTATTAATCTGTCTGGATGATCTCTCCATTGATGTAAGTGGGTATTAAAAGGCCCTATCATTATTGCTGTCTATTTTTCCTTTTAGGTCTATTAAATTTTGCTCTATATATTTAGATACTTCTATGTTGAGTGCATAAATATTTATGAATGTTATATCCTCTTGTTGGATTGACCCCTTTATCATTATATAATGACCTTCTCCGTCTCTTATTATAGTCTTAAAGTCTATTTTGTCTGATAGAAATACAGCTACCCCAGCTTTCTTTTGGTTTTCATTTACATGGACTATTTCCCATCCCTTCACTTTTTTTTTGTTTAAGATTTTTATTTATTTATTTGACAGAGAGTGACAGCCAGCGAGAGTGGGAACACAAGCAGGGGGAGTGGGAGAGGAAGAAGCAGGCTCCCAGCAGAGGAGCCTGATGTGGGGCTGGATCCATAACGCTGGGATCACGCCCTGAGCCGAAGGCAGACGCTTAACGACTGAGCCACCCAGGCGCCCCCCCCCGTGTTTTCATGACAGCCTACAAAGCCCTACTTACCTCTCTGAGCTCCTCATCTACAGTGCCCCCTAGCTCGGTCTTCTCCAACACACCAACTTTGCTGTTCCACACAGTTTCCCACCACAGAACCTTTGTTCTAGTTGTTTCCTCTGTTACTTGGGGTACTCCAGTGGTACCCATCCTCCAAAATGGCCCCCAGTGAATCTCACCTTCCGGTATTCATGTCCTTGTGTAATTCCCTTTCATGCTGAATGGAGCCCACTGGTGTAACCAGTAGGATGCTACAGCAATGAGGGCTTGTAACTTCTGAGGCTAGGTCATAGAAAACATTATGACTTCTGTCTTGCTTTTTCTTGCATCACTGGCTCTGGGGGAGAGCCAGCCGCCCTGTCATGAGGATACTCGCGCAGCCCTGTGGAGAGGCCCTTGTGATAAGGAATGAAGACCGCCTGCTAACAGACACATTGGCCTGCTGGCCACGTGGGTGAGCCCTCTTGAAAGTAGACCCTCCTTCTCTAGTCACGTCTTCACATGACTGCAGCCCCAGCCGATATCTTGACTACAGCCTTGGGAGACATTCTGAGTCAGTGAAGCAGCTTCTGAATTCCTGACCCACGGGAACTATGAGATAATAGATGCTTGTTATTGTTTAAAGCTTCTAAGTTCTGGGGTGATTTGTTTTCCAGCGAGAGTTAATACAGCCCCCCCCCCCATGCTGACTTGGTTAATGCCTTCACCTCCTTCAAATCCTTTCTCAGATCTCACTTATCCAATGATGTCTACCCTCAGCATTCTTTTTTTTTTTTTTTTGAGATTTTATTTATTTGTTTATTTGAGAGAGCACAAGCAGGTGGAGGGGCAGAGGGAGAAGGAGAAGCAGAATCCCCGCTGAGCAGGGAGTCTGATGTGGGCTCGATCCCAGAACCCCGGGATCATGACCCGAGCCGAAAACAGACGCTCAACTGACTGAGCCACCCAGGCGCCCCTATCCTCAGTATTCTATTCAATATTGTAATCTGTGCCCACTCTCTTGCCTTGTCCTTCAACTCATGATTCCTTTTTACCCTGCCGTAATTCTCTTTTTTCTCATAGTACTTACCGCCTTCCAAAGTAGTGTATAATTTACATATGTGTTGTGTTTATTCTTATTTATCTTTTCCCTCTCCTATAATATAACTTACTTGAAGGGCGTCTCATCCATGCCCTTATCTCCTTTCAACAAGACTTTGTTCTTCTGTGAATTTGCACAGCACCTGGGGACCCTTAATATTTATACTTTGCTTATATTGCCTCTGGAATTAATTATGTGTATATGGACCGTGAGTGTGTTGACAACAAAGAATCATTCGCCAATCTAATTCAATTCACAAACATTCATGGGGCACTTACTAAGTGCCAGTCACCTTGTTAGGAATTGGAATGCAAAAGAAAAAAAAAGAATGGAGATACGAAAAGAGTAGGGAAAGGCCTCTATCCTCAGCATTTTGTGCAGAAGAGAGATGTAGCCATAATGAAAGCAGCAGAGAAAATGAGCCTGTGAAGGACATGAGAATGAGAAGCTAAAGGGGCAGACCACGAGCCCGAGGCAGGTGGGGAGCCCCAGAAAATAGGGGAGTGGAGGAAGCAGTCATCAACAATAACAATGCCACAGGGAGGTCAGGGCAAAGGAGAGCTTAAAAGTAGCCACTGGGTGGCAGCGAGGAGGTCACCACTGTTCACGTGGAAGGTTCCATCCAGATGCTCCATGGTCCCATTTCCAGGGCACACAAGAAGTCTGCATTCCCAGACTTCCTTGCAGTTCCATTGAGGCCATGCTGATATAGCTTTGGAATATAGGTGAGGTTCTGTGGAGTGGAGTCCGGAGCCGAGGACCAAGAAAGAATTCTTGAGGCGTCTTTGGTGCAAAATGGTGGTTTATTACAGCACGGGAACAGGACCCGTGGGCAGAAAGAGCTGCTGCCCCGGGTTGTGAGGGTGGCTGATTATATACTGTGCGGTTGGGGGAGGTGAGGAAAAAGGGAGATTGAGAAAATACTTTCACGTATTAAAGAAGACTCACAGGATACCAGAGGCCTTGCCGTTGTCAAGTTAAAGGTTGTTTTTCCCTCTAGCAAGGCATTAGCATTAAGATGGTTGGGGGCTTCCTGGAAGAATGTCACACAGGTCCCACCCAGGAGTGGGGGTGGGGGGAGGTTGTAGGGTGTCAGCTTATGCTTTGTCTTCAGCCAGCCTTCTGCTCCCTCGTCAGCATGACTGGTTGCTGACTGCTGCGGTGTGGGAGGAAGTGATGTATGCCTAGGCAGGAAACTTTCTACACAATCCTTTACTGCCTCTCGGGGGGGTTTTGGTGGGCGGAATGCAAAGGATCCAGCGTGGAACTTAGAGCCCCACGGGAAAGTGGGGCCACAGGCTAGAAGGAACATGGGGTTCTGAATCACCACAGAGAGGACAGCTGCCCAAGAGAGCTGCGGGGCCTCCAGATAGGATGGAGGCCAGGGGTGCAGGAGGTGAAAGAATTCACAGCTCACCCGAGGCCGAACAAAGGAGACAGAAGTTTATTGGCTACACCGTGAGGGGGCAGCAGGACAGCGGAGGAGAGCCTGTCTGCCAGGAGGCGGTGGGGAGGGCCGCAGTGACAGGGCGGAGTGGGGGAGTGTGGGAACGTACGGAATTGTCCTCTGTTTTGGTACTCTTAGGAACTGCGCCTGGTTGTAAGTAGCCCATTGGTCAGTTCGGGCCGATGGCTCTTTCGAGGTGGGCAGCCTCATGAGCCTGTTTCTGTCAGCTCGGTGGTCACTGTGGCCCTTTGGCCTTGCTCAGGTTTCCAGTGCTCGAGCCTGTTGTCTAAAAGCGGCCTCTGCAAGAGCCACTCTGTGCGTTGGACTATAACAGGGCAAGAAATAAGCATTTATTCTGTTAAGGCTCTGAGAACTGGAGGCTCTTGACTGCAGCTAGTGTTAGTTGCCCTAATACGGTGACAGGAGGGGAATTTTAAGGGGGCGTTGGGCGTAGTGACCAGGCTGTGGTGGGCTTAGAAGTAAAGGGAAGAGGGGCAGGGGCGCCTGGGTGGCTCAGTCGATTAAGTGTTCGACTCTTGATTTCAGCTCAGGTCTCAATCTCAGGGTTGTGAGTTCCAGCCCTGAGTTGGGCTCCACGCTGGGTGTGGAACCTACTTCAAAAAAAGAAAGAAAAAGGAAGTAAAGGGAGGGGCAAGCAAGTGAAGACAATCTGAGACCAGAGGGGAACGCTGTGAAGTGTCATTTGTCATCATTTCCAGTGGCAGGGGGGATGAATGAGTGTTTTAGTTTTGAGGATATGAAGTGGGGGTTCTGTTTTAGGTTCTTACCATATCCATATGTAAAGAGCTTCCTCATTCTTGTTCACAGATACATAGCATTCCATTGTACGAATATACAATACTTCATTAATCACTATTTAATCACCGATCAGCTAGTTAATCATTAATTAACATTTAGATCATTTTAAATCTTTTGCTATTGAAGGGGTACAGGATGAGACACCCCAAAATGGGCCATTTGGCATAAAGATTATTTCCAGTTAAAAGTAATAAAAACCCAGCGGATGCAGGAAAAGCAGTCTGCCTCCCCCTTGACTGCCTACATTTACATTGGAAAGGAGAGCCTGCAACAGGAGAGCAAGTATGCATGGAGGGGCCCTTTACAGAAGGAACTCATCTGCATTAAAGAACAACCTTGTTTTTCCAAACATCTCCTTTCACCTCTTGCTAATGAGTTTTCTCGCCTTTGTGTCAGCAGGCCCCTACTTTTTTTTTAGCTCATATAAGCTTCATGGTGCCTCATTGTCTTTGGAATTCCAAGTCTGTGTGGATTCCTCGTATGTGCAGCTTATAAATTTGATTTTCTCCTGTAAATCTGCCTCCTGTCAATTTGATTCTAAGTCTAGCTAGAAGGGCCATAGAGCAGAGGGAGATTTTCCTCCTCGACACTATTCTAAGCATATATTACATGTTATGTATATATTCTATATATATTCTAGTTTTCTAGGATATATAACTTTAAATTTACCAGTTTCACGGACCTCAGATTTTACTGTATGCGCAGTGGTAAAATACTGAGGGATTTTAAGTGAAAGAAGCAACCTCATTTGTTTCGTCCAAGGAGGTTGCCTAGATTGAAAGCAAAGAACCTAAAAACAAGCCAGTGAGAAAGATGGAGAATGACCACAAAAAGGGCAAAAAAGATAAGGAATTTATGTTTATTAAGAAATTTGGCTATGCATCAAAACAGAGAAACAGCCTTCCTTGTGCAGTTCTCAATAATTGAGTCTGGTGGGGGACGGGGTAACTGGGGGACGGGCACTAAGGGGGGCACGTGATGGAATGAGCACTCCGTGTTCTATGCAACTGATGAATAGCTGAACTCTACCTCAAAACTAATAATACACTATATGTTAAGTGATTTTAAATTTTAAAAAAATCGAGTCTATGTCCCAAAATAAAGCAGTTTCTCTGAAACCGAGCTTCTAGAATTTGGAGCACATGCTCTCTACTGCAACTTCCCTGGGTGGGCCCTGACAAGAGAAAGAAGCCAGTCATATTCTTTTATCATGTGGTTTTCATACCAAAGCTGGTCCGTTACTTAGCAAACATAGGTCCAGTCAACCTCTAGAACCTCAGCTTATCAAAACCCCATTTCTAAGAGTTTAAAGACTCAAAATCCAGATTTTTCCAAGTTCTGAAAGCAGTGCCCCCAAGGAGGGCTGGCAGCAGTCCCATGAGAACTATTTACTTAAGTCACTAGAATAATGTTTAAATTTCTAAATTCTTCCCAGTGACTATATTTGATTCATGCAGGGCCTACCTAGTATTTGATTGAGGCCTGACAAGTATTGCCTGGGGAATGCTTTGCTAGGGGCAGGAATTGGGGTGCTGCGGTAGGGATGTAGTTAGTTCTTCATTTCTTTTACCATCGCATGGTTTCATTTTAGAAAGATAGATTTTGTAACCCACTGACATCTGTTGGCCACATGAAGGTCAAATCCAGATCCGTACGAATTAGAATAATTTTGCATCTATTTCGGGAAATTAGGTAATTAAAAGAAAGGCAAACCTCAGGAAAAAATTCTCTCTATTCTTACAGGTATATATTAATCGTAGTGTCTGATTAATGAGCCTCAGATCTGCGTCTGGGGGCCCTGGTGTGTTCTTGGCTCTCACCAGCATGCTGCTTCCTGTGGGAAATGCAGGGAGTTCAATCCCCTCATGGTTCAAAATAATCTCACATGTGTTAAAGAACCAAAGCTTTGATTGCTAGCTGCTCACGTGGAGACCACCACATACGTGAGTACCGCTGGGGTCCAGCTTTTCAGATAGAGGATTGTAATTCTTCAGAGGATATTTGCATTCATTCTTTTTCTTAGTTGTATGAAGTTAACATGGTACGTGCTCTGAAAATTGTTTCTCTAAGCTATTAGGAGCAGCCACTGTCCTGGCCTGGTTCAGGTGATGCCATCCTCGGGACATGAAACCAGTGTCCCCTTTTTCAGTCAGGAGGACATTTGGGGAGATGGGCTGATTGAGTTCAACTCAGTTGCTTCTCGCTATTATAGGCCCTGGGAAACACAAAGCGTGGATTGCATACCTTCCATATCCTGACCCTGATCCTGGGCCCAACTTCAGGAGCTCTACCAGTTCAGGATGCCTGGTGACTTGTTTACTCACAGAACCTTCCCGGTCAGGAAAAGAAACTGATGGCCATACTTGCTCTTCAAAACTTTCACAGCAAGACAGAGTGACTCACTTGAATTTTTTTTGATGATGCTGATCTCTATTGAATCACATTCCAAAGAACTGCTGACTGAGCTCCTGTTCTAGAGGCTTTAAAATTGGGGAGAAAAACCTGAAATAGCTTGCATTATAAGCAAAGGAGACTCCATAAATCTTTATGTCCCACCCCAGGGCTAGAGACGTGAAAGAGGGCCTTCCCAAGCCAATGGGACCACTGATATGCCTAGTCACAACTATAGACCAAAAAATGCCATTACAGGGGCACCTGGGTGGCTTGGTTGGTCAAGCATCTGCCTTCAGCTTCAGGTCACGATCCCGGGATCCTGGGATTGAGCCCCGCGTCAGGCTCTCTGCTTGGCGGGGAGCCTGCTTCTCCCTCTTCTCCCTGCTCATATTCTTTCTCTCTCTTTCAAATAAATAAATAAAATCTTTTTTTTTAAATGCCTTTACATTTTGGCCCAAAAATGCAGTCCCCATCCTCCACCCCCTCCATGGCCAGGTAAATAGCGAATGAGCACAAAAACTCAACCTACCACTTCAGAAAATTATTAGTCTGTTTTCAATGATATTTATCTATTATGCCATCACCTTCAGCTTCGTTCAGGGGCAGAAATGGTGACTCTTATTGGTACTGTCACAGAATTTGAAATGCTCATTAAATATTGCTAAAATAATATGAGCATGTGACAGTGAGCCACAGCTGTTCAGCCAGTCCCACTTCCTCCCCATCTCTTCATCGGTTTCTGTTCTGTAAGGGCAGCCAGCAAGCTGTCATACATGCGTCCTTCGTTGTCTGCCTCAAACTACGATCAGGAACACTTCTTTTTTTTTCTTTTAGATTTTATTTATTTATTCATGAGAGACAGAGAGAGGGGGGCAGAGGGAGAAGTAGGCTACCCGCTGAGCAGGGAGCCCGATGTGGGACTCGATGCGGGACTCGATCCCAGGACCCCGAGATCATGACCTCAGCCGAAGGCTTAACGACCCGAGCCAGCCGGGCACCCCGGTCAGGGACACTTCTAACCACGTGATGGCATGGTATGTAAAGTGATGAGCCTCTGCTGTTTTTTCTGCTTTCTCAGTAAGCCTACCCTTACTCTCCTGTAGGCAGGCAGCCTCGGTTCCCTCAGGGGAGTGATGACACAGGCAAAAGCAGCTAACCGGGTCGTCTAAGTTGCGACTTCCCAAAGCCGAGGCCTGGGCATGACACGAAGACCTGGCAGAATGCGTGGCAGAGAGGGGCCTGTTGCTCCACGCTCAAGCCCAGAGAAGAGGACCTGGGATGCAGGGCAGGAAGAGAGCCAGAAGGCAGTTGGGAATCGTTTGGATGCCAGTGAGTCCCTGAGGAGGCGTGTGCCCTTGAGCAGGCCGAGCCAGGGCAGACAGGAGGGAATCACGTAAGACCAGCCTGGTTTGGAGATCCGAATGCAAAGGGTCCCTGTGCTCTGTCCATGGTTAAACTGAAGTGGGCGGGAAGGCCCCGGGGTTCCCTGTTTCAGCTTGCTGAGGGAGCGGAAGGGACTGCGATTCGTGGTGTCCATGGGAAGGGTAAGGCAGCCTCCAAGAGTTTCTCAGAGCCCTGAGATGGCCTCGAATTGCAGAATGTTACCCCATGCCAGGAATTGGTATGGTCACAGTACCATAAGCCAGTGGACCTCAAGAAGTCTTTTTTTTTTTTTTTTAAGATTTTATTTATTTATTTGAGAGAGACAGAGATCACGAGAGCAAGGGGAAGGGTAGAGGGAGAAGCAGACTCTCCACTGAGCCAGGAACCCAATGTTGGACTCGATCCCAGGACCCTGGGATCATGACCTAAGCTGAAGGCAGACGCTTAAATGAGCCACCCAGGCACCCTGAACCTCAAGAAGTCTTAGAGTTGGAAACATGGGGAGACAGAATGGTGACAGGAATGCCCAGGGACCAAAGAGCAGAGCAGAATAAGGCCACTCCGTGGGCACCAGGAAAAAGAGCCCCAGTGGGGGGACTATCTCTCTTCAGAGGGAGCCCCAGATAGCAGACTGACTTCCCATCCTCTAGGAGAAAGGACCCAAAGGAGGTTAGATTCTATTACTTGACATTTTTCTCAGGTGCCAAGATTGACAGCAGAAATCCAGAAATAGAGGCACACCTTGTTCTTTTGTGCTTTGCTATATGGTGCTTCAGAGATATTGAGGTTTTGTTTTTACAAAATGAAGGTCTGTAGCAACCCTGCTTTGAGCAATTCTTTCGGCGCCCTTTTTCCAATAGCATCTGCTCGCTTCCTGTCTCTCTGTCACATTTTGGTGACTCTCACAATATTTCAAACTTTTTCTCTATTCTGTTTGTTGTGGTAATCTGTGACATGATTATGCATTTTTTTTTAGCCAGAAAGTATTTTTTTTTAAGATTTTATTTATTTATTCGACAGAGATAGAGACAGCCAGCAAGAGAGGGAACACAAGCAGGGGGAGTGGGAGAGGAAGAGGCAGGCTCATAGCGGAGGAGCCTGATGTGGGGCTCGATCCCACAACACCGGGATCATGCCCTGAGCCGAAGGCAGATGCTTAACCGCTGTGCCACCCAGGCACCCCCAGAAAGTATTTTTTGATTAAGGTACATACGTTGGTGTTTTTAGGCATAATGCTATTGCATATTTCATCGACTACAGTATGGTGTAGACAGAACTTTCTATGCGCTGGGAGGCCAAAACATTCACTTTGATTGGCTTTATTATGATATTCGCCTTATTGTGGTGGTCTGGAATCGCACCCATACTATCTCCGAGGTGTGCCTGTCCCTGGTTTCCTGGAAGAGACAAACTGGAGCAGACGGATGACAAAGTGGCCTGTGTTCCCTTCAGCAAGGCCATGAAGTCAGTTCTGAGGACGAATGAGCCATGGCAAGCAGCAGCGGAAGGAGAAGAAAAAATACAGAGAACGCATGGAGGGAAGAAAGGGACACTGAGGGCGAAGTGCACTGCCTGGTGGGTCCCAGACACTGGAGCAGAAGGGCAGTGGAAGGAGAGGAAAGGGAAGAAGCAGGCGGGCAAGGGCATGTGGACCTGCAGGACCTGCTTATTTTTGAACTCACCCTTCATTTCCGAGACGAAGAGCTAGATTATTTATTTTAATTTTATTATTTATTTAATTTATTTATTATTTATTCGACGTGCAAGGGAGCGGTGAGCGGAGGAGATACTAGGACATGTGGTTACCTTCTCCAGGCCGGTAAGATCAGGGAGGGGCTGGCCATCTCAAGGGCACGCCAGCGCGAGAACTCACGTTCAAGTGTACTTAGCTCAGGCCTCCAACTCCGCTTGGGCGGAGTCAGCTCTCAGTAAACATTGTGAACTCCCAAACCAACCAGGATGCTTCGCACTGGTCATTCTTGTCTAAATTGAGAATCAATTTACCATAGCTTCCTGAGTTTAAGGAAAGTAATTCTCAAAAGCATCCCTGGGGGAAAAAGAAAGAAGTCATCTTATATTTGAGTTTATATGAAGTCTTTCGTATCACAAGATCCTCCCTAAATTATTTTAACCGTGAAGTATGTTTAGTGAAAGGCAAATTAGCTTTGTTGCAGGATCGCAGGGCTCTTGTCTCACGAAGTCGAAGACGGAATCTCTCAGACACAGAGGGATGAAGTGAAAGTTTACTAAGTGAAGCTGAGAGCAGAAAGGAAGGGCAAAACTCTCTAGAGTGAGAGGGGTCCCGAATGGGTTGCCACTGAGGGATTTTAGGCCGGTCTTTTATTGAAAACTTGACCAGGGAGGTTGTGGCCTTGAGATTCTTGGGCCGTCTTGGTCTGAGCAAGGACAACTGATAACACCCTTAATGACTGACTTCTTTGAGGTTTGGTCGGTTTCTGTCATTACACTGTAGCCACCAAAGAAAAATACTCCCGACCATCTGGGGTCAGGTGGTCTGGTCTACTCCCTTATCTCTTGTTCCCTCTTTCAGAGCCTAGTTAAGGGCCCCCTGTCTCTCCCTGCCTATACCTTAACCCTCTCCTTACTCATTCACTCGGTGTTAATTTTGGAGACCTATAAAAGTCACTGAAAGAAGTCCCTAGTGAAAAGTAGTAAAACACCCATTAATACACATGGGCCGTGATTCCCGTGCGTATGATAATTTCTAACGTGTTTTGACTGTTCATGGGGGCCAAGCACTGGCTAGGCCTTTTACCTCATATCTGCTCTTTAATCCTCCCAAAACACCTCTGAGGTCAGTACTAATATCCCCCTGTTTTGCAGAGGAGAAAACTAAGGCCCCGAAAGGCTGTGTACCTTGCTCTAGGTCATGGACGGTGGAGCGGGAGAGCCAGAGAAGGGCCCCGGGCAGGCTGGCTGTGAGGCCCGCGCTCCAGCCCCTGCGCCGGCCACCTCTCGTAGCCACGGTCAGTGCATGTGTGTGGGAACCAGCCTTTGCAGCAGCTCTTGAAAAGCGATGGAGGGGCGCCTGGGGGGCTCAGTCAGTGAAGCGTCTGACTCTTGATTTTGGCCCAGGTTGTGATCTCAGGGTCCTTGGATCGAGCTCCGTCAGACTCCACACTCAGCAGGGGGTCTGCTTCCCTCTCTCCCTCTGCCCCTCCCCCGGCTAGTGCTCTGTCTCTCAAATCAATAAATAAAATCTTTAAAAAAAATAAAAGCGATGGCATATATTGTTATGTTTGAAGATCACAGATACGAACACAATGAAAAAAACCGTGGCTGAGAATAAAATGTTCAGTGGCCCCAAGATAGAAGTGGCTATATCTCAAAACAAGTAAGATAGAAAGGAAGTGAGCAGAAATCTGAAAGATTCCTTTAGCCGACTCAGAAAGTGCCTCCCAGAGTGATGAAGACCTCGCTGTTGGAAGATGCGTGTGGAGAAGCTGAAGAAAATATCTGCTGTAAAATGTGAACAGGACGATGTTCTAAAGTCAGGTTTTATGTTACACGTGTATTTAAATAGATTTAATCGTTCTCAACTGCAAGTACTTCTGCCCCCACGGGACGTTTGGCAATGTCTGGAAACATTTTTTGCTGTCAGAAGTTGGGAGGGGGTTGCTGCTGAAATCGAGTGGGTAGAGGCCAGGATGCTCATTCTGTGGCCCTAGACTTCATAACACTCGGCCTTGGGAGTGCACAGTTCACGGGGCTGTGATGTCACTCAGGATCGGACGTAACCATGACGGATGTAGGAAAATGTCTCTCCGAGCATGTCCCCAAAATCACTAGTTGTGTGAGACACCCCGAAAGAATGGCTTGCGTGGTCTCATGATTTGGGAAAATGCTACATACCAGCTTCTCCCTTGTAACTTGGCAGTAGGTAGTAGTGTGTTCAAGTCTCTGAGAAGTCCTACGAGATGCTGTACTTTGTTTAATCCAGAACTTTCCAATTGTATTTGATCATGGAGGCTTTTACAAAGGTTTCTGATGAGGAGAGGGCAGTGATGCTTCCAGCGTTCCGTGCTTGACTGTTTACGTGTCAAAATACATTTCGTTATGAATTACGCTCTTCTTATTCCTTTTTATGTCGCTACTGGAGCAGCAGATTACATTGTCTATGAGTTTCACTGAAGGATAGGAAAGTGGGGGGCTGTAAATCATTTGTCCTAAGAGAGGCTTCGGGTCCAATCAGGCGGCGAGCCACTGTGCAGCAGTGCGCCTGGGCATAAACGGAGAGTGGTGGTCTAGGCTGCCCCACCAGCAGAGATGCGCCCAGAAGAAAGGAGAGAGGCTGTGGGGTGTGGAACCCTGCTGAGGTTGTGGGATTATTGCAGAGCAGAGCTAGAAGCCACCCCGACTCCTCTAGCCCCACTTCCCATTGCACAGACGAGGGAACAGAGAGACTCTGCAATGGTCGTCGCAGTCACCACAGCGTGCGAAAGGCCTTCTAGTGTGGCCTGCTCATACTGCACTCCTGGAGTGAGTGAACAAAAAGTTCTGGAAGCAAAAATTATACCATAATGTTTCCAAAGAATTTACCGTTTTTGATTCATGTTCACCAATCTCTGAAGGCCAGTGGAGTGATGATATTAAACATGTTTCTCGTGAACCCTCCTTTCCCTTGAACCGGCTAGACATAACCCCACAGCACAAATTTTAAATGGGCCCCCTAGAGACCATGGGATATTTGGGAAGGAGAATTGGCCGAGGAGCCAGGAAACATCAGACCGAAAACATCAGCCTTATTCTTAAGGATAAGACCTTTTACATTTCTTGAAACAAAAAGTTTTACTCATCTCCTTTGCCAGACTTTGTTGAAACAAAACGCGACTCTTTCAGTGAATTGAATCAACCCCAAAAGGATCAAGGTTTGCCACAAAAGGGAGAAGCATTTTCAAAAGTGAGAAATTGGGGGGGATTGGAGGCCTGGCTTCTCTGCCCTGGCTAGTTAGGCATGCGACGTGTGCTTGAGACTTATCAACTCACTTTTCTGTTTTCCCCATCTATAAAAAAGAGGGATGAAAATGTGTTTTCAGTTTCTCTCAGGGTTGCTTTGTAGGTAAAGTAATGCAAGGTATATGAAAGCTTTTTCAAGGTGTCTGCAACTTCACAAATATAAGGGAGAGCGCCTGTGAAATGTGCATATGTCTTTTCCAACCTGAAGCGAATGTGACTATTTCTGGAGATTTCTGTTTTGGGTCTCAGACTAATTCAGATTCCTCAGTTTGGTCATTGCCAAGTAATGTCGATGACTTGCTGATTACGCCAAAGCAGTATGGCTTCCTCCCTCTGGATGAAGTCAGCAGAGAAGCCACATAGTTCTGGAATTTACATCCAGATGTGTTCATGCTTTCCAGTGTACATTTAACTACAATGGTATCGCTCCATTTCCCAAATGAACCAGGAAATACAAATGTTTCTGCACACAGCATTGCATACTCAGCCACAGCAAATGTGAACCTCAACTTGAAGAGATTTCTGGATACTTGGAACATTCTTTTCCAGACAGACCGGGACTGTTACCCCTGAGCGTTTTTTTTTTTTTTTTTTTTTCTTTTCTTTCTTTGTTTCTTTACCTTGTCCAAAGACTTCCTGGCAAAGGCCGCAAGGGACACCTGTAGTTGATACGAACCTAGTTGGACGTGTTGGGATTATTTCGCTTTACAGCAAGAGAGACTACCCACAATGGGGAATCATGGGCATCTCATGGAGAGGTTTTCTGGAAGGACTTACTTGAGGATTTGGGCTTGTGTTAGGTGACTTGGTGGAGAGTTTCAAAAGGCGGGGTTGGGGCGCCTGGGTGGCTCAGTTGGTTAAGCATCTGTCTTCAGCTCAGGTCATGATCCCAGGGTCCTGGGATCAAGCCCCGCATCGGGCTGTCTGCTCAGCAGGGGAGTCTGTTTCTCCCTCTCCCTTACCCTGCTCATACTCTGTCTCACTCGTTCACTCTCTCTAAAATAAATAAAATCTTAAAAAAAAAAAAGTGGGGTCTTGCTTTAGAATAGATGCTGTGAAGAAGTGGGGGCAATTCTATGATTAGGTATCTTAGATCCAATCTTATTTATTTATTTTTAATACTTTATTTGTTTTTAAGATTTTATTTATTTATTTGAGAGAGATAGCGAGAGACAGAGCATGAGCAGGGAGGAGAGGGAAGAAGCAGGCTCCTTGCTGACCAGGGAGCCCGACACGGGGCTCGATCCCAGGATCCTGGGATCATGACCTGAGCCTAAGGCAGACGTTTAACCCACTGAGCCCCCCAGGAGCCCCCCAATCTTATTTATAAAGCAGAAGGACTAAATCGAAGCCAAAGCTGTACTTGGTAGAAGCAGCAGTCACTCATACTTGCCAGGAGAGGGACATGTGTGGTCATTTTTGAGACGTTACAAGGGTCATGTTTTGTCTTCTGTATTCACACATGACTACGGGGCAGTCTTATTTTTGTCTGGATCCGTCCTGGTCACAGAGTGGCCTCACGTGACCTTGGTGCTCTGTAACATATTTACATTGAACAGGACCGTGCCAGTACCCAGCTGTGAGTACCAGGCTAAGTGCCGGCAACATCACAGCCTCGCTGGTAGCGTCAGGCTCTCAGGGGCTACTTTTCTTTTTCCTGATCTTTATCGTGAAATACAGGACAAATACAAACCCCTACACACAACAGAAGCAGGGCTTAACGAATTTTTATGAGAGAAACACCTTTGTAACCACGGTTCTGGTCAAGAGATGGCACTCTGCCAGCCATCCCAGAAGGCCCATGGGTCCCTGGTCTCCGTCACAGCCCCAAAAGGAGCCACTCGACTTTCATAGCAGTCACCTCCTGATGTATCTTTATCATTCTGTCACACAGTGTCTCTCTCTAGACATTGTAGGTTGGTCTTACTCATTTTTGAAGACTTGATGTATCTTTTGAATCTTTAAAAAAAAATTGCTTAAAGTAGGCTCCATGCCCAACATGGGGCTTGAACTCATGACCCCAAGATCAAGAGTCACATGCTCTACTGACAGCCAGCCAGGCGCCCCAAAAACTTAATATATCTTTTGAATCCATAGGTTTCCTCTCTGACCCTTTCTTTTCTTGTGATTTATCTGTTGAAACATTAAGGCCGTTCGATGTACAACATTTCCCACTGTCTGGATTCTGCTATTTTCTATCTTGGGGCAGTTTGACCCTGACCTCTGTCTTCTTTATTTCCTTCCACTCTCATCTGGATCCAGAGGTCTGAATGGACTCAAGTTCAATGTCTTTGGCAAGTCCACAGGCAGCGTTGTGTTCTTTCCTCAGGAGGCATGTTTCATCTCATTGTCCCGTGAGTTATTTTTATAAGAAAAATGTATGCTGCTTGTCTTCAGGTGTGAGATACTGACTGAAACAGCCTCCCCCACCCCCCAAGGAGGCCAGCTGTGCTTCGGTAATCCTGCCCAGAGGAAACCCGGAGAACATTGCCAAGGAAGGCTCCGTGGAGCACAGAGGGTCAGAAGCAGGTCCTGGGATTGTACTAAATGTCTCCTTCCCTTACATTTCTGTGAATAATTTCCCTTTCTCACCAGTTGTACATGTAATATGGAAATGCCTGTCACTCAGAAAACCTTAAAATAGAGCGTGGTGACATCTGGCACAGATCACACTTCCTTGTGATATGATGACAAATGTCTGGCTAATACAAGGTGAGACGCAGGCATTGGAACTATTATAACGAGAACATAGGATCCTGTGCTTACATCCCGCGACATGTAAAGTACTTGATTGTCTCGGACATAGTACCTGCTGGAAGCAGCTCCTCCCCCTAGGGCTCAGTGGGAAGAGGTCGGGGTTATCTGAACATGGAAGATTGTAGGAGAGTCTCTGTGGGGCTGCCACCCAGCTCTGTGAGTGGGGTTCCGATCCGATGTCAGGGCTCCGATGTGGCTGAGCAGGTGTCATAAGGCTGGTCTCTGATGTAGGGGAAAAAGCAGGAACTGGAACCAGCTGCTAGGGCCAAGGGGGGGACCATTCCTGGGGGAGATGCTCACAGAAACCTCAATAAACAAGGAGCACAGCCTTCTCCCTCCTCCCGTGTCCCTCCAGTGTCCCCTCACGGAAGAGCCTAGCAGGGAGCAACTGGCAAAGCGGAAATGGGGAGGTGTGAGTTCAGGGCTGAGAGACAACAGCTTCCTGATGGGCACACTTCCATTTGTTCTTCTAAGCTAGATGTCTCTGATTGCCCTTGTTCTCGGTGAAAAGTATCAACTGAGTCTTTTGAAGCTTGTCCATGAATCCAGAGTCATTCTCACACAAGGGTTGGGGGCCGTGATGCATGTTTTGGCTACGCCCAGCTCTAAAAGACTGCTCCTAGTTTCCATGTGTTAAAGGACCGGGGTGTGGGCTTTCCCAGGCTCCGGCTGGTGAGCATTCTCCTCCTTCTTCGGAAAAAATTTCTTACAAATGCCAGTGTCAGGTTTGAAATTCTTGAGCCTGCGGTCTGTGTGCCATACCCCCATGGAGTAGTTCCTGAGGCCTTTTGTGCCCAGCTCAGATCTCTAATAGCTTAGGAGCACTGGCCGTGTGGTTAGTGGGGCCTTGAACTTTCCCCAAAGAGACAAGTCCTCGTCGGCCCCTTTCCTCTCTGTGTTGAAGGCTGAAATGAGGCTTCTGCTTTGAACCATGAGCTTGGATTCCAAACTTGACAACATCTTCCAGAATGCAGGGTGATTAAGGAATCCTGGGCACTTTGCGGGGCACCCATTATTGAGCAGCGTCTGGAGTAATTCGTTTGGGAAAAGTTCGTAAGTACAGATACACATAGTGCCGCCATTCAACACAGACCGCCTGGGATACAGAAGATACTCTATGTCAGCGTGTTGATTCACTCACAAATTTAGTAAGTATTTATGGAACACTCGGGTGCCAAGCACTATTTTAAACCTTGATGGTACAGCAATGACAGACAGATGGCATCCTGCCCTCCTGGGGTCTGCCTTCTCGCGGAAGAAACCTACAACAGACAAGGAACTATGTAAAATATCGATGTGATGGGTGCTATGCAAAAACGTAAAGCAGACACGGGGGGAACAAGGGATACAGGGGGGCTCTTCCAGAGAAGGGACATCTAAGCAGACATCTGCTTGGAGATGATGGTGTCGAGAGGCAGTTCTCTTGGATTTCTGCCCATCTTTTGAGCAAAGGCTTGGACAGCCTTTGTTCTGGATTATCTTTCCCTGGATGTTTGTATACCACCCAGCCTTGGAATCCAGAGATAGCGTCTCCCTCTGAGGCAAAGGGCAGATTTACTTCCTGACCAGGATAATGACGATAATGGGTCCCTCCAGGGCAAAAGTGGGCAGGTTTGCTTGCCACCCCCTTGGCCCATTAAGGGGTTCCCAATCTTGGCCCTCCTCAGCTTTGACCTAGAGCCTCAGCATGCTCGGCGTGCACCCTGGGGCCCCCTCCACGGCAGCCCGTCGGACTTGGGGGCTCGTGCTGCCAGCTGGGCTTGGCTCTGTGCCAGGAGTCTCAGTATGCTGCCTACCTGCAGGGAATTATGGCAGGCCAACTTGGTGCCTGGTAAATAGGGTACATCTCAGACCATTGCTCTCAGCCACTTTTGACAGTTGGCTCGGTCTCCAAGACAGGAGGAGGAGGCCTTCGGTTATCAGGAGCACCTACAAAACCACTATTGCGGTGAGGGCTCACGGTTGCGCTCTTGATGAGATTAAGATCAAAAATGTATTGAAACAGGAACGGCTAAGTCAAAGAAAAATTCTTCCAGCCATTGCTAAACATTTCAGATCACTAGGAAAAGATAACCTTTAAGCATCATCTAAACATCGGCGGGATTGAATTAAGTCCCACAGAAGGCTTAAAACTGCTTGTCTTATCTAACACTTTCATTTGCCATGAAAGGGGTTCTGGCGCCGTTCTGTACTAGCAGCAAGCCTAACTTTTTAAGAAATGTCTTTATTTTTGTGTGCCGTACAATTATACAGACTCATAGGAAATCCGTTTGGCAGCCAAGCCCCTTGACAAATCACATCAAGGTAAAGAAGAACAAAATCGTTCCCATAGGTCGGATTTAGTCTCCAAGCAACAGTTTTTAACAACAGTGGAACAGTATAGCAGAATTTGACCATCAGAATTTCCCCCAAGTCTTTCTAAATTTGTAACAGGGGGGCGCCTGGGTGGCTCAGTCGGTTGAGCATCCGACTCTTGGCTTCAGCTCAGGTCATGATCTCATGGGTCCTGGGATCGAGTCCCACCCCCCACAGTCAGGCTCCGTGGTCAGCCTGCTTGAGGATTCTCTCTCTCTGTTCTTCTCTGTCTCTCTCCTTCCTTCTCCCTTCCCCTTGCTCACAGGAGCTCTCTCTCAAATAAATATATGTCTTTTAATAGGTAGATAGATAAATGAATCAGTTGATAAAAGGTTCAGTTGTATCAACCTGGAAAACCTCCAGACGGGACTAGGAGGATTAAGACAACTGTGCACATCGGATAGGTCATGACTCTGTGTAGATACTGCGTTATCTCCCATGCCCGGTGTTTCCCTGTAGTTTTAAACTCACAAATTCAGCCCCAGTAGTGGTGGATACACATCATGATACACTTGTCCAAACCCATAGAATGTAGCACACCAGGAGTGAACCCTCCTGTAAACTATGGACTCCGAGTGATGATGATGTCAGTGCAGGTTTGTCGACAGTAACAAATGTGCCCTCCGCTGGGGATGTAGACAGTGGGGGAGGCTGTGTGGGGGTGGGGCAGGGGGTATATGGGAAACCTCTGTACCCTCCTCTCGGTTTTGTTATGAGTCTAAAATCTCTCTGAAAAACGTGAAGTCTTAAAAAAACTCTCCAGCCTCACAGGGAGAAAGGCTAGAGTAAGTGGGCAATTATCTGTGCAGCTCTAAATGTAAGACTCAAAGAGAACCCAAGTCAGCTTGCAACTGCCAGAATGACTTTTGACTGTCCAGGCTTCGTCTTATTGCTCCAGTAAGCTGATAACAACAATTCCAGTAGTACTAGGGTACTGGAAATTCACAAACGTAAGCGGCATCGGAGACATGTCTCCCGCCCCCACTCATTCCCCAGGATACCCCAGGTTGCCTTGCATTTCCTATGTCCATCTCACAAACTAAAGGTGGTGATCGAAGAACAAAAGGTGTTTAGTTAAAAGGGCTGAGGGCGAGCCCTGAGCCTCAAAAGAAAGTCGCCGTGATGCTGCTGCTGGTCGACTGTGGCAGTGTGAGCTTTTAACAGCTTTGTTGACATACAATTTCGTATCATAAAATGATCCCACTTGAAACGTACAGTGCAGTGCTTTTTAGTAAACCTACTGAGTTGTGCCACCATCCCCCCAATCCAGTTGAAGAACATTTCCATCATCCCCAAAAGATCCCTACTACCCACATGCAGTCAGCCCCCACACCCACCCCCAGCCCCTGGCAACCACTGACCTACTTGCTGCCTCTCTAGATGGGCCTTTTCTGGACAGTTCACATAAATGGAATTGTGCAGTATGTGGTCTTTGTACGTGACTTCTTTGAGCATAATGATTTTAAAGTTCACCCATGGCAATGCAACATTTTCCTGCAAGGAATTTTATATCTAATCAATAGGGTTCTTTTTTAATTTTTTTAAGATTTTATTTAGTTATTTGACAGAGAGTGAGAGAGCACAAGCAGGGGGAGTGGCAGGCAGAAGGAGAGGGAGAAGCAGGATCCCCGCTGAGAGGAGGCCCCACACGGGGCTCGATCCCAGGAGCCTGGGATCATGACCTAAGCCAAAGGCAGATGCTTAACTGACTGAGCCACCCAGGCGCCCCCAGTCAATAGGGTTCTTAATAAAATTAAGCCACAGGCCACACACCTAAGAAGCAAGAGTTTGGGTTATTTCCCTAACCTTTTCATTTGTATTTATTAGAACCACATTCCATAACAGCTCAGAAACCCTGGAGACATCATTGTGATCTAAAGTTCAAGGAGTTTATTACAGACTTGGTGCAGTCACCAAAGAGGGCTAGCAAGTGATGTGTCAGAGCTAACGATGTCTCTGTGCCTGATAGAGAAGCATCTTCACCCCAGATGAATGCGTGTCAAGGCACCATCAACTCCGGACCACTATTCTCTGATTTCTTTTCGGTCAGAGGATTGAATTCTTTCTTCACGATAAATAGCAGTGCAAACTGTACTGGATTTCAGAATCATTTACATGGACAAAATAACGCTTTCCCCTTACACACACACACACACACACACACACACACATACATACACAGGTGCGTGGCACACTCACATGCCTTGGCTCTGTGATTGTTTCACTTTTCTATAGTTGTGGCCATCCCACCCACCTCCCCTGTGCTCACCCCCACACTGCATTCTTCTCTTGTCAGCTTGGTTAAGGTGGGAGCTAGGGTTCCCAGTGTCTTACTTAGCATAGGCTAACTTATTTTAAGTATGTATAGTTTATTTTATTCTATTATTTTTTTAAGATTTTATTTATTTATTTGAGATAGAGTGAGAGAGAGAGCACAAGTTGAGGGGGGAGGAGGAAGAGGGAGAAGCAGGGAACCTGACTCAGGGCTCAATCCCAGGACCCTGGGATCATGACCTGAGCCAAAGACAGATGTTTAACTGACTGAGCCACCCAGGCGCCCCTAGTTTATTTTATGTTTTAAAGAACTTTCCTTTTAAAAATTAAAATCCTCGGGGCGCCTGGGTGGCACAGCGGTTAAGCGTCTGCCTTCGGCTCAGGGCGTGATCCCGGCGTTCTGGGATCGAGCCCCACATCAGGCTCTTCTGCTATGAGCCTGCTTCTTCCTCTCCCACTCCCCCTGCTTGTGTTCCCTCTCTCGCTGGCTGTCTCTATCTCTGTCGAATAAATAAATAAAATCTTTAAAAAAAAAAAAATAAAATAAAATAAAATAAAAATTAAAATCCTTCTTATATAGCTCTACGTTTTACACACCAGCAAAGTGGCAGATCTGGGTAATTCTTAGTGTATCCAGATCCAGCTTCTTTGTGGCTTCTCCCTACTTAGATAAACAGAAAGTGTGCGTCAGCCTGGCTTTATTGAAGCCCTTGATTGTCTGAGAGTCTAAGTAGTACCAAGAACAAGAATTAGTTACCCTTGTGTTATCCTGCGGTTAGGGCCACCTGCCAGCCAGTCTGTGTAAATCGCATCCAGGAAAATAGTATGTCCTTTTACTGTCTAGGGACTAGTTCTCCGAGCTTCCCATTGGCACGGATTCGCTTAGAGAGGGTAGAGATGGCCAGCTTGCAACGATGACAGGTACGATTTACACACCAGTGTGGACACGTGTCTGCGAATGAATTCAGGAGCCTCCAAGAGGCACAGAGAGGTGACATAACTTGTCCAGGGAAACACAACTGTTTGGGATTCGAACCCACGGCAGGCAGCAACATAGGTCGTATGCTCCAAGACTGCTGTGCTGTTTCTGCATAGCTAAAGGGGTGAGGTTGAGGACAGAGGGTTGGACGCCACCAAGAAGGACCCGCAGAGGACCGAGACTCAGAGTGGCAATTTTGAGGATTACTGGGGATGTAGAGAGGGTTGGGAAGAGGATAAAGAGCCCGTAGCTAGAGCCACAAGAAGATGCCACCAAGCACAGTGCAGAGATGGACTGATTTCTCCCTGAGGAGATGAGGGAAGGGAGAGTGGGGAGGCGGAGCTGAGCTCATGGGCCAGCACTTGGGTTTCCCTCAGGGACTGAGATCGTGGTGATGGGGTCAGAGCTTCTCAAACTGGCCTGCGCCCCTGAGTTAGCTGGGGGTTTTCAGTGCAGATTCTGATCCAGCGGGGCCTGAGCTTCTGCATTTTTAACAAGCCCCCATGCATTCTAACATTTCTAACCCCTGCTCCACCCTACTTTGAGTAGCAAGGGACAGAGTAATGGGAGCACCATAGATATAAGATGGCAGCTTCTGGTTTCCAAGGCAGTGCTCCTAGGGGGAGTCCCTCCAGGGTTCAAATGGGGAATAGCCTGCAACGAGATGAAATTCTGGGGTGAGAGGTTCTAAAACAACCGTCCAGCAAAAACATGACCCTCAGGGGCCTCAAAGCTCTATGCCCAAGACCGCGTACCAGCAACAAAGCCCTCAGACTCCCCGTCAGAGCTTGCTCTGATGATTTCCGGGCATGGAAATGGAAGGAAACATCAAGAAGGACATGGACAGATTCGTGTTTGGGAGAGAATGAGGGAGGCTGCCTCTGGATTTTGTGGCCATTCGCACGTGCACACAGGGTCGGCATTTATCGAACTAACTTTATTGAGCAGTTACTATGTGCAAAGCACTATTTTTCAAAACTCTGTGTACAGTCTATACAGATACATCAGAAACTTCACGGTGGCTGTCCCTGGGGCATGGAATTTGGAGCAGAAGCGTCCATTTGACTTTCTACTTCAGCAGTTCTGTGTGGTCCGAATCATTATAGTATGCGTAGTTTACTATAATGAGTAAACTACTCATTATAGAGGCAGAGTATACCATCGCCCCTCCTCCAGATCCACGAGGCTTCTCCTGCTTCTGTGCCTTGGGACAGATGCCTCTGTCCACAGTGTTCTTGTGCAGTTGGCAAATTCCTACTGTGCTTTCAGGTCCAGTTCCCATGCCATCTCCTCCAGGAAGCCCCCTTGGTGAAGTCCCAGGCTCAATCTGGGCTCTCCGATGTGCGGTCACGGCCTCCCATCCACTCTTTTATGAGAGTCCTTACCACAGCCTATTACAGTATCTGGGTCTTTCCTGCTATTCCTGCCACTGGCCGGTGAGCAACTGGAAGGCAGAGAGTTGGTTTCCTTTTCTTCCATCTTTCCAGTTCCCAGTTTGGGGCCTGGCATTTACTAATAATCACTAAGCCATGTTTTTAAATTAATTATTGTATTGATAGGTACACTAATGTCTTTCATGCGCTTTGGAGCCAGTTTTTAGTTACTACTGTCGGATTTGGGGGCCCCGCAGTGATCCAGATGAAGACTGTACAGTGTGGTCATGATGCTTGACTACAGCTTGTATTCTGGGCCAAGTTCCTGATCGGGCTTAATACCCCCGGACTTACCACTTGTGGGGGATTAGCGTGTGACTTGGTGAGCAAACCCCGATTCAGGGTCCTGTATTGATTTTCAGCCCCCACGCCACCCAGGCTCAAGTTAAACTGGAAGTAGACGTTGTCAAGCTTACAATTTGTTCAGGCTCTTGCCTTGTCGTTGACCTACATTCCTCATCTGTAAGTCATTTAAATTCACCTGGCAGTTTGTTTAAAGAGGGGAGCGGCATCGTGTCAAGGCAGAAGGCCCCAGCCCGCTGCTGGAGAGATCTGTCTCAGCAAATCCTCCCCGAGGGACTAGCTCTCATCCTCTTGAGTTAAGCCGCGGGGTAGAGGCAGCCCTGTCCTCCGGCTCTCTGCGCAAGAAGCAGGTTAGGAAGAAAGAAAGCACGTTTATTTGCAAAGGAGGAACCCATTGAAAAGATGACAGAGAGGGACAAGCTGGGGCGCAGACATGCTTATTTTGAATGATATAAATCCTCAGGGGCCACAGCCTTAGAAACATAGAAAGTAGCTAAGAAATACAGAGCAGGCCTAGCACTGAGCATGTCTGCAAGCGAGACCAGACTTCATTATCCTCATGAAATTGTCAAAGGCTGTGCTGTCCAGTCCAGTAGCCACTACCCACATGTGGTGTTTAAATTTAAGTTAATTACAATGAAATGAAATAAAATATTCAGTTCCCGGGTTGCACTAGCCACATTTGCAGTGGCTGTGGGACAGCACAGATAAAGACCATTTGCATCCTGGCAGAGTTCTATTGTCCAGCGTGCGTCCAAGGGTGCCGCAAAGCCTGCGCTTTTCTCTTCACATAATATGCCCTAGGGCCTTCTTTCTGGTCCGTTTCCAAAGCTTCTGAGGGCGCCTTGCCTATTAACGCCAGATCTCTGAATGAGCTGCAGGGGAACCAGGAACCATTAAGCAAGCAAACCCTGTCAAGTGCAAGTTCATCACTTCCAAGTTCCATGATTTCCAGCCGACACCCTCTGCCCTTGGCACCCACTCACAGGGTCTAAGCGGCCCCCAGCCAGCCTCGCACATGCTATTTCCACCAGGACACATTGCACACAAGTGAAAGCAGATTTCCAGGGTGAGGGAAAACTGAACAGTCTGGGATGGGATTTTAACGGCTTCCTCCCCAGATGTGAGGCCTAGGCCATTCCTCTGGGACCCTTCTCAGATGGTGCGGTTTCCAGCATTTTGAAGGAGGCTTTGAATACCTCTGGATATTTTATAGGCTGAGGAAATTGGGGCCTCCTTTTATAGTATATTTTAAAGGATCTCACCAGCATGGAGGAGAAAATAAGTCCGGATTCAAAGCACATATTCATAGAATGCCATTCTCTTATTTTTAAAGAAAATGCATGCACTGTATAAAGACATACCACCATAGTTAGGAAATATTCAAGAGTAAGAAGGAATAGAAGAATTGATAAAGAGGAATGGCTCCTTTTTAAATGTCATTTTTTTGAAAATACAGTTTATACGATGTGTGTGTGTGTGTGTGTGTGTGTGTGTGTGTGTGTGTGTGTGTACACGTGCGCATGCGCGCATGTGTGTGCCAAAATGGAGAGTTTTTGTTTCTGGGTTCCCCATTAATACCAAGAAGATACTAGGGACACTGATGAATCAGACATCGGTGAGAACAAGAATCTAGAAAGGATCATCAGTTTGGATGCAGGTCAGCAGACAGACTCGAGTTACTCCAGACTTAAAAGTCATTAAGATGCCTCAGCTTCCCCAACCGATCCTCTTTTGGAAGGCCCTAGGCAAGAGCCATTTAGAAAAGCCACTGACTAAAATGAACACTGGTCTGACCCCACTCCCCGCCCCGCCAATAGTCAACTACATTGTTTCTAAATCACCCGGCATTTCATCAGTCCATCTACAAAGCAAGTGTCTATCTGTTGTTTTTTGTCTGTTTGTACCAGGCTCTCTTCCAAGAATGGATTTGACACAAATATAAAATGTTGCATACTTTTTAAACTCATCAGTTGCTACAAATTTATCATTTATAAGTATTTCAACTGCTACATATATACTTACACATTGTGTCAAATGTGCCGATTATAAGTATATTTCAAATGTATCAACTGGAATATGTTTAAACAGAGATAAGGTTAAATATAAAAATAAGCCAAGAAATTAGGCAAAAGAAAGCAGAGTGAACTGGTCAGCATCCATGCTGTGGCCACAGATTTGGTTCTGAGCTTTCAAACAGCCAAGCCAAAGAGAGAAACAGACAGTGACATGATCCAGCGTCCATACGGCATAAACTAATTCTTAGGGAGGGGTTCCGTTCTCCCTCAGTCCTAGCAAAGGGAACAGTATAAATGTGAGCAAGGACCTCATCAGTGACCCTGTGACAAATAGACAAGTTTGATATGTGTGTTCTTTTTTTTTTTTTTAAAGATTTTTTTTTTTTTTGACAGAGATAGAGACAGCCAGCGAGAGAGGGAACACAAACAGGGGGAGTGGGAGTGATATGTGTGTTCTAATAGTAAGGCCAATGGAAATGGGCAACTCTGAGAGTTTCAAAAAGCAGTTCTTAAACAAGGGGTTGGGATCAAAATGTTTTTGTCCAGTTAAATTACTTTCCGATGTATCGTTTAATCCAAGGATAAATTGTAGAGCTGTGATTCTTGGTGTAAGTGGGAAAAGTAGGAGTACGATTTGAATCAACTGGGGAGATTTTTCATACTGACATCTAACATCTAACATTCCTCTGCTGCCATCCTCCCTTGGGATTTGATGGGACTTTAGGACGTTCATCCCCAAATTTATTAAGAGTGAGCCGGCAGGGACTCCCTCACAGGTGTTGGGGGGGAGGCACGTGGAGAACGGAGGCCATGGTGAGAGGGTAACCAGGTGCACGCATGAAGACCACCTAGCCAGCTTTCACCATGATCTGCCTAGACCTCCCTAGACCTAAGAATCAAGGAGTGTTGGCTGCAGCCATGTGTGTGTATTCTTAACTCCCTTACCACATGCTTCTGGTGCAAAACTCCTTTGCGAAGTGCTAACTAGATTGATGGACGGAATGCGTACTGTTTGGGTGAGCTATCCTAAATATTTTTAAAGAAAAATTTTCAAAAGGAGTGAGTTCTGAAGTCTATTCCCCAGTAGCACACCTGGAGCACCACTCTTCTGTCATTCTAGTTGATCAGTCCTATGATGAATTTATCAGATAATCTCACCCCACCGCGGCACAGGCCACCGCTGAGTAAAGCAGGGGAAACCGACAAGGAGACAGTCTCCCTCCTCTGCCTACTTACATATCTCTGATCGCAGGTAACGTATTCTATTGGTCAGAGTGCAGGCTTTGTTTCCATAAATCCTTGGCCTTATGAGGTGCCCTGTGGTTTGAGAATCTGCTTCTGTACATCTAAGCCCTGCTCAAAATGCCATTGATAGAAAAATATCAAATTGGTGTTGTATATTTGATGCTTAAAAAATTCTGACACCGAATATTCTCAGTGTTTACTGAATTGATTTGAATTAAGTTCATTTATAATAATGATATGAATGACACTTCCTCTCATTAAACAATATAGACAGAGAAACTACCCATCTGGCCCAGGTAATTTGGCATGCCTCAAGATTCCTGAACCAACCCAAAGTCATAAAATTTAATTTCTGAAATAAAAAAGAAAGAAGGAAAGAAAAAAAGAAAGAAAGAAAAAGAAAATTAGAAGAGGAAGAAAAGGAAAGGGAAAAAAAAAAAAAAGCAGAGCCTCAGGTTGGTGTGAAGGCAATACACAGGCTTGCACTACTCCTGACAGATGCATGAAAAAGCTCCAGAAATTTCCTCTACTTTAGACTCTGGCCTACCCGCAAGTGTCCCAAAGACACTTTCATTGCGGTTCTTCTTCCCTTGTTGTCTACCTAGTTTTTAAAAGATTATTCCTGGGGCACCTGGTGGCTCAGTCAGTTAAGTGTCTGACCCCTGATTTTGGCTCGGGTCTTGATCTCAGGGTCATGAGATTGAGCCCCACATCGGGCTCCCTGCTCAGCGCAGAGTCTGCTGGAGAGTCTATCCCTCTGCCCCTGCCCCTCACCGCCCCCCCCCCCCACCGCTGAACATGAGCATGTGTTTGCACTTGCTCTCTCTCTCTCTCAAAAAAAATTAAATTAAAAAGTAAAAGATTACTCCTGGAAATGAGCGTGAGGCATAACAGAAAAGCACACAAGGAACTTCATCTGACTTTAGGGGATTGGTTGAAGGGAAGAAGATCAGGAGCTGGTTTCTTTCTACCAAAAACGAGTGGCCCCCAACTTGGAACAGCTTTTAGAAAATTCAAAGATACCCCATGGGACTTATTCACTCAGCCACCTACCAGTAAAAATAACCAGTAAAAATATTTCCTAGTGCAAAATAGTTTTCACTTAAGAAAAAATGATTTTCGATTTGATTTGATTTTCTGTTCTAGCTGCATGGCTAAGAAATTACTTGGGATTAGGGTGCTGTGTTTTCTTTTTTCTTCCTCTAGGGCTTTGTGAGGAAACATGAGAACTGCATCTTTTGCTGGAAGGTTATCTCTATTAATATCTGGGATAACTAAAGCTTATTGACAGAGGAGGTAGGAAGAGGTAGACTTCATTCTTTCATTCAAAAGGCACGCCTGGGATACTGGTGCTACTTGCAATAAAAATTCCTTTCATGAAAGGTGGGTGGAAGGACATTCCATCACGTTCAATTTCCTATTCCCATCCCAAAGACAATAACCTGGATTTGAGGGAAGAGTATTTGTGCCTCTACAGTGCATGAGAAGTCATTTGAAATTCCTTATTTTTACTACCTTGAAGAGGGGTGGGAGAAAAAGTAGAAATGTTGTAAACATGTTGGCATGCTTGCGTTTCATTTCATTTCATGCTTTTGAAAAAGATCTTTAAAAAGACCTATGTTCTGGCCTCCTAAATTATAATGTTCAAAGGAACTATGACTTCTGCCCACAAGTCCGACAGATATCCTCAGGAGGATTTAACATACCTCAGGGCTAAGATTTCTAATTTTTTCTTAAGTATTTTCATTATAAAAGGAAATAGATACAGGAAATCACATGAAGTGAACACACGGCTTAGTGAAGGATTCGAAGTTAAGCACCCACGTAAGCATCACCAGGTCAAGAAAGAATGTTCCTAGCCACCCCAAAGCCGCTTCTGTGTACCCATTTCCGGTCCCTTCCCCCCCTGTCCCCATAAGTAACCATCGTTTTGGCTTTTCTGGTAATCACTTCCTTGCAGGTTTTAATAGTTTTTTTTTTTTTAAAGATTTTATTTATTTATTCGACAGAGATAGAGACAGCCAGCGAGAGAGGGAACACAAGCAGGGGGAGTGGGAGAGGAAGAAGCAGGCTCATAGCGGAGGAGCCTGATGTGGGGCTCGATCCCATAACGCCAGGATCACGCCCTGAGCCGAAGGCAGACGCTTAACCGCTGTGCCACCCAGGCGCCCCAGGTTTTAATAGTTTTATTACCAAGATACGTGTGCCTGGATAGGACATACAGTCTTGCTCATATTTTAAAATTTGGTATGTCTTTTAAGTCTCTTTCAAACTGTAGGCTCCTTGTCCATTCCTTTCTTCTGCTTACAATTTACCTGAGGAAGAAGCTACACCTGGACGCCTGGGTGGGGGGGCTCAGTCAGTTAAGCGGCTGTCTTCCACTCAGGTCATGGTCCTGGAGACCTGGGATGGAGCTCTGCGTTGGGCTCCCTGCTCCGCGGGGAGTCTGCTTCTCCCTCTCCCTCTGCCCCTAGCCCCCCAACTTGTGTGCATGTGCACTCTCTCTCTCTCTCTCTCTCTCTCAAATAAATAAATAAAATCTTGAAAAAAAGAAGAACCCAGACTATTTGAAGAGTCGCATTTTCACAGTGTGGAGTTCGCTGATTGCGTACTTGTGGTTTCCAGCTTTCAGGATGGGTGCTGGTGAGCCTCACTTCGCACAGTTGTGTAGCCGCCCCCCCCCCCAGCCTGGTATCAGGGTTGGTCTGTGTGACCAACAGAATAGAGGCAGAGTGATAGCGTGTGGTTTCTGAGGCTTTATCATAACAGCTGTGCTGCTTTGCTCTCTTGGATGACTCAGGAAAAGCCAGCCACTACCTCACGAGGACGTTGAAGCAGCCTGGGAGAAGCCCGTGTGGGGGGAACTTAGGCCTCCCACCAACAGCCAGCGTTTCAGTTGACAGTCCCGTGGGGAGGCCACCATGGAAACAGGTGCTCTAGCCCCATTCAAGCCTTCATGTAACTTCAGCCCCAGTGAGCATCTTGTCTGTGACTTCATGTGTGAGCTGGAGCCAGAACCACCCTGTTAAACCATTCTTGAATTCCAGAGACCATGAGGATGATAAGTGTGAATTGCTGCCTTAAGCTGCTGAGTTTTGGGGTAATTTGTTATACAGCAGTAGACGACTAACACAGCACTCTTGGCGCAGTTCACCGGGTTTCTTTGTCCTCCGTATTTCCTGCAGTTCAGCAATGGGATCCTGAGACTTGTCAGACTCAGGTCAGATCTCTCTGGCAAGACCACAGGATGGTGATGGAAGCTCATAATGTCTGGTTGTCTCTGTTTTGGTGATGTTACCAACCACTGATGCTTAATACATATATACATACATACGTATATACATATATCTACATACATACAGATATACATATATATACATACATACGTATATACATATATCTACATACATACAGATATACATATCTACATACATACGTATATACATATATCTACATACATACAGATATACATATCTACATACAGATATACATATATATACATACATACGTATATACATATATACACATACATACAGATATATATATATCTTTATCAGGGGTTGCAAAATGTTCTCTAATTTTACCCTTTCTAGGGACTTCCACTCATTTACTATTTGTTAAACTGAGTTCCTAGAGGAGGGTGGGATAAATCTTTGATTCACTTCCTTTATTTATTAGTTTTCAAGACAACACGTTAGTTTCTTGTCTTATAGAGGTGACAGTCATCATCATCACTCTAAATATTATTATAAATTCATGTAGTTAAACATATTTGAGGATTTCAATTCATTGCAGTTATGAATTATCATTATTAAAGCTCAAATTGCACCGTATTGGGCTAGTGGGAGCCTTATCAAGTTGGTTCCTGCGTCTTTGACATGATCCTAATTTGCCTTTGAGAGTGTCCTTACTGTGTGGTGTTAAAAGATGTTTCAGACTCTCTTGGGTCTTCTCAGCCTACTGACAGTGATGCTGTTGGCTGGGGATGCCTAGGGCGCTCTTCTGGGCCCGCACGACTCACGAGCCACCACGGGCACTTCTATGACCAGGGCCAGTGTTGTGGCTGGACGAGTACTTGTGGTTCTTAGTATGATGGCGGGACACAATTTAGCAAAAACCTCAAGGGGACTTTGAAGAATGAGATATATCACAAGTCCTAGAGGGTACATGGCACGCCCAAGGGCCACACAGTGAGGTTGCTGGTAGAGCGAGAGGGGCGTCACCAGCCGGATCCCAAGACCTGGCCTTTACTGTCTGACTGCTTGTACTCACTAACCTTTGTCTTACATTTCTCCTTAAGCTCTTCTTGCCACGTCTGGACTCAGATGAACCCTGCAAGCACCCCAGCGGTGATGTCTGCCCTGACAAGACCTGCCGCAGGCCCAGACCCACGCAGACCTTTTGAGCTAAACCCCCTCACTTGCGCCTGCGCAGATGGACCCGGGAATGACTTCTGGAATGACCTCCAGCTACCTTGACCTCATTATAATACTAAACACTCCACTGTGGGAGGAGCCTCAGCCTCATTTACATAACATACAAGGTACGTGAATGCGGGTTTCCTTACGGTGCATGTGCGACCTGACGTCCCATCCATCTGACTGCCGAGCTTCCCTATCTAAATAGTCATCCTAACCCTAAACAAAAGGAACCCATTCATCCTCTCTCTGAGAGTCACGGCTTTGGAAGCCATTCCCCGTGGTCTCTTTATTTGCTGCAAGTAAAAGTTTTCTTGGTGCGACAGTTCAACCTGGTGCAGTTTCGGACTCACCAAGGAGCGAACCCATGTTGGTTCAGTTACAAAACCGTGAGGGAGGGGGGCCTTGAAACAGTCCGGAGGGAAGTGTTCTTCCGGACGGTGAAGCCCTGTTTGGGGCCTAGTATGGATCAGATGCCTCAAAGGCAAACGTTACCGTCTGGTCCCCATTAGGTTTCTACATTCAGTGGGTAAACAGGGAGAAAGAGTAGAAAAGGCAAAGTTAATGATTAATCAGGCATGAGGTTAAGAGGTGCCTAAAACAAAAACAAACAAACAAAAGAGGTTCCTAAAACATAATTAAGTAGGAAACAAAACAACATGTAGCTAGGTGAATAACACAGCTAACAGAAGTATAATTCAAAAACAGGTCCAGGAACTAAAATGTCTGGCCTCAGTACCACCAATGATTATTGAAACATTTAAAAAATGATAAATGCTTTCCCCTTTCTTTTAATTTCCCCATTAAAAAACAGTTGAAGTATTCCTTGTTAGAGCCTACACTCACCGCATACTGTGTACTCTCCTCCATCCTGTTAGCCCTCCTTTGGTCTGCTTTGTTTAATATGGTAATCACTAACTACATGTGCCAATTAAACACTAGAAATGTGAGACGAAGGAATTTTATTTTAATTTTAAATAACCATTTGTTTTTGAGCACTTGAAACAGCTAGTGTAACTGAATTTTTTAAATTTTAATTTAAATTTTAATTGCCATGTGTGCCTAGTAGCTACCATATCGGACAGCACAGATGGAGAGAGAGAAAGAGAGATGAACAGATCGAAAAGGGTGGCGAAATAAAAATTAAAGACAAATCAGTCCCAAAGAACTCCCAGATGAGTTTGAGCTGGAGCCTTAGGCGGCTTGAATGAAGTAGTGCTCAACTCGGAGACCGTTGATCACTTGAGGCGGCCTCCCCCCCCCCCCCCCAGGTATTTTGATTCAGTTGGCCCAGTGGGAGCCTCGAGCACCGTATTGTTAACAATCGCCACCCGGTGATTCCAGTAGGCAGCCCGGCTTGAGCATGTAAATGTGTGATCCATTCATTCTTTCATCACATGTATATGGAGATCTTACAAAATGTCAGCCGCTCTTCAGGCCACTCCTAACTTTATCCCAGAGATGATGCTTCCGTACCTCAGGGCAGTGGGTCCAGGAATCTATTCACAAAGAGCTCAACTTTGCCGAAGAGAGTGGAAAGCCATTTAAAGTTTCCAGGATAGTAGTAACAGGATTTAGGCTGTGCTTTAAGAAAAATTCTGCCTGAGTGTGATATTGTGGTTTATAATAAGAAATATGATAATAAGAAATATGTATTTGGTCTATGGCCTCATTTCCTGGCACAGAGCTCCTAAAACCCTTGGAATTGCGTAAGTGAGGAAAGCAGTAAAGTTGTATTTCGTTACGTTAATGAGGTACTTTTGGAAAGCACCTAAGGATGGGGGCCGGTTGCCAATGATTCACCAATGATTTAATCATACCTAGGTAATGAAGCCTCCATCAAAACCCAAAAGGACGGAGGTCAACCAGTAGTGAATGCGTGGAGGTGCCTGGCGAGGACTTGGAGGCTCCGCGCCCTAGCCCCCTGCATCTCTCCCATCGGGCCCATTCCTGAGTTATGAAAGGTAAAATTTACCATTGGAATCAAGAGACAGATCCAACTGCCGGGGAGTTGGTTCACTAGATGCCTAAGGAAATGCAGGCTACTAAGAAAAAGGCAGATTTTTCGATCCTTGGGTTATTATCTGTAATAGTTGAGATGAACTTGAAAGAGTGCTGGTTCAGGCTTCCATGCTAGACCAAACGTAGAGTTCAGTGAGTCTGAGTTGTCGCCACTAGCCTCCAAGCCCCCTAGCAAGGGGAAAATCCTGCAGGGACAACACAAAGTCTCTTAAATATCCCTGGTGTCCAAGAAGGTGGTCAGCATGATGGAAGGGCAAAGCTAAGAAACTGTCGAAACCAGGGGTGCAGTGTGAAGTTGGTTTTAGTGTTGGATTGGTATCCTCGCTTTGTGGATCAGTTTCCTAAGCAGCTTTTACTGAAATGGATTATGAAAGCAACTAATTCGGAGCGTCCTTGGTTTTGCATGCTGCAGAGTAGAAGGGCGTGTTTGACTTGATACAAACCCCGGAGCTCACCACGCGGCGATCAGAGATGGCTTTGTGTGACCCAGACGCATAGCAGGTTCTTCCTGAAGGAGGAGCCAGCCTAGTGCGCTGGATGAAAGCCACTCTGAGATCTGTAGATCCTGAGAGGGTGGACTGCCCACCTCCCTTAATGAATACCGAGGGGAATGCTCCAGATAAAGCAGCTCAGAAGTTTCTCTGCAAGCCATGTGGGACCAGCTTTATGATGACCAAGATAGTCACTCACCGAGTATGCTTGTTACCCAGGTCATGGTAACTGCTGCAGTTAACGGGGCTCCCTTCACAGGGGCACCCCATTTAACCTTATTGCAGCAAATTGGCTGTCTCTCCTTCCCCTCCTGTGTCTTACAAATGCTAATAAAAACATTAGGTTAACTAAGGAGAACAGGCTTAGGCTGAGGGGAGTCTAGGGACTCTCGCCTATAAGATAGAAACTTTGAAACTTACTAAGAGATCGTGAATAAGAGAAATAGGAAAGACAGAGGAGAGTCTGGGGACTGCCCCCCCCCCCAACTAGCAGGATGGCCGTCTCGAGGTGGCTATTAAAAAACGGGATGCATTAAATGGACACAGATGGGGTTAGAACAAGTTTCTGTAGGGTAAAGGAACTCCCTGTTGGTCCCCAACATTAAATGAGCCCAAATAAGTCTGCTTTATTTACCCCAATTTGAAGGTGTTAAAGTCAGAAGTTACATCAGAACGCTTAAATCATCACTGTTCTGCTACATTCCACTTTTTCAAAGAAGCAGATAATGATAAAACAGGTCACTTGTAATCTCTAATTTCTAAGGTAATTGCTTTGCATATTGTAATCACCTGGGGAGCTTTAAAAAAAATCACCCCATTCTGGTTTCGTTGGGGTGGTGTGGCCTGGGCATCAGAATTCTTGAACTCTCCCCAGGAGATTCTAATAAGTAGCCCTGGGTGAGCACCACTGCCTTCTAGGGCCACTTCTCAAACTTGAATGTGCTTTCAGATCACCTGGGGCTTTGGTGAAATGCAAATTGCTTTAGTAAATCGGGGTTGGGGTACAAGATTCTGCATTTTTAAAAAGATCTTTATTTGAGAGAGCACGTGAACGCGTGAGCTTGAGCAGGAGTGGGGGCAGAGGCAGAGGGAGAAGCAGACTCCCCGCTGAGCAGGGAGCCGATGTGGGGCTTGGTCCCAGGACCCTGGGTTCATGAGCTGAGCCAAAGGCAGACGCTTCGCTGACTGAGTCACCCAGGCGCCACCAAGATTCTGCATTAAAAAAAAAATACTGGCCAGCGAGAGTATAAATTGGTACAGCATCTTAGAACAATCCAGCACTATCAAGCAAAATGAAAACACCTCTGACCCAGAATTCCCCAACTAGGTATTCTCTTTCCGGACATGGGCACCTAGGTACAAGATGACGAACGTATGCAAAATTCCTCACATTAGAGTTTGTGCAGCGGCCCAAATTTCCATCAGTGGGGGACTAAGTAGATAAATGACAGGGTGTCCACAAAAGGCCTTAGAAGACTCTAGCTCAGAATACAATGAGGCCATCTACGTATGCTAACAGGGAGTAATCTGTAAACCACACTGTTACGTGGAAATAGGATGGTAGAAATGATGCGAATGTTTACAAACCTAGTCTGTATTTACAGAAATATCTAGGGAAGGATGTGTAAGAAGCCAGGAACAGGGGTTGCCTTTGGGGTAAAGTGGCAGTTGGAGGTCAAAGAAAAAACCCAGACTTGACAGAGACCTTATTAAAAAGGATTCTTGCAGGAAGGTTTTCCCCTGAGGCCTGCCTGTTCTAAGGAGGGCCATCTGGGGGCTGGGGCTGAAGGTGAGCCAAAATTCCAGATCTGGAGGAAGGCAAGGAGCTTAGTCAAACTTTTGTTAACAAGTATTTTGTTCCGATACATTGGTAGGGGCAGAACAATTCAGCTAATCATTTTTAAGGCAAAAAGTGGCAATTAAGAGAGTCTTTGTCAGGCTTTGGGGTAAACAAAGGGTTTCTCGGCAAGTCTTCTCAAAGTCCTATGGAGAAAGGTGGTTCTTACTGATAAGCTGCTTCCTGGAACACAAGAGCCCGGGGAGACTTCTTTCTGCTGTCTTCCAGGAGCACGGGGCTCAGGTAGAGTTCAATGTGGTTGTTGGAGAGAAGGAACGGGGTACATTTTTCATGGCAAATGCTTTTGTACTTTAGAATTATACCCCAAAATAAACTTAAATAGAACGTTTTTAGGCGTGCCTAAAAACAGTCGGTTTTTAGGTACAGTCGGTTAAGCATCCAACTCTTGGTGTCGGCTCAGGTCGTGATCTCCGGGGGGTGAGCTCAAGCCCCACATCAGGCCCCACGTTCGGCAGGGAGTCTGCTTGAGATTCTCTCTTCCTTTCCCTCTCCCTCTGCCCCTCCCATTCGTGTACTCGCTCTGTCTCTAGAAATCTTCATGTAAAATTTAAAAAAATTTTAAATAGAAGACCATGAATTTTAGAATTCTTCCAAAATAGTTCTGGATGTAGAAGGAAATCTTGGGCCGTGTTTACAGAAACTTGGGTGGAAGTGCCGTGAGGCCAGAAATGTTGCCATGGTTTTGATGACTCGGTTCCGAGTTTTACTCGTGCAGATAAGCAGGGTGCCCCATGGGTCCGGCCGGCCGTACTGCAGAACCCACCTCTGCCTCTCTGGCTTTCTTTTCCCAGGAAGGCATGTGTTCCGTTCCCACAGAGGTGCTGCTCTCGAACCCCCGCTTCTACCAACTCGAACAGATCATGAAATGGGACATGGACTGTAGCCCAAGTATATGTAAAAAGGGGGGGCATTCATATTCTGCTCCAAGGGACTTTGTGAGGTACTGTGGCTTCTGTCACGTGAGCCCCTGTGAAGGCTTGACAGGATGAGGTGGCAGAGTTGGGGATTTTCTCCACTACTGGGGCCTGCTCTTTGTCTAAGAGACCTTTTCGGCCTCAGCCAGGAGCCGCTGCTCTGTCCTACTCCGGCTGTGGCCTCGGCTGTCCGGGGGCCTCAGGCGGTGCTCCCGCCTCTCGAAGTGCGGGCCTGAGCAGGGCCCCGGTTGCACAGAGCGTGCCTCAGCTTCATAGGCCTCTTCTGAGTGCCGGCAGCCTGACGGCAGTTGCCACATTCACCCATTTAATTCTCTTCATAGCTGAAAGGGTTCTTTTACTGAAAAAAAAAAAAATGACCACAGAAAAGTTAGGCAACATGAAATCCTCTCTCAGGAAATGAACTATATGTGGCTTCCTAAACAGTTCACTGCAGTAAGTGGGGGTTGATCAGGACGAGGCCTGCGGGTGACCTCCACTTCCGACTGTACCTCAGATGGACATGGTGGATTCTCGAACAGAAAGGCCTGAGACAAACCCCTGCCTTGCCCTAGGCCAGCCATCTGCATGTTCCCTTCAGGCCTTCAGCTGCACAGGGGAGACGCGCCCCCCCTGCCCAGGGAGGGCCTAGCGCCTAGCACGTGTGCTCTAGAATCCATCACTGCGCTGGTGCTGAGGCCATCTCCCTTTTGTGGTGCCTCCCGCCACTTACCCAAGTGCAAGGGGAAACTGAGGCAGCCTGTGGCTGGGAGACACAACTTTCCTCTAATAGTGGACTTAGGCTCCAACACTTCCCAGTACCTTTGCCAAACCTTAGTCTGCACAGTAGCTAGGATCCTTCTGCCACCATGCCTTCCCACTCTCCTTTACTGGGGTCAAACATGCAGCGGGGTCTGATGCTCCAGCCTTCCCCCCAGCATCTATCCCATTTCTCTGGCAGGATTTCCCCTAGCCAGACCCTTGCACATCTAACCTCCTCTTGCTCGAGGGTGGACCTACACTAACCCGTGGTCCTCTCTGGATTCCTGCTGCTTCTGTTGGCTAACTTGATTGTTGACCTTGGGCCTTCTTGTCTCATGGCCCCGCACTGCTGGACATTTCCTGCCAGCCTTATCAGGAGGGTTACTTTGTCCTATTCAGGTGGTCTGTCTTTCCCGATTATCGTCAGTCTTTGTCTTCTGTGAGGTCTGTCTGTGGAGGACACAGCCTTTGATGACTGTGTTTTTAAGATTTACATTCTGATATCCCTAATTGTGACAGCACAGATTTAAGAAATTCCAGCAAATTTCATTTGTCCTTTGCTAGTCTGGAATCCCCTGTGCACCTGGGCATGTCTTTTGTCTCTGAACTGCAGAATTTAGGGACATTCTGGGCTTTGTCCCTCTAAGTTGCACTGAAGTTGAGGGTTAAAGCCACAGGGCTATTGGTACAGGAGAGCAACTTCTAGATGAAAAATGACCCAAAAAGTTTCCCCGGGGACAGAAGTCACTGACTCCATGATAATTCAGGTGTCTCTCATTCAAATATACCCATGGACTCTTACTAAATCTCTTAGCACTCCTTGTGGGGCTGCACAAACACAGTCCTATCATGTCAGTTCACTGCAAATTATTTTGTTGGAATGGAATTTTGCCACGTCAAATATTGAATAATATTAGTGGAAAACAGTTTGAGCTCACCACTGGTGTTTATTTTGAAAACGAATCCTCTCTCCATAGGAAATGGTAACAGTATTATCTCCAGGGAGGGATATTGAGGCACTGGATGGGGCTATAGGGAGGCTGACTTCTCACTTAATGCTCACAAATGTTCTCAATTACTTTGTACTGAGGAAGTATTACTTTTTCTAAGTTTTAAAACAACAAAAAATGAACTCCAAAAAAGCCACTAAAGCATGATAATGGGATACGCCTCGGACTGGGCAGACAGTTAGCATTTAATCAACAAGGTAACGCTATGCTTGGCCTGCTGTCATCAGCGCTGGATGGTGACGGTCCCGATGGCTTGTCTCCTCCAGTGCCATTCTTTTTGTAACGTAGAATCTGATTTTCATTTTGCCTTCACTCATTTGCTCCTGGGAGGAGGATTGATTGGGTCCCCGCCCTCGGTTACCAATGATGGTAAGCTTTCAGTTAGTTTTTTGTTTTTGTTTTGTTTTTTTAAGATTTATTTGAGAGAGCAGGGGGAGGGGCAGCGGGAGAGGGACACGCAGACTCCCCGCAGGGCTCCATCCCAGGACCCTGAGCTCAAGACCTGAGCCAAAATCAAGAGTCAGACGCTTAACCAACTCAGCCACCCAGGTGCCCCAAAGAGAGTCTTTAAAGCGTTCATATGTATGTATAGTTACAGAAGTACCTCAAAGAGTAACTCTCTGTAACATTACAGTGTTCTTCCCACTTAAAAACATGAGGGACATTTTACCTTTTTAAAGCCGATGGCTTTTTAAGGGAGGGGGGAGGCTGCTAACAGAGGTACAACATTTCTAAACCAACATATGGAAAATATTGTAGACCAAGAAGTGAAAGAGTCCTGAATTACAGCCAGGAGATCTCCCTGGTTATAATTATAAACACTTATGAAATCACTGATGTATAACAGCGGCAAGATGAAGCTCTTAGCTCTTGGCCAGAGGCGAGCAAAGGTTTTTTTTAAATTCTGAAGCCAGTGATTTATATTTATAACACTTCCAAGCTGAAACCAGCATTCTCATTACATTTATTCATGAAAATGATAAATGGGCCATTTCCTGATAAATGAGCAGATTTCCTACCATTCATTGGAAAATATAGTGCAAAAGGGGGAAAATGTCACTTAGCGAGGCATCTATATTCCTTTTCTTTCTGGACAACTGAAAATGACATGAAAAATGAGTGTCCTGTGACTGTTTAAGTTAGACCTCCTCTCAGGGTTCCCAAAAGTAGGTTTTGAGATAAAGCGTACAGGCACTAAATTACCGTTGAACTTTCTGAACTGAGGCACAGAGCGAGTCCTGTGAGGACAGCACAGAGATGGTCTGGAATACTACCCTAGCCCTTGGAGCATAGGAAGCAGGGCCAGGGAGGTTGCCAGTCCATGGTCATGTAACAGGAACTGCTGCTGTCAGACGCAGGGGTTTAGCAGGCTTACAAGCAGCAGCTGTCTGAGTCGCAAGCTGAATCTACACTTCGTCCTGGTAAAATGAGTCCCTTTTCCAAACCTGCCATTCCTCATTGTTTTTCAGTGCTGCTCTTGTATTTCACCTTCCACACTGCCCTGTCTCTCACAATTCATTCTTCCCCACAATTCTCCATCTCAAATTCTCCTCTCACAATTCATCCTCTCCCACGATGCCTTGCTTGCCCATGATTCCCAGGCTCGCCTATAATTTGTTTTCCTTTACAATTCTATTCTCTGTTCTCATTTTTTCCCACAATTCTCATCACCTCCCCCCCATTTTTTTTCCCCAGAAATTTTTTCACTCTAAGTTTCTAATCTCTCAGTTCTTCCCACAGGTCTCCCTGCCACTCCCACAATTTTTCAAGATTGTAATTTCCATCTGCCTCATTATAAATTCTGACAGTTTTTGCTAAAATAATTTTATATTCCCTTTAGCAATTGTTTCATAATCCACTGCTCCCTCAAGCCTCCGCTGCTCCCACAAGCCTCCGCTGCTCCCACAAGCCTCCACTGCTCCCGTAATTATATGCATCTCCTATAATATTTCAATCTCTCCCACAATTCTTGGTATTATAATTGCAATCTCCCTCACAGTTCTCCATTGTCCCTCAATTTTATTTTCATTCTCATAATTCTCCACTCTTACAGTTGTCTTCTACACACAGCTCCCCCATTGTATCCCATAATCCCCCTCCTCTCCCATATTCCCTCCTCCTCTCCCATATTCCCCCCTCCTCTCCCATAATCCCCCTCCTCTCCCATGATGCCCCTCCTCTCCCATGATGCCCCTCCTCTCCCATGATCCCCCTCCTCTCCCATGATCCCCTTCCTCTCGCATAATACCCCTCCTCTCCCATAATCCCCCTCCTCTCTCATAATGCCCCCTCCTCACCCATAATCCCCACCTCCTCTCCCATAATCCCCATCTCCTCTCCCATAATCCCCATCTCCTCTCCCATAATCCACCCTCCTCTCACATAATCCACCCTCCTCTCGCATAATCCACCCTCCTCTCGCATAATCCCCCTCCTTTCCCATAATCCCCCTCTGCTCACATAATCCCCCTCTGCTCCCATAATCCTCCTCCGCTCCCATAATCACCACTTCCTCTCCCATAATCCCCCCCATAATCCACCTCCTCTCCCATAATCCACCCCTCCTCTCCCATAAACCACCTCTCCTCTCCCATAATCCACCCCTCCTCTCCCATAATCCCACCTCCTCTCCCATAATCCTGCTCAGCTCCCATAATCCCCCCTGCTCCCATAATCCCCCCCCTCTCCCATAATCCACCCTGCTTCTCCCATAATCCCCCTGCCTCTCCCATAATCCCCCTTCCTCTCCTGCAATCCCCCCTCCTCTCCCCGAATTCCCCCCTCCTCTCCCCGAATCCACCCCTCCTCTCCCATAATCCTGCTCAGCTCCCATAATCCCCCCTGCTCCCATATTCCCCCTCCGCTCCCATAATCCACCCTTCCTCTCCCATAATCCCCCCACCTCTCCCGTGATCCCCCGCCTCTCCCGTGATCCCCGCCTCTCCCGTGATCCCCCCTCCTCTCCCAGAATCCCCCCTCCTCTCCCAGAATCCACCCCTCCTCTCCCAGAATCCACCCCTCCTCTCCCAGAATCCACCCCTCCTCTCCCAGAATCCACCCCTCCGCTCCCAGAATCCCCCTCCGCTCCCAGAATCCCCCTCCGCTCCCAGAATCCACCCTTCCTCTCCCAGAATCCCCCTCCTCTCCCAGAATCCCCCTCCTCTCCCAGAATCCCCCTCCTCTCCCAGAATCCACCCTTCCTCTCCCAGAATCCACCCTTCCTCTCCCAGAATCCACCCTTCCTCTCCCGTGATCCCCCCGCCTCTCCCGTGATCCCCCGCCTCTCCCGTGATCCCCCCTCCTCTCCCAGGATCCCCCCTCCTCTCCCAGGATCCCCCCTCCTCTCCCAGAATACACCCCTCCTCTCCCAGAATACACCCTCCGCTCCCAGAATACACCCTCCGCTCCCAGAATCCCCCTCCGCTCCCAGAATCCCCCCTTCCGCTCCCAGAATCCCCCCTTCCGCTCCCAGAATCCACCCTTCCTCTCCCAGAATCCACCCTTCCTCTCCCAGAATCCCCCTCCTCTCCCAGAATCCCCCTCCTCTCCCAGAATCCCCCTCCTCTCCCAGAATCCACCCTTCCTCTCCCAGAATCCACCCTTCCTCTCCCATAATGCCCCTCCTCTCCCATAATCCCACCGCCTCTCCCGTGATTCCCCTGCCTCTCCCGTGATTCCCCCTCCTCTCCCAGAATCCACCACTCCTCTCCCAGAATCCACCTCGTCTCCCAGAATCCACCCCCTCTCCCAGAATCCCCCTACTCTCCCATAATCCCCCTCCTCTCCCATAATCCCCTTCCTCTCCCATAATCCACTCCCATAATCCACCTCCTCTCCCATAATCTACCCCTCCTCCCCCATAATCCACCCCTCCTCTCCCATAATCCTCCTTCTTCCTGCTCCTTCATTAGACACCCTGCTGAGCCCAGAACCCAACATTGGGTTCCATCCCATGACCCTGAGATCATGACCTGAGCCAAAATCAAGAGTCAGACACTTAACTGACTGAGCCACCCAGGCACCCCTGAAGTTGGAGGATACATCTTACTAAGCTAATTGCCCCTGTATCAGTACCAGTAACAATGCCGCCTACCCATATTTGCCAGTTCACACTGTTCTACCTATGATGAGAAAAGGAGCCTGTGCCAAAAGGGAAAGCAATTTACTTCATCAAGAAAGTTGCTGTGAAAGAGAAAGACATACTAAATACTGCTGAGTAACAGATGAGATTTACATTCTAGTGCAAGCTTCTTATCCCCGTTCGGCCTGGCGCGTGAATTGCTCTGCCCTTCACCTACAATCTAGGTCCTGTTGTATGAAGAAGCAGTTGCTGAGTTGGTAAGCAGGTACTAAAGAGATACAGGAATGAACGAATTTTGAAAAGCATCCTTCATTCGACAGTACTTGCAGAGCATCTGTAACATGCCAGGTTCTGTGTTAAATGTTGACGATAGAAAAGTGAACACCCTGGACAAAGTCCCTGCTTGAAGGCCAGCGCCCTTAACTCTGGCAGGGTGCATCCACCTGCTTGCTCAGAAATATTTCTGCACCAGCCACGGCCACCCTTGTGGAGCCCAATACAAATGCCGAGATGTCTGGGGCACCTGGGTGGCTCAGTCGTTAAGCGTCTGCCTTCGGCTCGGGGCATGATCCTGGAGTCCTAGAATCGAGCCCCGCATCGGGCTCCCTGCTCCGCTGGGAGCCTGCTTCTTCCTCTCCCACTCCCCCTGCTTGTGTTCCCTCTCTCGCTGGCTGTCTCTCTCTCTGTCAAATAAATAAATAAAATCTTTAAAAAAAAAAAAAAAAACAACAACTGAGATGTCTACTGTGGGCCTGGGCACCTGGAAGTCTCTCCTAAGCAGAGTCAAGGAACCTGTGAAAGTGGCCATTGATGCAGAATATCATCACATTGACTGTGCCTGTGTCTATCAAGAATAAGAATGAGGTGGGAAAAGCCATCCAAGAGAAGGTCATGAAGCAGGAGGACCTCTTCATCATCAGCAAGTTAGGACCCACCTTTGAGAGAATCCTAGTGAAGGAAGCCGGTCAGAAGACTGCCAAGAATCTGAAACAGGACTGTCTGGACATCTGTCTTATTCATTAGTCACAGGATTACAGCCTGGGAAGGACTTTCCCCCCTGAAGACCATAAAGGCAATGGCCTTGCCAGTAAAGTAGCAGTCTTGGGTGCCCAGGAGGCGGACGAGCTCCGTGCAGTCTTCAGCCACTTCCAGATCAAAAGGCTCTTGAACAACCTAGGCTGAAATGCAAACAAATGACTGACCAGGTGAGTGTCCCCCACGCCTCACAGGAAATAATGGACCCAGGACAGCCATTCCAAGGGCATCGCTGTCACAACTTACAGCCTTCTGGGCTCTCCCGAAAGACTTTGGGCCGAGCCAGAGGACACTTTGCCTCTGGACGATCCCAAGATTAAGGTGATAGATACGAAGCACAAAAAACCCACAGCCCAGGGTCTGATCCAGTTCCACATCCGGAGGACTAGGGTTGCAATCCCCAAGTCTGTCCCTAACATGCCTTGTTGAGAGCTTTGAGGCCTTTGACTTCAAACTGATTAATGCCGAGGAGATGGTGACCATACGTAGCTTTAGCAGGAACCGGGGGGGCCTGCACTGTGGCTTGTATGTCTCACGAAGTCATCTTAGCCCTTTAATGATGATTGTGGAGGCCGAATCTCCTGATGAGATTGCCGGCAGCTTCTCTCTTCACTTTCCTGTGGTGTGACTCTCGGCCAGAGTCCTGTTTTAGCCAAGCTCGTCTGAGCTCGGGGAGCCTGGCCCTGCCATAGGCCCGAGTCTGGGCAGCGCTGTGTGCAGGTTGGTACGCTCAGCTACGAGCCGGTGACCAAGGGGTATGACTGAGAAACAAATGACTTTTTTTTTTTTTTGATAACAATTATTTGATCTGATCACCAGGGAACTCTGCTAACGAAGATTAAAAAAATAAAAGAGTAATAATAGTGCAAAAAAATAAGTCCCTCCTCTTGTGGAATTTACCTGCTACTAAGTCAAACAACCAATGAACAATCCAGTACACAAACATGATTTCAGAGTGTGAGACCCCCCACGAAGAAAGAGAAAGAGGTGGTGTGACCGAGACTGAGCAGTAGTGCTGCCTCTCCAGGTGTGGCACAGGAAGCAGCAGTTTTCATCTCCTGGGAGCTTGTTAGAAATGCAGAATCTCAGCCTCACACTGCCACCCCCCCCGCGCCCCCTAACCGCTGAGTACAAGTCTGTGTTTAACAGATCTGTGTGCGCAGTACAGACTGAGAGCTTTGGACACAGTCTCAGATGTGATTGTCAGGAGAGACCTCTCTCTCCGAGGACGTGACGTTTGAGCTGAGACCTGATGAGAAGGACCCAGCCATGTAAAAGATCAGGACGGAGTAGTCCCGACAATGGGAACAGCAGAGGAAATTTTCTGAGATCAGAATGAACAGGAAGACCCCCCCCCCCTTATGGTTCAGGGTTCCTTATTCACCAGCGCCCACCTTCTGTCCTCAGAGGCACCATGTGTCCATATCATGTCTATATCAAGGGCTGGGGCTGCCTCACTCATTGATATAAATGCTGTAAATTACATATTGCCAGAGGTTATCATTCTGTTTAATAGTTTCAATAGTATAGCAACTTCAGAGGATATACTATTGCTGATCAATAAATCCTTTTTTTTTTAATGATAATTTGAGTCTTTTCTAAAAAAGTTAATTTTGACTTGCTTTACCATTCAAAGAATATTATAAGATTGTGGGTAACTATCTTTTAATTTGGATCAGCCCCACTGTATTGTCTGAATCCCAGTTCCATGCTTCCAGATGTACACAGGACATCACCTGTTAAACGTATCTCTAACTTACGGCTGAACCTATTTAAGACTAGACTTTGTTATTTCTCTTACACATGAGATGCCTTTTTTAACTGCTTGTTCTCTGTGGGAGGTTCCCAAGTGAAAACCTTAGAATCCCACTCTTTTATCATTTATATCCCTTATGTTATCAAATCTGGCTGGGTTGCTTTTTTGTTTGTTTTGTTTTCCCTCTTTTGACCCTTTCCCTTCCATTCCTACTGCCAGAACCCTAAAACCTCCATTTTTCCAACAAGGTCTAGGGTCTCCATACCTATAGGTTACAGCCCCTGGGACTCCATTTCTAGGAATGAACAGCACACCTTCATGTGGTCTTAGAATGACTGTTGTCTCATAGACTTCAGGGTGAAACGGTCTGTCTTGTGTTCCTCCAGAGGTAAAATTCAGCGGGGGTGCCTGGCTGGCTCGGTTGGTGGAGGGTGCAACTCTTGAACTTGGGGGTTGTGAGTTCAAGCCCCACGGGGGGTATAGGGATTATAAATAAATGAAGACTTTAATTTAAAAAAATGCAGAAAAAACTCAACAGCTCTAAACTCAGAATGGTATCTTTACAACATGAAAAGTGTGGGCTGGTGTCAAAACCCATATTTTATTTCAAACAACAGTCCAACCTCCATCAGCTCCAATCTGCCCCCAAAACAAAACAAAAACTTTAAACTCCCCAAAGTCTAGCACTATAACCTTCCTGCCACTAGGTTTCTCTCCAAATAGAGCTGCTTTCTGGCAATTTAAATGTCAAAGGCTTAGAGCAGCCTAACGGATTGATTTTGAGTCAACATGCACCATGGTCAGAGGCTGACACTTGCAAAACCTTTATATTCTGTGTTTCCTATACGACCGACCACACACTTGAGTCATTTTAACAGGACTTTCCTTTTTCTTCTACATTAAGGACAGAGTGTTTACTAAAATGACAATCCTCTATTCTGGCTGTACGGTGGGAAAGGTATTTTGACAGGAAGTAAAACGTGATCCCTGATGAGGCCCTCACACCCAGAATGTTTATCAGCCAGTTAAGAGTTTGGAACTTTCACTTTGGATCAGCTACTGTGTTCTGGGTTTGAGGACTGTCCACAGGTAAGTGCTTTTGGTGTTTCCCATAACTTAATTCCCTCAAAACTCAGACCAGATGGCATGCTTATTCAGTTAAGCTGCAGTTCCCAGAATATTTTTGTCTTCTGTCATGAGTTGAGAACAACGTGTATGTGTATTTAGAATGGCTTCCTTAAATCCTCGGAAAGCTCTTTCAGTTTTCAGTTTAATATTTACAAATTTCAAATTTCACCAAACAGTGACTAATTTGGCCCCAAAATTTCACTTTCACTTTGCAGGGAACTTAGGTCTCTCCCAACTCTTACTCCAAGAGAGAGACTTGTCATAGCTGTGGACAAAATAGTTTTCTGATTGCACTTCAAGGTTGATCTGCTGAGATGTGGAAATGTGTAATGGTAGAAATGAAGATTTTATTTATTTTATTTGAGAGAGAGAGCACGAGAGGAGTGAGGGGCAGAAGGAGAAGCAGACTCCCTGCTGAGCAGGGAGCCTGATGCAGGGCTTGATCCTGGGACCCCCAAGATCATGACCTGAGCCGAAGGTAGATGCTTAGCCAATTGAGCCACCCAGGTGCCCAGTTTTTACATTTTTAAATGGTTAAAAAACAAAAGAATATTTCTCAATACCTAAAAATTACAGGAAACTAAAATTTCAAGGTCTATAAATAAAGTTTTATTGGCACAGGGCCACATTCATTCATTTATGTATCCCCTATGGCTGCATTTGTTCTACAAGCGCAGTGTTGAGTAGTTACAACAAAGCCCATATGACCTGCAAAGCCTAAATTATTTATTCCTTGGTCCTTTGGCAACAAGTTTGCCAACCTCTATTCTGTAGGATCATCTTTTCTCTCTTTGGACTTCCGTGGCCAGAGCCCTGGGTTGTCTTCCTTTCAGAAGGTACAAAAAGCATGCCCCTCTTGGAGGTTAAGTTGTATAGGTCTGCAGTAGCCTAGATCTTAAGCAAAGAGAGTTCCTGAGGATTATGTATGTTTTAGACCAGAGTAGGAGTACTACTAGCCAGTGGTGAAGAGACAGAGCATGGATATTTGCCCGAGGTGCTTAGAGTACCCCATTTCTGTCTGGACGCTTGCCAGGGTGAGGGATTGGGGTGGGGTAGGGCACTCAAGGGAGGTACAGGTTTGGAGACTTGTGATGCTGTTCATCTTTGTCGAGCACAATCAACATAGCTGAGCCCATGGGTGATAAACAGAACCTGTCTGGAATAATCTGTGTCATCAGGGTGGGATAGCCACCATGGCATGGAAAGCCCGCAGGAGCTGAAGGCTGTGCAGCAGACTCCTTGGGCATTGTGGTGGTGGGCAGTACTGTGGAATGTGGAGTGGCTGGTGAGATGGGAGGATGCTGCAGTTAGCTGGGTGGACGGTATGTGCATCTGTTTCTCTAGCCCGGCTGTGTCTAGATTCTCCAGCTTTCGGAGAGAACATGTTCCAAATGACCAAAGCCCTCCGCCTCCTCGAATGGTAGCATCCTGTCTTCCTAGATACCTTCCCAGTGTGTTGCAATTGGGGGAGTCGCGAAAGAGGTCTGTGTGCTCCCCCGTTTGCGTTGCTGCTTGTCTCTTTCACGTGCGGAGCCCACCGCCAGGCTTCCTGCTGGCCTGCCGTCTCTCGCCATGTCACTTTCAGATCCCGCAGGTGGTTACCACCCTCCTCACACCTCTCTTTCCTGGTCCCGGATGACTCCATCCCACATGGTGGCAGGTGCCAACAGTGCTCCATCCACATGCCCTTGGCGCCCGTGGCAGCCTTTACATTTGGGGGGCACAGTGCCTCCCGTGTGTGTTCCCTCTCAATAGCACCTGCATTTCTTTTTTTTTTTTCTCAAAGATTTTATTTATTTATTTGACACAGAGAGAGAGAGCAAGCACAAGCAGAGGGAGCAGCAGAGGGAGAGGGAGAAGCGGACTCCCCACCAAGCAGGGAGCAGGGAGCAGGAAGCCCGAGGCAGGGCTCAATCCCAGGACCCCAGGATCATGACCTGAGCCGAAAGCAGCCGCTTAACCAATTGAGCCACCCGGGCACCCCTGCACCTGCATTTCTTTGTAGGCAGTGCAGCAGGGGATTTCCGTGCTTGCAGCTGTGTTTCTAGCACTGGCGCTGAGTTTCCAGAAGAGTGGTTTCCACTCTTGCTCACAGACACTATATGGGGGTGGGAGGAAGAAGGTATAGAGGAAAATATGGATGTGAGATATGGAAGTATAATTTATGGGATTAAAAAAGAGTTAATTAAAGAGGAAATTAACACAGGTTATACTGGGAAGTAAACTGGTGGTCAAAAAGTTTCCCCTCCTGACCATTCATATGCCCCCCTCTCTGATAACCTGAAAATAGCTTAATCTGTATTTACCAGCCTGCCAAGAGTTGATCCTGATTTCTTCGCTTAACCACAAGGTGATTTGTGCAAGGTTCTGGATCTCTTCAGACCTCAGTTTCCTAATGGGGAAAATGGGGATGATAAGAGTTTTTATGTCATAGGCTGTTCTGATGGTCAAATTGCGAAAGTGTATGCCAAGGGTTTAGAGTCTGGCCCACAGTTGGAGCTCATATGGTTGCTGTTATTATCCTTCAATTGTCTTTCTCCTTCCTTTAAACCTATTTCCAGACTTACCTGCAATATTACCCTCACTCCTTCCCAAGCCATTACCCTTATTTAACTGAGTGGTACGTTAATACATTGAATCGCCACGGGGGCTTTTTGAGAAACACTGATACCAGGAAGCCAGCGATCCACCTCCAACCAACTTAATCAGAATCTCTGGAGATAAATCCTAGGGTCTCACTCCTTTTTGTAGAGTTTCCCAGATGGTTCTAATAGACAGGCACCTGCTGTAACCATAAGCTGGATTCCTCTCCCGGAGCCCCCCTGGAACTGTGCCGGGAAGCCTTCAGGGCCTGCCTGCCCAGCCCAATGGCCTTTTCCCCATCATCCTTGATCTCTTTGAATTTGTCAGCATAGCGGAATACCTTCTTGGAAGTTTCCCTTTCATTTTTATGTTCTTTCCTTCCCTGCTTTTTCCTACTCCACCTTCTTAGTACTCCCCTTCCTCTCCTGCCCTCCTAGATGAGGCTGTTCTGGGAAAACCACTCTCGCATCGTGAGCTCTAGTTCTGACCTCTCTTTTGAGCCTGCGACTTGTACCCCTAGCCGCCTGTTAGATGCCCCAGCGGTCCTTCCAAATTTAACCCGGCCCGTCTCATGATCAGAACCTTGGCTCTGCCATTTATTAGCAGTGAGACCTTGCGCAGATCACGTAACCTCTCTACGCCTCAGATTCCTCACCCGTAAAATGGAGCTACCAGCAGTGTTTACTTCTTAGGGTTGCTGTGAGGAATGAAGATTAAATTCGTTAATTTGGGGAAAAGGTTTAGACCGGTCCCTGGCCCATCGGACTCCACAGATTGGAGCTGCTGTTGCTGTTCGTTGTGTTGTTAACGTGATGTCGTTCCCCGTGTCACAGCGCCCTGCACCGCCCACCTCAGCACCGCCAGCCCTGTCTGTGAGCCACGCACACGGCAAGCTTGCTGTGCACGAACATCTTTGGAGACCATGCGTTTAGTCTCATGACCGTCTTGGGAGTCAAGTATTGTTATCCTCATTAACCTGGGCACCAGAGAGGTTGAGTAATTTGCCCAAGGCCACACAGCTGGTAAGATGCATGGGCCAAAATTTGAGCCCAAGTTAGATTCCAAAGCCCATACTTTTTCTACTATAATATGAAGATGATTGAAAATTTAATATAATGGGGGCGCCTGGGTGGCTTAGTTGGTGAAGCATCTGCCTTTGGCTCAGGTCATGATCCTGGGGTCCTGGGATCGAGCCCCGTGTCAGGCCCCCTGCTCAGCGGGGAGTCTGCTTCTCCCTCCCCTCGTGCCCCTCCCCTCTACTTGTGCTGTCTGTCTGTCTCTCTCTCTCTCACACACACACACACACTCTCTCTCTCTCTCAAATAAATAAAATCTTTTAAAAAATTAATATAATTATATTCAATATAGTTAGCTTTCTTTGGTAACTCAAACCTAAGGTGACCAACCATCCCAGTTTGCCCTGAACTGAGGATTTTCCTAGGACAGGGGATTCTCAGCACTAAACCAAAAAGTCCCAGCAAACAGACAAATTGGTCACCCTATATAATCAAACCCAAGCCTTTCCCACACACCTCCAAAGAAAGTAATCTTGGTCTAAATTACCTACAAAATGCCTTGACTTTGTCCACAAAGATAAAACGGTAGCGTGATACTGTCATTCACAATAAGAAATACATATTTGGTCTTCCATCCCAGTTCCTAGCACAGAGCTCCTAAGACCTTTAGAATTTCCTACATGATGAGAACAATAAAAAGTGTCTTTTGTTAAATTAATGAGGCGACTTGGGGAAAACTTCTAAGGATGGGGGCTGGTTACCAGGGGAACCAAGCAAGTGAGGAGAGGAGTGGATTGTTCAGTCCCACCCTCTGATCTCTGGGGAGGGGAGACAGGCTGGAGATTGAGTTCACCCTGCCCTGGTCAGTGATTTAATCAGTCCGGCCTATGTAGCAGAGCCTCCGTAAAAAACCCAGGAGGTCAGGGGTTGGAGAGCTTCTGGGTCGGTGAACACGCGGTTGCAGTGAATGACACGCTCGGCATAGAAGCTCTGTACCCTTTCCCCACGCCTTATCCAATGCCTCTCTCCCATCTGGCTGGCCACGGTTACATCCTTTTCTCATGCACTGGTGATCTAGTAAGGGAAATGTTTCTGAGCTCTGTGAGCTGCTCTAGCAAGTTAATCAAACCCAAGGAAGGGGTCATTGAAACCTCCAGTCTGTAGCTTGTCGGTCAGAGGCACGGGTGACGGCCTGGACTTGGGACTGAGGCCTGATGTTGGTGGGGGTCTTGTAGGGCTGAGCCCTTCACCTGTGTGACTGGATGTTATCTCTGGGGAGGTAGTGTCGGAATCGAGTGGAATTTGTGGGACACTTGGTCAGTGTCCTTGGAGAACTGAGTGACGGGTTTGGCGGTATTGGAACAAAACCCACATGGGAGGTAGTCAGAAGAACAGTTAGCCATATTGTGTTAGTCATCTTTAGCCTCTCTAGTGGGAAATCAGTCTTCTCCCATCTTGCCATTTAATTTTTTAATAGCCCTTCCCAGCCAACATAGATGGTCCCAAAATATTCATTTTTTAATTAAAATGTATTTTTAAATATTTTATTTTTAAATAATCTCTATACCCAATGTGGGGCTCAAACTCACAATGCCGAGACCAAGAGTCCTATGTTCCACAGACTGGGCCAGACAGGTGCCCCTAAAATTTATTTCTACTTGAGTGAACTTGGGTGGGGGAGATACCTTGTTTTGTTCAAATTTAAGAACTCCATCGGAGATAAGTGGAAATTAATTATGATATATATATTAAAAAAAACCCAAAAAACAACAAACTGGTTTGGAAAGTCCAGTTGACGAAAGTAACGAAGACTAGAGCAACAGCAACTGGGAGTGTTTTAGTCATTAAATAAAGAGAACCAATATTTTTAAAGTATTTTTTCTATATATGTTCATATTATATTTCAAATATTTAAGCTCTATTATCAGTTAACTCTGATTAAGATTAAAGGAAAATTCTCAAAAAAGATAAATCACAACTCTGATAAAAATGTAACACGAACACATGATTAAAGATTTGATGTAACTCGTCCCTGTGCAAACTAGTAAGGTACTCCAGCTAGTTTGAAGGAGAAACCGAAGAACAGACACATAGCTCAGGAAGGTTGAAATGAACTTGTAAATGGAGGCAAAACTGGCCTCTTCCACCCTGGGGGCGGGGAGTCTCTTGACCCTCTAGGGCATAGGATGTACGTGTCTATAGGTATAAATGATTTTGCATTGTTACCAGTCATCTACAACGTGCAGTAAACTAGCTTGAAGACTGCTGAGCTAGAGTCAGAAAACCAGGAAGGGTGCAATGTAAAGAGCACATTGCTTGCCATTGAAGTACAAATATTTCTTGACACCACCATTTTAAAAAATTGTTTTTACGGAGTTTTCCCACTGGCATGGTCGTGAGTGTTGGGGATCTTATGTAGCTGAAGAATAAAACCTTAGTGGGTTTCTTTGGGAACACAGGAGGCTTTTAATAAACTTTTTATGTTAGAAAGCATTGGCAGAATTCTTGCAATAAACACTAGCTTCCTATTTGTCATGCTGCAGAAAATTAGGTCTCCCAAGGTGCATACATCTTTGATATGCCAACCAATAATGTAACAGGGAGATTAACTCCTATTTGACCCCAAACTCCAGAACCAGTATTGGTTTTGAAGGTGAGCCATAGTGTGGTGGTTTGGAAGGAGCTGGTTGCCACTCTCTAGTTGTGGGCTTTGGACACATTTCTTGAAAAACCATTCCAACCCTGATGACATCTAACGCTTGATGGGTTCTTACCTTGTAGCAGGCACTGTTCTAAGGTCCGGGTTTGTATTAACACACTTAACTTCACCATGACCCTGGGAGGTATCTTCTTCGTATTTCACAGCTGAGGAAATGAAGAAACAAATTTAAACCACGGGCGGCAGCCTTTGCCCCATTCCCTCAAAGGTGGCATCTTAGATCTGATTGCACTGACACTCAAGTCAGAACACGGACCTTCTAAATGGCTCATATCCCCAAAGGATTCCCATTAACCCTTTGAGACTGGTGAAGAAATCCCATCACTGGAAGATTCAGCTTCGCTAAAAATTAGCAGTTTTAGATTGCTCACTTGATTTCTGGGTGTTAGAAGTCTGGCTGTATTCGGTGTTGCAAATTCACGCTTGTGACTCTCCTATTGTAAGAAAATAGATGATGCAAAATTCCAGGTGAGGCCAGAGCTAGGCTGCACTGCAGTGATAGTGTTGACGTTTGGGTGACACCCATCACCCATCAGCAGGTTTGGGTCAGGGCTCTGGTTCAATTCATGAATAGGAAATAGGAGATTCTTAGCTTCGCTCCCCAGACTGGAAGCGAAACTCAACGATACACACCGCAGCTACTGCTGCTTTACGGCTGAAGTTCGTGCTCGTATTTTTGTGCATTTCCTCACGTTGAGTGATCCTCTGTCCTTCGGGACTCAGTAATATTGAGCTTTAGATGGCTGTTCTGCGTGAGCTCCAGTGACACATTTGAAAGGCACACATACTATAATTGATACCCTTCACCATTTATCCAAAAAGACTGAATGTTTTGCTATTAAAAAAAATTTTTAGAGCTCCTGGGTGGCTCAGTCAGTTAAGTGTCTACCTTCAGCTCAGGTCATAATCCCGGAGTCTCAGGATCGAGTTCCGCATTGGGCTCCCTGCTCAGGGGGAGTCTGCTTCTCCCTCTGGCCCTACCCCCTCATGCTCTCTCTCTCAAATAAATAAATTAAATCTTTAAAAAAATTTTTTTTAATGTTGCTTTAAAAGATATGTTTTAGAAAATAGGTGCAGTTTAAAAATCTCCAACAAAAATGGAGATTTTAGTGAAGTCAGTGGTCCATGTTTAGCTCTATATACCATTTATTTAAACCACACAGACTTTTTTTTTTTTAAGATTTTATTTGCTTATTTGAGAGAAAGAGCGGAAGCAGGAGAGGGAGAAGCAGACTCCCCACTGAGCAGGGACCCTGGGATCATGAGCTGAGCCTAAGGCAGATGCTTAACCGGCTGAGCCACCCAGGTGCCCATCTCTGCTCTGTTCTAAAGGTAGGTTCTGGGGAAACCTTTTGAATGAAAGAGCAAATAAAATCAACTTTTTAAGAGTAAGCTTCAAGCACAAACATTTCCATCAGACCCATGTTGTATTATTAATTCCTGAATATATGCAATCATCTACAATGTTTTAGTAATTAACTTATCTTAATAGAGTCTGGTAGCAAACATGGGATATTTTATTTAACATGGGGAAGATTATTTAACATCAATAAAATTTTAATACATCTTTTTCTGCTTAGCAAAGGTATCTATGAAATATATCATAATTACCATATTGTGTTTCTACCATAAGCGCCCAGTTATATAAATTCTTGTCTCTGGCATCCAAGCAGTATGAGTAATTTGACAAAAGAAGGAAATACTAGAATTTACATAAATCGTAAATCTGCCATTTGGGGAATTTATATTGCACTTTGTTATAGTGAGAACAAATTTTAAAAGAGGCATTTTCTTCATTTTCACACCATACAAATATTATACCACACTAAAAATACCACGTGTTTGTAAGTTCAGTAAAATGAAAGGCGTGGGGCCAAGCCATGAATTTAGGAGTAGATTTATGGGTTTTATCCCTTTCGTTATAGTCAGACTAGGATAAATAGAGTTGTACCAAAATGGCCACTTACCATCTAAGGAAGACCAAAGTAGCTCACTGTTCTGAAATTGGCCTTGGGGAACCTCAGAGCTCATATATACTATAGAATTTATGTTAAATGGACTTATAAGGCGATCCCCAGAGTTCAGATGGAAATTCTTTCTACTAGAATGTAAATAGGTGTCTTGTTGGAGATTTCCCCAGGAGCAAGGGGGTGAATGCAGGTAGGTTATTTGGAAGGTGATCCCAGGAAATATTAGCGAGGGAATGGGGAAGTAAGATGGGGAGGAGAAGGAAGCCAGTGAAGAGTAAAGAACCAAGCCAGTTTCCACTCTGGGCGTCTGGAGTTCCATCCCCCTGGGGAGCACTGGGAGACAGTGTAGAGTTCTCCCAAGCGAGAGAGGAGGTGGCTGGGGTGTTGAGTTACCAAATCCCTGTCCATCACTAGTTGAGCTGTCCTCAATGACTGAAAAGCCCTTGATAAAGGGTGGCAGGTGTTCAAGGTAAGCAGCCTTTGGCGATCAGAGGAGAGCGCCAGAAAGCTAGGGGTGACATCCTGGTAGCATCTGCTACAACAGGTTTTCAAAGTTCAACTGATGAAACTGAGTCTTTCAGTTCTTCAGTGCATTTCCTTTTCCCGATGAAAATCAAGTGGGGTGGCAGGAAGAACGCCGATCAGGTGCCTTCGTTCTAGCCCCATTTTTTTTTTTTAAAGATTTTTTTTATTTATTTGACAGAGATAGAGACAGCCAGAGAGAGAGGGAACACAAGCAGGGGGAGTGGGAGAGGAAGAAGCAGGCTCCCAGCGGAGGAGCCCGATGTGGGACTCGATCCCGGAGCGCCGGGATCACGCCCTGAGCCGAAGGCAGACGCTTTAACGACTGCGCCACCCAGGCGCCCCTAGCCCCATTTTTATATCTTCCTACGTCTAACATCTTAAGGCCGACTCCAGGCTGGAACTCTCTGTACCTATTTTCTCGTCTGTAAAGCGGGAGGCTGGACCACATGGTCTCGAACATTTCTTCCATCTTAAGGTTCTGTGTTTGATGCAAATGGGCCTCTTCTTTTGTTTGCTTGAAAGGGTCAGTGCGGGCTGGCCAGACTGAGCAAAAGGTAGGTGGAATGTAATAGTGTTTTAGTCAGGACTCCTATGGATGCAAGAGATAAAAACTATCTCAAGTTCAAAGAAAGCACATTAGAAGGATCCAGGGACTCCTAGAGATGGAGAGCAGTAGGCAGATCCAGTCCTTAAAAGAACAGAAGAATCCTCAAACTAACTTGAGACACAGATAGAGACATAGTGATATGATACAGGGATAGAGAAACAGTTATATAGATGATACAGTCATAGTTACAGAAATAGAGATGTAAATACATAGAGATATTGTGATGGATCTAGGGACATGGATAACTATCGATATAGAGATCTAGTTATACATATAGTAACAGAGGTATAGTAATAGAATTCCAGACATGTAGATACAGTATTAGATAGTTGTGGATATGTAGAGAGAAACAATTAAACATACCCAGATAGAGAGTGATAGACATATAGTTAGAGATGTATAGATACAGGCAGACATGGGTATAGTTACAGTTGTAGAGATAGTTATATATATGTAGCCAGATACACAGACTGTGTATAGATACAGATATGGTTATGGATCCAGATCCAGATGCAGATAAAGATTGATAACGGGACCACCTGGTCTCTGAGCGTCTGCTCCCTTTCCACTCAGTAGCCTTGTTGCTCCTGCTTCCGCTCCCCCATTAGTCCCCTGCCCTAACTTCAACTTGGACGTGGCTTGACTTGTCCCACTGCAACTCTCCAGCCCCCACTGCTGACTGACTAATGACCTTAGTGTCCCAATTCCCCAGTCCTGGAGAGGAAAAGCATGGCTTTTGTATCCACCCTGGTCCAATCAGCTATGGCCAGAGTGGAGAGTCACAGCACAAACTTGACTACTAAGCCTACCACGTTAGTAGGATTGCAGGATCTAATTTAAACATTTGGGGAGGGTGGTGCGCCTGGGTGGCTCAGTCAGTTGAGTGTCTGACTCTTGGGTTTTGGCTCAGGCCATGATCTCAGGGCTGTGAGATCGAGCCCCACGTTGGGCTCCATGCTCAGCCTGGAGTCTGCTTGGGATTCTCTCCCTCTGCCCCTCCCCCCGCTGGCTCTCTCTGTAAAATAAAATGAATAAATAAAATCTTTAAAAAAAAAAGTTGGGGAGGCAATCATAAGATGTCCAAGCACCCTAAAATGTGTCTACTTGTTGCTCCTAAGGAGTACTAGAGGCATAGTTCTGTACTGAAAGAGGATGAGGACGCTTGGGCAGCCAATGACTCAAGGAAAGTATTTTTAATTTTCATTGCAGTATAGGTAACATGCAGTGTGATCTCAGTTTCAGGTGTACAATATAGTGATTCACCAATCCTATACATTACTCAGTGCTCCAAGCAAAGACAATTTTCAAGATTTCCTGTTTTGTAAAAATCTTGCCATCTAAAAATTGTTTTAGAAAACAGTTCATGAGAGTAGGGGATAATCCAGGAGCAGCATTTATACATATAGAACCCAAAGAATGTATCTTCTTCCTTCCTTGTTTCCACAGCACCCCGAAGTACTTCTCCTAACACTTAAACCATTAATTCTAATATCTTTACATGTCTGTCATCCAGGGCAAGGGATTATCTCTTAATCATCTTTACATCCCAATGGGACACAGTGTCCAGCCCATGATTGGCAAGAGGACAATAAATGTTTGTTAAAGGAATAAGTCTATAAACCATATGAGAACTTTCTGCAAATAAGGAGATATATATATATTTGTTTTAGCAGATTTTGCTGCTTTTATTCTTAAAAAAAAATCACAAATACAGTTCAAATTTTACAGTCCACAGAACATTTCTCAACCAAGCTTTCCCAAGTCAAGTTGGAGCAGCTTTGAGTAAGTGTCTGTACTTTTAAGGCCCATGTAAATGGAGGTGCCTGGCTTTCGCTCTCAGAAATCATTGTATAGGATTTCTGTAGGACAAAATAAATAGACAAGCCTTGCAGGGGTATGCCAAGTTATTACATTCAACGTGAACAGGAAAATAGCAAAGGATATTTACACATGGAACAGGAAGGAAGTATACAGGGTGGACTCCAGCTGTATCTCCCCCCAAGAAAGACAAAAAGAAAAGCCCTTGATGACTGAGTGCCTTAAGTTGCAAACATGAAGTTAGTCAAAGTCAAGGGCACTAACATTCACACAATGAAATTTCATTCACGAGCAAGGAGATTTTTCTATATAGTAGTGACATTTAAAGGGTCATAGATCATAGACTCAGTCACTTAAAAATCAGACAAAAGCCATGCTGATCCTCACTGACATATAAAATATTCATTGTTTCTGGTGGCGAAGTGACCTTACCCCACCACCACCAGGCCATGACTCCCGGCTATGAAAAATGAAGTCCGGGAGCAAAGTTAACCACCAGTGAATTCTGACTCCCAAATTCATGTTCTTTCCATTCCATTGATAGATGACCATAGACGAGGCGTAACTGCTCTAAATCTCCCATGCCTCACCTGTAAAGTGGCGTGATAAGACCTACCTTGTCGAGTAAGTAATTACTCTGAAATGTCTAGCATATAATAATCACTCCAAAAATAGCAATTGCTCTTCAATTATGAAGTGGGAGGTCCTACAAGCTGACAAAATTTGAGGGAAAGTGGATCACAGTGTTATTTTTTTCAGTTTTAATCTCACCTTCATTTTTTTCTGCTCCCTAAGAGGTGTGGGCTATTATGTTGAAGGCCGGACGGTCTAAGAACCACGTGTTAGCTGGCCAGCCCAGGTCTCCAGGGAGAAAAAAGCTAGAGACTGTCCAATGGACACATTTCTACCAAGTGGACCCCACAGGCCTGGCTCTTTGTAGGTTCCAGATGAATGTCTGAACAAGAATGGAGGGAGAGGAGAAAGAAGGAAGGAAGGAGAGGTGGGGAAAAGGAAGGGAAGGAAGACTGAAAGTGGTTGGGATTTTTCTTCTACCATCGAGCTCCAAGAACAGGGTCCTTGACAGGCACAGGATGAAGAAAAGCAGTGTATACCTGGACACACCTTCCCGTACAGAATGTAGCTGTGTCTGCAGTGGCATCTTAAATGTCTTCATTGACTTCTTTCATGGAATAAGAAATGGAAGGAAAAAACAGACTGGGAAAATCCATCCATTTCTAGAACATGTCACTACAATTAACTTAGAAAATGAAGAATTAAGGTACCTTCTTCCTCTTCAGTAGGAATGGTGATCAAGAAAACTGAAGTTTGGGGCACCTGGGTGGCTCAGTCAGTTAAGTGGCCAACTCTTGATTTCTGCTCAGGTCATGATCTCAGCGTCCTGGGATCGAGCCCCGTGATGGGGTGGCCTCTGCGTTCAGTGGGGAGTCTCCTTGAAGATTCTCTCCCTCTGCCCCTCCCCCCCCATGCATGCTCGTGCTCTCTCTCTAGAATAAATAAACCTTAAAAAAAAAAAAAGACGTGAAGTGTGAGGGGAGGGCCATGTGATGGAAACAGAGACATGAGCTCCGCCTGTGTGTGGCCTTGGGCAAGGCGCTTCACACACTGGAGCTGTTTTTCCACTTGTAAAATGTTGGAGTCAGCCCAAATCAATGGTTCTCAATCTTGGTTTGCCATTAGAACCACCAGGGAAGTTTCTGTGTGTCCCCATGCTCAAGCCATTGTTCATACGTTAGAAACTCTGGAGGTGCGGTTGGGGTACCAGTAGTTTCAAAGCTTCCCAGATGCTCTCAGTGTGCAGCTGATCTCCAGCCTCACTACCCTCAGAGGTTCTCGGACAAGCAGCATAGGCATCACTTGGGATCTTCTTAGTAATCACGACTCAGGCCTTACTCCAGAGCTACACAGTCAGAGCCTGCACTTTACCAAGACCGCCAGCTAATTTGCACTGCCCTTCCGGTCCGAAAGCTCTGGCCTAGCCACTCTTGCATCCAGCTGTTTCATCTAATCATGCTTCGCTTCTGCTGTTATTTCAATGTAATTTTGGATCTCAGCGCCAGGCGCAATGTGAGTATTGCAAGGTCTGTATGTGTGTTACGGGTCTGTATTCCGAAGGCACAAAAAGATCCCGTCACACCTGTACCACGCGGGGGGCTCCATGAAAACAGATTGAAAACAAAAGTAGCCCTGTAAAAGGTGCAGATGATTTTACGAGATTCTGATCAAAGATTGCTTTTCCTTTGTAGAATGCAGTGGGGCCCCCTAAAGAGCCGTACTCTGCAAAGTCAGCAACACCAGTGTGATTATTAAAAACACCTGCCTGTCCGTGGCCGTTTGGATCCAGTGTCTTCTCACCTGGCCACACATCACTTCCAGGCTCCTTCTTTGTTCCCCCATGCTACCCGATGGTGCCTTTGTCCACAGCTCCCCTCAGGAGATACTCAGTGGGTTGGCCGAGGGGAGTTTGACCACTCTGGAAGTTTCTCATTGTAACGTTCATTCTCTCCGTTAAGCCTACAGAAGAGAAGTCTGCTCTGATAAAAGCAAAAACCAGAAACATAATCGACTTGATAACTCAGGGCTAAGGAGGCAGGATGGCCCCCACGTGTTAGGCTACTCATGTTTTATTAGGACTTTTTGGAGTAATGCTCCATCTGGAGGAGGGAGTGATTTGGATCAGGATGTTTAGGGGGAAGCGGCATGGTCCAAAACCCCTAATTGCCGATTTAATGCCATTTCTAGACATGGGGTAGCTGCCCACGTGGTGCGCTGCCCAAACTCCCCTGGGCCTTCCCAGTCTAGTAGGACTTGAGCAGTCAGCATCTGCAAGGCTGGGGTGCCTTTGGCCGTGAGCACGGCAGGCGGAAGTCCTAGGGTCAGTACTCCGGGGGGAGCCTTCTGGCAGTGACCGGAGGCGCCTTTTGCATGAGCTCGTGTGGAGAGGCGTGCTCTAGGCTGGCTCCGGGAGATGCTCAGCAGCACAGAGCTCCAGTTGCCCCCAGTGATGACCCGATGATACATACTTGCTAGTTTCCTTCCCTTCCTGTTTGACTCCCCACTCCCCTGCCAGTGTCCTTGGCACCTGCAGAGAGAATCAGTTCCCCTCCGCTCCTTGCCTCGTGGTGTGCTTGTGGGGAAAGCCGCACTAAGACACATTTTAGATTCCATTTGCTTTAAAATATTTGCAGGTACGTGGTTCATATTTGATATCCTTTCCTTTCACTTCTAATATTTTCAGTAAATCAAACCAGTTTTGGTACGAAGAGTAATGGCAGGGAAGAGGTCATCTTATTACCTTATTCATGAGCTTCGTTTGACATCTGAAGCCACCAAGGAGCAAGAAGATGAGGAAAAGGATTTCTGTGACAGAGCTGAGGAGAGAAGGGCCCTCCTTTTCAATCTCAGTTCTACACTTGTCAGTTGTATGACCTTGGGCAAGTCGCTAAATCTCTCTGACTCTGATTCTTGACACTTCAAAAATGGGGGAACTAATGATTACTACCTATAGAGTTGTGGGTGTTGCGTACGAGTGTTTAGGACAGGGTCTGTCCCTCTTCCCTATGAAGAGCTCAATGGCCTAACTGCTTACTAACCAAGAACACCGAATCTGTTAGGATACCTTCAACCATAAAACCAAAGATCCAAGTAAACACGACTTCGCCTTAAGGAGATCCATAATGGTGTAAATGAAGAATCTGCAGCAAGAATCTTCCCCATCTCCCCTTCTCACATTTTATTGGCTAGAATTAAGGCATATACCCATTATAGAACCACGAATCAAGTTTATCAAGACAACTTCCTCTTTCTCCATAGTCTTCCTTTTATATCTAACACTAGGTCATAGGCGTGTCAGAGAGCTATTTCTGTAGCTTGGCTGGCACCGCTGACCTTGGCTGAGCTCATTGTGTATCTGTGGGTTGGACGACATACACTAGGCTTGATTGAGTGGCTCTGTTCCACCTGTTCCTCATTCTCCTTGGGCTACGATGCTGGCTGGGGCGTGGTTTTCTAGCCTCCTTGAGAGAGGCTCCGGTGTCTTACGGCCTACCATTGGAACTGGCAACTTGGTTACCTTCTGTCCTTATGCCGTTGGTCAAAACAAGTCACAGCCAAGTCCTGAGGAAAAGTGTGGGGACATAGGCTCTACCCACTGCGAAACCAAAGGGTATGGATGCAGGGAAGGGGTGGAGGAGGGACCAGTCGTGTTTTTGCCACTAGTTTCTGCCCTGGTTACTATATTACAATATCGGCCGGTGGTCCCATGTGAGTAAGCTGTTGCAGATGAGCGTGGGAGGTCACTTGTCAAATGAAGGGGTTGCCCAGGACTTGGTGTCCTTCCAGCTCTAGCAGCCTAGTGATTTGCAGTTTGTGGAAGAACACCTAGAAGCGTATGATGAGAACCTAAACAAAAGTGGTATGGAAGTGTTCTGAACCAGCATCCTTGGTTCCTGCTTTGACTTAACCAGATTCTGAAATCCGGGCGCAGGTATCACCGAAACCTGCCACAAAACAGCGGTCTGAAACAGATGGCGCGGCGTCATGACTCTGACCAGAGTGAAGTGCACTGAGTCTGGGGGAAGTTTCTCTGGTGCGCAGAGAGCACGGAGGAGGATGCGCGGGTCGTGCTGGAGGCGGGTCCCAGCCAGATGTGCACCGCCCGCCCCGCCCTCCCCTCGCGCGCCGGGCCCCGCTGCACCCGGAGAGGAGCCGCCGCGCGCCTCACCAGGGTACCCCCGCCGCCCGCTGGGACCGCGCCCGGGAAGAGCGGAGGCCCGGAGCCGCCGAGGAGAGCGGAGGCGGCCGGCCCGGAGCGCCCCGGGGTCTGCGCCCTCCCGAGAGGGGGCTCAGGAGGAGCAGCGGGAGGCGGCGGAGGGAGGCCCCGCGAGAAGATGCCGCCGCGCTGGGCCCTGGCGCTCCCGCTGCTGTTCCCCTGGGTGGCAGGTGGATTAGGGAACGCGGCCAGGTGAGTGCTTATCGCCCGGCCTGAGCTCCTCCTTGCGGGGGCTTCTCTCCTCGGTCCCTCCAGGCACCGCGTGGGGGTGTGTGCGCGTGTGTTTGTGCGCCCTGAGCCGGGATTTCACCAGGTGCCAGGCCCGGGGCGCGCACGGGCTTTCCTTCCCGCGCCCCTTTGGCGAGGCTGGTTCCCGGTCCCTCTGCACCAGCTGCGCCCCACCTGGTGGCGTCGGGCGGGTTTCGGGAGGAGGGAGGCTCTGGGAGCAGCCGGGTGGGTGCGTTCTGGCTTGGTGGTGGGCACGCATCTACTGTGCCCGCGGAGGTGCGAGTGGCGGTGGGCGGGTGGGTTCTGTGCCTGCGTAGTTTTGTGCTTCCCGTTCTATCTGAAGGGCACCAACTGATTGTCAGTCGCTGGTTTTGCTGGGGGAGGAGGGGGAGAAACAGGACAACAGAGTAAGCCTTTGCTGTGCTTGGGCCCAGCCGGCTGGGAAAGGGGCTCCTCTACTTAGTGCCTTTCTGATTAAGGTTAATGAACTGGAAAGAAAAGATGTGGTTGTCAGATGAAATCGACTTATTTTTCTTGCTATGGCAATTAAAATCTGAAGCCGTTTCTCTACTGTTGGTAAACTTGTTGAAGCCCTGAAACTTACTTTTTCCGAGATCAGCAAAGCCACTTAGTAAGCACACACGTACATAGTGCTTACTGTTGGCATGGCAGTATTCGAAGCACTTTCGGACTATTAACCCATTTGAAAGCCCGTAAGTGTTCTGTGTGGTAAGTACTAGTATTATAAGCCCCTTGTGGCAGAGAAGAAAAATGAGGCACAGAGAAGTTAGGTAACTTGCCCAAGGAGGCACAGGCAGTAGTAAGTGATGGAGCGGGCGTTGAATCAAACCCAGGCCTTTTAGGAAGCACTCACTGGTTCTCTGGCTGTGATACCTTGCTTTCTGAGATGTCCACTAGAGCCGTGTTTCTCTTCTGGGCCACTGTTGACCTTTAGCACTGGGCTGGGTAGTTACTGGTTGGGGGTGATCCAAAAACTGTCCTGTGCATTGTAGGATTTTGAGCAGTTTCTGTGGCCTCCACCCACTAGATGCTAGTAGCCCCCTCTCCACCAAAAATGTCTCCAGACGTTGCCCAAGGTAGGGGTGGGGGGCAGTGGCTTGCAGAATCACTGCCTTACAGAGATTTTTTTTAGTCAAACACTTCCTGGGGAGAGCAGGCTGGGAGCCGTGGTTTGGAACAGGCTTCTGAAAGGTGAGCCTGACTATCTTTGTTTGACTTACAGGAAAAAAATCTTTCATCAGTCAGCCACAGTATTAAGGGATTTTGAAGTTCAAACAGAACAAACCTCAAACCAGGTTCTTAGAATGTAGGATCGTAAGTTTCAATTTCCTTTCCACAATAAAAATGTAAGCAGATGCAATTTGCTCCTAATCACATTCCCCTTGAACGTGGAGGTTCGCGTGTTGTTAGAAAGCCCACTTAAGAATGACCGACCGCTCTTGGGAGATGAGATTAGCAGTTCTTAGCAGCCAGCAAACCGACCTCCAAGAGCTTCACTTTCAAAGTGCCACCAAATTAAATGAAAAGCCGAAAAGCCCCCCATAAACCAAGGAATATTAAAGTGAAGAATCCGTGTCAGGATTCTGCGATTCTGTGGTTTTCAAGATGTGAAATGTGCTTTCTTTACACAGTATCAGGTTCCCGAGATGGTGTGTTTATTATCTGCTCAACAGGCTTGGAGACGGCAAGTGGTCGGCTCTTCGGGAGCTATGCAGACGCCGTGTTCCATCAACTCCAGCCTCCACATGCTGGGTGATTCCTTTACAGAAAAGACAAGGTGCCCACTGCTTGTTTCCAGGGGCTTTACACCTTATAGTAAAAACTGTGACTGCTGTATAGAGATTTCTAATATAAGCACTGGGGTTTTTTTTAATTTTTTAAAATTTTTTAAAAATTTATTTGTCAGAGAGAGAGCGAGTGCGCACATGCAGGGGAAGGGGCAGGCAAAGGGAGAAGCAGCACCCTGGAATCATGACCTGAGCCGAAGGCAGACGCTTAACCTCCTGAGCCACCCGGGCATCCCATGGTTGGTTTGCTTTTTAAATAGAAATACTGCACCATAATTTTAGTGATCTAGAAAACTGCATGCCACCTAAATAATGCTTAGTGCATAGTAGACAGTCAACACTCATCAAATGAATAAATCAGCAGCAGCATGCATTTTTCTGGTCCTAAGCATCAGAATTTGGCTTGAGCCCTATACTGTTTTTATTTCTATTTATTTATTTATTTTTTATTTTTTTACGAGGCAAAAGACTTTATTAACCTTGTCTCAAACTTTATTCCCAGGCTTTTCCAGCTTAATTAGCTGCAAAGAATGAATTGTGTCTAAGCAAAAGCTGAAAAGTGCTACAGTGTCCAAGGGGCTTGGACTTAAAAATTCTAGAGATCTAGATTTTATCAGATCCACAAACAAAATTTTAAAAAAGTCATAACATAAAATAGCAGCTCCCAGTAACTTCTTCAAGTCCTGTCTTCTTCAGAAGGTGTCTCAGTTCCATTTGCTTTATTCTTGGAAACTTCATCAAAATTCTCTGCAAGATCTGGAACTTTGCCATCGCCCCGGTCTCCGGTAGCAAGGGGTGCTTTTCCACCCGCAGACTGTGTGGGCAGAGCTTCAGCCAGTTCCTTAAACGAGTCAGACGGTCTGTACCACGTTGGTGTAAGATGCCGGGTGGGGTCCTGTCCGCCGCTCTGTCTCAGCACGGCCTGGAACCATGAAAGTGGACCCTTGTTCCTTGGCTCGTGAACATCTTCACTTCTTAAATACCAGAGGTATTGTTTACCCCTAACTTCTTTAAGGAGAACTGAAGTGTTTTCTCGCGGACCCTAGCCCTTCTCTGAACCACCTTCTTTCGGCGAGCGGTTCCTTTCCCACCCCTGCACACTTGTGCTTGCAGTTCGATGAGTTTTTCCTGGTTCGTGGTAGTTTCTTCCATCTTGTTGGAGCGGAAATGCGACCGTGCCAGGGACGAGGGTTGGCGCTCAGGGGGTGTCGGGTGGACCAGCTGAGATTAGGTCGAACCCTAGACTTTTTAAATGCCCTTTGGGCGTGGGGACCATTTGCCAGTCTAGAACATTTATTGATCTGAATTCCCTCTCCACAGTGTTCCAGGACCTAGCACTGGCATCTTTTGGCCTTGAGCACAGAAAATAAACATTAATTTTGCTGTTCTTTTCACATTGGAGCAACTCCCTATTTAAAACATATTTCTGTTATACATTTTTTTTCTTGATTGAATTCAAATAAAAATAACGTGAGATGAAGGAATGACTGGGTTCATGCTAAGGTCTGCACTCAGGGAGTGATGCCTGCTTTCTGTAAATCACACCTGCGTTGAGAACGGATTCCTCTCAGAGCCCTGCTAAGGAAGTGCCATTGTAGTAATTTTCCACAAACTTTGTAGCTCAAAAAAACACAGATTTATTCTCTTAGAGTTCTGGAGATTAGAAATCCAAAGTGAGTCTTAAGGGGCTAAAATTAAGGTGTTGGCAGGGCTGTTCTTTCTGGAGGCTCCAGGGGGGAATCCATGCCTTGTCTCTTAGAGCTTCTAGAAGCTTCCAACAATCCTAAGCTTGCGGCCACATCACTTCAATCTCTTCTTCCTCACCTTGCCTTTTTTTCTTAGTCTCCTTCCTCCTTTATCTACAAAGAAACCTGTGATTATACCAGGCCCACCCAGATAATCCAGGATGATCCCCTTATCATAAGATCCTTAATTTGATCATATCCGCAAAGTCCCTTTTGCCATATAAGGTAACATTTACAGGTTCTAAGGATTAGGTAGGACGTGGACATCTTTGGGGAGGCCATTATTCAGTCTTGCACAGGAAGCGTGAACTGCAAGTTGGTTGTTCTTGGTTTTATGGGTTGGATCTTATTTTGAAACATGATTTTAGTGATTTGTGAGTGGTTGAGGTATCATTCCTCTCTTATTCTTAAAACTAGAATTTGTGGGAGTATACCCAAAACTCAAGAGCTAAGTTTTTCTAGGAAATAGTAATGATGAAATGTTTGATTACAACATAGAAATCACTTCTGAGCAAACTTACTTCAATAGTTTCATTAGTTTAGAAGATATTACGGTCCTATTTATATGTGATTTATGTGCATAAGCCAAGGTTGCGTAAAGATTAAAATGAAAATAAGTATATTATCTAGTCTTTATAAATCAGATTGGTGTTCAACAAATATTGGTGAGACTCTACTATGTGTCAGCACTTTTCAGTGTGCTTTCAATCACTTCTCTCATCAACCCTATGAAACAGATATTGTGCCTATTTGACAGACATTGGGATGGAGAAACTTGAAGAAATAAAGTGAATTTCCAATAACTTTATTTGATTTGATTTTCTGCTTTAAGAGCAGTGCCATTCCAATGTTCCACATTTATTTCTCCAAAAATATTGGATACATAAAAGCTGACATTTTTGCAAAATGCTTTCTCATACATTATCACCAGTGATCTTGTTTAGCTTGACTCCTGCCCAGTATGACCCGGGGATGTGTGTAGAATAAGTGAGGAATTTCTGAGGCTCCACCCTCCCCAGCACCACCTCCTTCCTCTAAGCTTACATTCTCTCAGAAGCAGACTCTGAGATCAGGATTTGAGTGTATGTGGTTTATTTGTGTAGTGACCCCAGAAAGTTCTAGTTGGGAAAGAAATGTTATGGAAATAAGTTATCACTGTGGTTCAGTCCTGCTGGGGAATTCTAGAAGACAGTAGGACACAAGCCTCAGAGCTATCCCCCCTGAAGGCAAGGGAGCTGGGGTATTTATACTCCAATCAGTCATTGGTTGAGAGCTTCTGAGGAGGGGCCACGTAATAGGGATCTTATTACCTAGAAGGGGAGGAGAGATATTGAGGTACCACTTGCAATGTCAGCCATGTGTAAATTACAGATCATATCCCATTTACAGATGAATAAACTTGAGTTTCAAAAGATTAAGCGATTAAATGATTTGCCTAAAATAATCACAGTGAACAGGTGGCAGATTGAAAGCCATGGCTATCTCCCAAGGATAATTAGATCACTTTCCATGGGGTGGTTTGTCCAGAGTAATCAGCAGTACTTCTGGTTTCATCAGTTAACTTGCTGGGTTTCAACGGATTGGTTCCAAGAACCTGTTTTAAATCTGAAGGTCTTGCTTATGAAAACAGACAAAATGCAAAAAACCAATACTTTAAAAGTAGTTAAAATTAATTCACTTCAGTTCAACATTAATTGAACAAATGACATGCCCAAACATTCTCCTGAATGCCGGAGACTCATATCTATCTGCCATCCCCACTAAACAACTTGGTAGGGCAGGCAACATATCTGTCTTTTTTGGTGAGTGGGGTGCAGGGTGAGGGTTGTAACTCTAGCTTCTAGCCCAGTTCCTGGCACATAGTAGGCATTAAGCAAAAAAATTGGTGCATTAATAGGACTGTGGTGGAGAGGCAAATAATGTTACGTATAAATAACGTGTGTTTATGCTTTTATATATAAGCATTCAAAAGAATGAATGTATATTTGTATTTTTACATATTACAGTTGACCTATAACACAGGTTTGAACCACATGGGTCCACTTATATGTGGATTTTTTATAGTACGGCACTGTAAATGTATTTTTTCTTATAATTTCCTTGATAACATATTCTTTTCTCTAGATTGCTTTATTGGAATACCGTATATAATACATATACAAAATGTGAGTTAATCAGATGTTTTCTGTTATTGCTAAGGCTTTCAGTCAACAGTAAGCTTTTAGTAGTTACATTTAGGGAGAGTCAAAAGTTATACAAGGAGGGCGCCTGGGTGGCACAGCGGTTAAGCGTCTGCCTCCGGCTCAGGGCGTGATCCCGGCGTTACGGGATCGAGCCCCACGTCAGGCTCCTCTGCTATGAGCCTGCTTCTTCCTCTCCCACTCCCCCTGCTTGTGTTCCCTCTCTCGCTGGCTGTCTCTATCTCTGTCAAATAAATAAATAAAATCTTAAAAAAAAAAAAAAAGTTATACAAGGATCTTTGACTGTGCCGGGGGTCGGCACCCCTAACTCCCATGTTGTTCACAGATCAACTGTGTATGTTTACGTGTATATATGCATGTAAAACTGTGTATGTGTGTGTGTGTGTATACAGAGAGAGAGCACATATAGAACATATGAACCATTCCATAGAAATCAGATAAGAGAAATTGAGTCGGCGTGGAAAGTGGAGACAGGGGATGACATTGAAGCTGTCCTTGTACTGCGTAGGAATAAATAAATGGCTGGATGGATCAATACATAGCTGCAAAAGGGGTGTAAAAGGAAGGCCTTGGCCCCAGATAGGAAGTGCACTGGCCAGCATCTGGGGGCACGAGCCCAGTGATAGCCAAGAAGGCGAGCAGGAAGCAGGCTGCAAGGAGCCCTGTATGTTGAGCCAAGGAGCTCGGACTTTGTTGGGAAAGCAGAGAACAAAGCAGGGCATCGCAGGCTGGGTTCTATAAAGACAACCCCATCGTGACCAATTCACGCTCAGAATGATCCCGCAATCACACAGAATCATCTTTAAGGTAATGCACCGTGGTTGAGAGAAATTGGCAGCAGTTTTCCTTTCCGAATGCACATGTTATCAGTGTGTTTATAATCCGGGGAAGCTCAGATGGGATGAGCACAAATGCAAAATTAAAACTCAGCATACCAAGCAGCAAGCATCTTTACAAAGATCATCACCTTTGCTCTTCACGTATGGGTTATCTGTTGCTCTTCAACCAAAGACTCCAGAGCTCAGAGATTTAAAACAACATTGATTCATCATCCCTCACTGTTTCTGTGAGCCGGGAATTCAGGAGCACTTTAGCTGGACGGGGCTTGGGGTTTTCGGCGAGGTTGCAGCCGAGTTGTTGGCCGACACTGTTGTTCTCAGAAGGCCTGACTCCAGCGGGGGCGCTGGCTGCAAGGTGGCCGGCTCACCCGGCTCCGGCAGGAGACCGCAGCGACTCGCTGGCTGGTGGCAGGAAGCCTCAGCTCCTCACGTCGGGGAGCTCCCCGTGGGGCTGCTCGAGTGTCCTGGTGGCACGGCAGCAGACTTCCACGTCGCAAGAACTTAGAGAAGGCGAAAGGTCCTCTGCCTTCTGTGCCCTACTCTTGGAAGTTACTCTCCATCACTCCCAGTGCGACCGCTTTGTGTGAAGCCGGGCACCAAGTGCAGTCCCACCTAAGGGGAGGCGAATTAAGCTTCACCTCTGGGAAGGCGGACTATCAAAGAATCTGCGGGCATATTTTAAAACCACATCACTTTCTGGTTTTCCTTCCCAGCTTCTTTTATCAGCCTCCATTCCACAGAGCTCTGTCTCCGACCCGATTTTCTTCCTTGTCTCTACTCTCTCTGGGAGATCTTGCCAGTCCTAGCTCTTTCACTGCCATCTGTATGTAGATGACTTCGAAAGGTGCATGTCAAGCCCCAGGCGCTCTGCTGCGTTCTTCGCCTAGCCGTTGGGCTGTCCCGTTGAGCTGTGGACATCCCAAACTGAGCTCTGGATCAGCTCTCCAGAACTCACTGCCCCCCATCTCACCCTTGCTCCCTCTTCCAGGACAAAGAGTATCCAAACTGGTTCAAGGCAAAAACCTGGGCATGATTCCTGACCACTCACTCTTCTCCCCACTCGTGTTCACTCTGGCGCTAAATCCTACCGCAGACCGCGCCTCGAGCCCATGTGCTGCTCTCTCTCCTGCCCGCCACCGCCCAGCCACACCGTCTTCTCTCACCTGAACCCCCACAGCAGCTGCCCTTTGCTGCTGCTTTTGCGCCCTCTAGTTCACGTTCCAGAGTGTTCCTCTCAAAACTTAAATCACATCGTGTTAGCCGTTTCCTTAAAGCCTTTCAGTGACTTTCCATTGGGTTCAGAATAAGATCTGTTCTATTTCAGATGGCATAAAAGGCCCTGTGGACCTGCCGTTGCCCGTGGCTCTGACTCCCCATTTTCTGTCATTCCCCACCGTGCTCACTGTGGATGGAAACTAAAGGAGCTGCCTGGATGACCCTTGCTTTATTGACTACCTTCTCTTCCTCGTCTCGCTTCCCCACTCCCCGACCCATGTGCCTTTACCTCGTAGACAAGGCACTGGTGCTCACATCCTTGTCTCAGCCTGCTTCTGGGGGAGCCCACACTAAGACACTCCCCATGCCCGGTTTCCACCCAACCCCTGATCGCGGAAGGTAAGTGAGAGCAATAGAGGAAGCAAGGGAAGGTGCTGAGTTTTGCTGTACCGTGGATGCATGGACAGTGTGAAGACGGAGAACACATGCTCTCCAGTGCCTATACACCCAGGCAGCTGAGACGCCTTGGGGCAACCCTGGGCCTGTTGCACCTGGACTCTGTATGTTGAAGATGGGTGGGAAACCAGAATTAACCTTAACCAGTAAGGTACAATGGACTTGCCATACTGGGAACGCTGATGAAAACAGAAGGAAACAAAGAATTCTCATGGTTGGACCTTATGGTCCCTATTTAGAAAAAAATTTATTTCATTTGTTTGGCCACATTGCAACATATTTAAACATCAGCAAAAGAAGTTTTAACTTCTCAATTTGTCTTGGAGAAAGACTATCGTAAAGTTTCCTGGAACCCGACCATAAGCAAGCACACTAAGAATTCTGGCACAGTATGTTTTCGCAGAAAATAAGGAATCCCATGAAGAAACACTACACTACTTACACAATCCCTGGAATGTTTTTAAATTAACTTCAGCTGTGGAGACGGCGATTCACGATTAATTTGATCAGTGTAGACAGCAAGCTGTATAATGCGTTAAAGGAACTGGGACAATTGAGCATTCAGCTCAGACTCCCACAGCTCAGGGCCGCCTATCCACAGAGACTCGCTCATCTACACGGACACTTCCCCGCCTCGGAACCAGGCTCCCCTGGCCTTCCATATGCCCAACGGTGTTCAGCGAGAGAGATCTGAGAGACCGAGCTGCTGGCCGGCCCAGCCAGGCCTCCTGAGATGGCAGAGGATGTTGCTGGGGTCATCTCAGTCCAAGATCAGGAGTTCTCTTTCTAGATTCCTGAATTCCTTTTGATTGATTACCCCATGTTTATCAGGTCCCATGAGGTTGGGTCAATCCAGCCAAATGCATACCAGCTCATTATACTCAGACGTGTGTTACGTTCCAGTGACTGGTACTCTGCCAGAACCATGCCTCCTTGGTATCTTGGAATGCGCTGCTCCAGGTTTATACATTTTAAAAAATACATGCTTCACTAAATATGGAACTAAATGCGATTCATATTGATAGTTTTGTGTTGTTTTTTTTAAATTTTTTTTAAGAGCGGTAGGGGGCCGGGGGTGCAGAGGAGAGGGAGAGACAGAAACCCGAGCAGGCTCCATGCCCAGTGCAGAGCCCAATGCGGGGCTCAATCTCACAACCCTGCGATCATGACTTGAGCCAAAATTAAGAGTTGGACACCTAACCGACTGAGCCACCCAAGCACCCCTTGTAAGATTTTTTTTTTTTTGGTATGAATAGATTCACATCTGAGGAAAAAGATCATGTGCACTAGACTTTAGGAAAAGAAGTGGTTCTTGAAATACTACTCTGTTGAGCAGGGTAGGCTAGTTTCAAACCATCTCAAAATCGCAGTGGCTGAACACAGTAAAGTTTATTTCTTTGTCTGCCTTGAAGTCCCCAGCATGTTGGAGAGACACTACAGTGTGCTTTCACACAGGACCAGGCTCCATCCATCTTGAAGTGCCATTTCCTCCAGGTCAGCACAGTCCTTTTTATTCAGCAGGCTGATAGAAAAGGAACGTGTCCAGGATCCCATGGGAGGCTTTATGAACAGGCTTTGAGGTGGTCTGCCCACTATCCGTTGGCCTAAACCAGTCCTGTGGCCCCACCTAACCGGCAGGCTGGCTGGGGAGCATAGTGTAGCTTTGTGCCCAGGAGACACAGAAATGGATTTGCTGAGCACTGAACCTTCTCTTCCATGATCATTAAATTGTATCATGAAATTACAGATATTTGGCCATTTTTAACTTACAGAAGTTTCATGTAGTTTAACCTAATCGTTTACATCCCTTATCCAGAATACTCACAGCCAGATATTAAAGTAAAAGAATAATTGAATTGATGATGGGAAAGTTAGTGATTGGGCAGGAATTAGAGCAAAGGACAGGCAGAAGGAGAAGATGCTGGGAAAGTCATCTGAATAATTTGTTAACATTAACTTGCAATGCCATGTGAGAGCTATGTATGGAGCTATAGGTTAAAGCTTTTAAAGCAGTTTTTAAAAGATCTTATTAGACAGTGTGCCCTGCTATTATTGTCAATATCATGCTTGCCTGTGCTGGACTCCTTTCTTCCCCTCAATAATATTGTTTCAACTTAAAGAGAAATGTTTTAATATTTACTTTTCTTTTTTATCCCTAATTTTAAATGACTGCATATGTGCATTTAAAAAAAACTGGCAAGCTTAGAAGGCAGAGCTGGATTCTTGGTGTAATAGATCAATTTCTCAGCAAGTGATTATTAGCCATTTTATCCACCAGAGATTCCCCCCCTTTAAACTGTTTTTCCATTTTCATGACCAGATGTAGAATTGGATGATAAAACCACTAAAATCCCATTTGTGGCTGTCCCTTTGAAGCATTTCTCAAAACTGGGTGAATATGGAGATGGCACATCCATCAAGTAAAAGGCATGTTGCTCATTTATGGCCTTGCATGGTTCTGTGATGGTTTTTCCGACGATGTTGTTGCAAGCTACTTGGTCTTCTCTAGGAAATATGCACAGAACATGTCGCTGCATTTACAAGAGCAGCTGCGGGCTGAACTGGCGTTTTCTCATTTGTGTGGTTGCCCAAACACCAGAATCCACTTTCTAGTTCTCAGTCATGAGTTGATTCTTAACGATTGTTTCCTTTTTTTAAAACAAGTGAGAATAAGGCTAGATTCAAGAACAAATTTCTGTTATCGTCTTATAAAGCTGTAATCCTAAAATGCATTTGTGACTGGGGAAGGAATTCTTTACAGTGTATAAGAAACCTTGATTAACAAGTTTTTGGTGGCCCAAGTGTTAGTCATTAACATCTTGGAGAGCTTTACAAGTGATACTTTGTACAATGTCAAAAATTATGACTTGGGAGAAATTGATACACCTCAGATTTCTCAGTTTCACCTTTTCACCTAAAGACAAGCATGTGAAAGCAATAAAACTCGAGAAAGAGGATTTCTCTGGAGAGTTGTGGTAATGTGCAAACAGTGTATGAATTTCATCTTCTGGTAACTTTCTCCTGTTAGTTAACCCCAGCCAGTGTTCTTTACAATCAAAAGTAATTCACTTTGACCAATACATATGAAATGCGTTTGCCCACCTGTACAGAGGACCCTGGACTCTTTCACTAAAGTTTTTAATTAGGCTTTTTTTTAAATATCATATTTCAACCAGTTTCAATTTTTTTTGTTGTGATTTCACCTCTAACAGTTTCAATAATCTTTTTTTTTTTTGAGGTGTAACTGACATGTAACATTGTGTTAGTTACAGACATACAACGTAATGATTCGATATTTGTATATATTGCAAAATGATCATGATAAGTCAACTTATTATCTGTCACCATACATAGTTATAAATTTTTTTCTTGTAATGAGAACTTTAAAGATTTATTCTCTTAGCAACTTTCAAATATGCAAAATAGTATTGTTAACTACAGTCACCATTTGTACATTACATCCCTATGACTTATTTTATAACTGGAAGTTTATACCTTTTGAGCCCCTTCACCCATTTCACCCCCACCTCCCTGCCTCTGGCAACCACCAGTCTGTTCTCTGTATGTATGAGCTTGTTTTTTATTGTTCTTTGTTTTTTAGATTCCGCATATAAGTGAGCTCATGTGGTATTTGTCTTTCTCTGTCTGACTTATTTCACTTAGCATAATGCCCTCAAGGTCCATCCATGTTTTCACAAATGGCAAGATTTCACTCTCTCTTTTTTTTTTAAATGACTTGAATGGTATCTCATTGTGTATATAGCACATTTTCTTTTTTTTTTAAATATATTTTTTAAAGATTTTATTTATTTATTTGACAGAGAGAGACACAGTGAGAGACGGAACACAAGCAGGGGGAGTGGGAGAGGGAAAAGCAGGCTTCCCGCTGAGCAGGGAGCCCGATGCGGGGCTCGACCCCTGGGCCCTGGGATCATGACCTGAGCCAAAGGCAGATGCTTAACGACTGAGCCACCCAGGCGCCCCTATAGCCCATTTTCTTTATCTCTTCATCCATCATTGAACCCTTAGGTTGTTACCAGATCTTGGCTATCGTATATCATGCTGCAGCAAACATGGGGCGTGCATGTATCTTTTCAAGTTAGTGGCTTCGTTTTCTTTGGATAAATATGCAGAAGTGGGATTGCTGGCAAATGGTAGTAATTTTGTGAGAAAACCCCATACTGTTTTCCACAATGGTCACACCAATTTACATTCCCATCAGCAGTGCACAGAGGTTCCCTTTACTCCACATCTTCACCAACACTTGTTACTTCTTGTCTTTTTGATAATAGCCATTCTAACAGGTGTGAGGTGATATCTCACTGTGGTTTTGATTTGCATTTCGCTGATGATGAGAGATGTTGAGCATCTTGTCATGTGTCTGTTGGCCATCTGGATGTCTTTGGAAAAATGTTTATTCACATCCTCTTCCAATTTTTTAATCAGATTGGTCTTTTTGTTATTGAGTTATATGAGTTCTTTCTATATTTTGGGTATTAACCTCTTGCCAGATATGTGATTAGTAAATATTTTCTCCCACTCAGTAGTTTGCCTTTTCATTTTGTTGATGGTTTCCTTTGCTGTGCAGAAGTTTTTTAGTTTGATGTCCTACTTGTCAATTTTTGCTTTTGCTTTTGGTGTCAGCTTTCAGTAATGTTGTTGCTTATTGAGTTCCCCCTACTCTTATGGAGGCTGCTTTGTTTTGCAAAATCTCCAACTGCTTGAAATCCTTCTATAACTCCCCAGAGCCTTCAGGATGGACAAAATGTTTTATGTGGTCACAGGCCTTTTCTTTGCAGCCCCTGCTACCTTCTCCTCCTCTCTATTCTCTCCACTTCCCTTTCCACCTCCCTTCCCACTCTCCTGCTTTAAACACATACCACTTTCTATGCTCTAGTTTATAGGTCACCAACTCCTCAGGTTCTTGGTGGCTCCTTCCTTGGCACAGGCTGTTTTCTCTGCCTGGAACATCTTCCCCACCAAATGGCCTCCTTTCATTTTACCCAGGTAATTCCCACCAGTCTCCAGGATTCATATCAGGCCCCATTTCCTCCAGAAAACCCCTCACCCACCCACCTGTAACCTAACGATACTACATCTTCCCCTAGCTCCTGAGAACTTACTCCTTTTGTGAGATTTTTCATGTTGGAATATAATTATCTGTTCACTTGTCCAGCTGTATCCCTAGACTGTAAGTTCTTTGTGGGCAGGGGCTGTTCTCATATATGTCTAGAGTCTCAGTGACTATTACAGTGCCTGACATGTGTAGTTACCTAATACATTTTGGGTGAACAAATGGATAGCTGGATGAATGAATAGTGCAGGGGAGGAAAGATAATTTTCCCTCTACCCTCCTAGGTTCTTGGCTGAGATCCCCCTGTAATAAAAGACAGATTAATAGGAGAAAATGAAACAGAAGTAAATAACTTATATACCTGCTGTATACCTGGGAGATACCCAGGAAAACTGAGTAACTCAAAATAGCACAAGCTACCACCTTAATACCATCTCCAGCTAAAGATAAAAGATGTTGGAGGTTGGGAGAGCAGGTTATGGGAGGTAAGTCCGGCCTTCTCCATTGATAACAGCTTCTTCTTCTTTTTTTTAAAACATTTTATTTATTTATTTGAGAGAGAGAAAGCATAAGCAGGGGGAGGGGCAGAGGGAGAAGCAGGCTGCCCACTGAGCAGGGAACCCAATATGGGACTTAATTCCAGGACCCTGGGATCATGACCTGAGCCAAAGGCAGATGCTTAACCAACAGTCACTCAGGCGCCCCTGATAACAGCTTCTGGAGAGTCAGAGAGGGAGACACCCTTACATATGGAGATTTTCCTTATAAATGTAGATACTCTTACACAATTATAACTTTTTTTTTAAAGATTTTATTTATTTACTTGAGAGAGAGAGAACACGAGAACAGAGGGAGAGGGAGAGGCAGACCCCCACTGAGCAGGGAGCTGACGTGGGGCTCAATCCCAGGATCCTGAGGTCATGACCTGAGCTGAAGGCAGACGCTTCACCAACTGAGCCACCCAGGTGTGCCCCACAAGGGTAACTTGTACTCAGGTTTTCAGAGCTTTTCCTATGTCTGCTGTTTCTTAAGAATAGTCAGCCCCAAATAATCCTTCTGCTGAAGACACATGTTTTGAGGTGGCAAATCCAATTCCCCCTCCATACTTTGGTGAAGTGTGTTCCCGTCGGACTTCAATACCAATGTCAAGTCACCTGGTCTTTTTCTTGGCCCTGGTTTCTTCATGTGTAAAATGATAGGTTAGAACTGGCTGATGTCTAAGGTCACTTTCTTTAAGGTGAAATTCTCCAGTAAGCTCCCCTTGCAGTGAAAATGGATTCCTACATACATTAACAAGTAAAGTCACATGGAGACTGTGGCAGCTGTGAGAATGTGCCTTGCAGACTTCCAGCTGCAGACTTCCAGAAAGCCATCAGCACATTTGAGCAAAGCCATGCCTCCCATGGACTGCTCCTGCCAGGTCACCTTCCAGAAGGAGCATGGCAGCGATACCATGGCAGGACCTTTTGTGGGAAATACCATTTTGGCTCAAGGACTCCCCCTCAGTTTTGCCAAACCCTCCTTAGACTACACAGCAGCCTCGGATGCCTGCACCCAACCTTCTTTCCGTCTTTGCTTCACTCAGGGTCAGCCTCCCATGGTGGTCCGATGGCCTTCCCAGCCTTCCCCAGCTCTCTCGCCATTTTCTCTCACAGGTGTTTCCTGTAATAACATCCTTGCACGTTTAATCCCCTCATGGCTTCTGCTTTTCAGAGGACTCAGACTAAAGCGAAACCTAATTCAAACTGTGATTCATTTCATTGATTATGCATCCGTGGCGGTTTTAAACTTTATACCTTATTCAACACATCTAGTAACAATCTTAATCCTACTAATAGTACTACTAAAAGTGATGAGTTAGAGAACGTTCCCTGTGTTACTCACTGCTCCAGGCCCTTTAGATATATTGCATCATTCCATTGTCACAAAAGCCCTTAAAGTAAATACCCTTTTTATCCCCATTTGGCAAATGAGATCGTTGAGGCATAGAAAGGTGAAGTAACTTGCTGGAAGCCATAGGTTCATGTATAGTAGAGCCAGGATTCAAACTCAGGAAGGAGCCGTCGTCCTAACCATCGTATTTCATAGCCACTCAACATCAGAGCTGATCCTGCTTTTTCTAGAAACATTCTGCATTTGGCTTAACCTGGTATTCCTTTTACCTTTCTGAGTATTGCCTGGGTCTCTTTCTGCACCTTTCTTCTCCATGGCCCACTTCTTACATGGTAGTTTCCTTGGGGCTGTGCCCTAGGCCTTCTTTTCTTCTTACACTACATTCATTCCCATGGATTCAGTAACCAGCTGCCTGCAGATAACTCCCAACCCCAGTCCTGCCTCCTGGACTTCTGGCCCAAATATCCAACTTCCTACTCAACATCTCTTGGTTGTCTGTTTAATTAGCATGTCCCGAAGAGAACTCCTCATTTATCCTATTCCTGAACATGGTCCTCCATCCATATTCCCCATTCTAGAAATAACAGCACTGCTGTCTACCTGATATTGCATCCCTCTCACACTCCAGATCCAATTGACCAGACTATGACCTCCACGGCGGCAGAGATCTTACGTTCCTCACGGTTGCTGCTGACCCTCTGGTCTCTTCTTCCAAGCCAACTGGTATCCCTGCTTCCATCTGTCTCCATCTCATCCATTTTCCAGACTGCTGCCATGATAATATTTTTCTAAGGGAAAATGTTCTCAGATAACCTCCCTATTCAAAATCCTTCTGTGCTGCCCTATTACCACTCCTCTGTCAGGCCTCATAGCCCTAGCTTGACTGCCGTGGTGCTCTGTGCCGTAACCCGCTCATCTCCCTCCCTTTGCTCCACTCCTCTGATCTTTCTATCGGTTCCTCAAGCACAAGCATGGGGTCTCTTATCTCTTACCCTGCACTCGTTCTGTGACTCCTGCTTATAATATGCTTTCCCTCATTTCATGTGGTTGACTTCTGTTCATCTTCCATTTCACTTAAAGGTGCACCCTCAGAGAGAACGTCTTGGATCCCTTCAACCAGAGTGTTTCTTTGCTTTAAGTCTCTCTAGCTGACTGAATGTGTTTAGTGCCTCTGGTACCCTTACGCTCTTCTCTAAGAGCTCATAGTCAGGGACCCTGTGCACCATGTTCATCTCTGTATTCCCAGTACCTAGCACGGTGCTCAGTACGTATTCATGCTCTGTGGAATAAGCTGGGGCTCGGGGCGTCAGGAAAATAGGTAGGGCCCTTCCTAGCAAACCTATAGTCAAGAAGTTGGCAGGTCATCTCCACTGTTTTGATAGATTGAAGTCTAATTAAATGAATCCTCCATTCCTTATAAAAATATGGAATTAAGGGGCACCTGGGTGGCTCAGTTGGTTAAGCGTCTGCCTTTGGCTGAGGTCACGATCCCAGGGTCCTGGGATTGAGCCCCGCCTCCGGCTCCCTGCTCAGTGGGGAGCCTGCTTCTCCCTCTCCCTCTGCCCCCCCCAACTCGTGCTCACATGCTTTCTCTCTAATAAATAAATAAAATCTTTTTTTTTTAAGATTTTATTTATTTGAGATAGAGAACTAGCAGTGGGGAGGGGCAGAGGGAGAGAGAGAGAAGCAGACTCCCTGCTGAGCAGGAATCCTGATGCAGGGCTCCATCCCAGGACCTGGAGATCATGACCTGAGCAGAAGGCAGACGCTTAACTGACTGAGCCACCCAGGTGCCCCATGAAGCAGCCATCTTGATAAACTGTGTGGCAGTTTCTCAAAAAGTTACACATGGTTAGCATATGACCTAGCATTTCCACTCCTAGGTATATACCAAAGAGAAATGAAAACATATGTCCATACAAAAACTTGTACGCCAATGTTCATAGCAGTATTATTTGTAATAGCCAAAATGTGGAAACCACCCGAATGTCCATCAGCTGGTGACTGGATAAACAAATGTGGTCCATCCATACAATGGAAGGTTATTCAGCCATAGAAAGGAATGGAGTACTATTACATGCCATAGCATGGACGAACCTGGAAAGCATATTAAGTGAAAGAAGACGGGCATAAAAGATCACATAGTGTATGATTACATTTCTGTGAAATGTCCAGGAAAGGCAAATCCAGAGACAAAAAGATTTGTGGTGGCCAGGGGTCGGAGGATTGGGCGGCAGGGAATTGGGACTAACTGCTATTGGGTATGGGGTTTCTTTTTGGAGGGATGGAAATGTTCTGGAATTAGATAGTGGTGATGGTTGCAGAACATAGTGAATATACTAAAAACCGCCGCGTTTCATTATGTGAACTATATCCGTTTTAAAAATGCCAAACAAAGATTCTTAAGTACATCATTCTGTGTGGACTAGCATGTATTTACTCGGCACACTTTATGTTCAGTAGTCTGTAGTTTCTTGTTTGGGACTTGTTAGTTATGTGCAGACGGGGTCAAGATAGCGGTATCCCCTGCAGAATTGTTAGCAATGTCCAGATTAGATTATGACAGGTGACTGTATTATTATGATACCTGCCATGCTGTCCTGTACTGCAGTATATCTGTTTATAATGGTTTCGGAGTTTAAGAGAGAAAAGATTGGGTCTTTTTCATCACTCTACGTGCCTAAGACAGTACTTGGGATATCACAAGTGCTGAACGAATGTCTTACTTGCAGTAAGACTTAACAAGGGACCGTTGGCCGTGCCTAGAGACATTTTCACCTTCCCCAACGAGAGAGGTAGAGGCCAGGGATGCTGGTACCTGTCCTGCGATGCACAAGACAGCCCCCAATGGCAGAGATTTCTCTGGCCCCAAATGTGAGTTGTGTAGAGGTTGAAAAACCCTGTTCTAAATGGTTAAGCAAGGTGCCTGGGTGGCTCAGTCGGTTAAGCGTCTGCCTTTGGCTCAGGTTGTGTTCCCAAGGTCCTGGGATCGAGCCCTTGCGTCAGGCTCCCTGCTCAGCGGGGAACCTGCTTCTCCCTCTCCAGCTCCCCGTGCTTGTGCTTTCCCTCTCTCAAATAAATAAACAAAAGCTTAAAAAAAGTAAAAAAATAAATGGTTGAGCAAATGACTTACAAATCCCCCAAATTAGTTTCATCAGAAGATGAAAAAAAAGTCCCGTTTAAGAAAAGTTAAATCATAAAATCATCCTTGCATTTGGTGTTCTCAGTTAGTGAAATGTCCCAAACCATATCTTTGTGGCTTTAACTGAAGAACCAGTGGGTGGGAGAGGCAGAGCGCGGGGGAAACTGCGAGGCTGTGGCACTTCCCGACCTTGACTAAGGACTATTAACTTGCAGAAAACTCAGTCCTGCAGCAGAAAGCACATGGTCAGATGTGCATTCCTTGTCTGTTAAAGAGCCCAGGAACCATTTTATGTTGTATTTAATATGCCCGAGGACACAATCCCAGCCCTCCACAAAATACAAACTCAAAGTCTTTTCTTCTAGAAGCTGGTAGCAGCCCAGGCCACTACTAGGTCAGTAAGTACGCAGCTGTGCAGCGAGCTTCCATCGTGGCCCAGAATGTTGAGGGGCGCTTGGTGGCCGGACTCACTCCTCGGCTCTTTGATCGGGTTTGGCAAGCTACAGCCGCAGGCCAAGGCTGGGTGCCCTCTGCTTTTACATGACCTGAGAGCTCAGCCTGGTTTTACCTTTTTTTTTTTTTTTAAAGATTCTGTCCATTTATTTGACAGAGAGAGAGCACAAGCAGGCAGAGCGGCAGGCAGAGGGAGAGGGAGAAGCAGACACCCCCACCCCGCGCTGAGCAGAGAGCCCGATGCGGGAGTCAATCCCAGGACCCTGAGATCACGACCTGAGCCAAAGGCAGATGCTTAACCAACTGAGCCACCCAGGCACCCCTGGTTTTACCTTTTCAACTGGTTAAAGCTAAGCTAAAGGAAGAATGCTATTACATGACATGTGAAAAGTATATTAAATTCAAATTTGGGTGTCCATAAATAAAAGTTTTATTGAACCCAGTTATGCCCATCTGTCTGCTGTTGCCCACTGTTGCCCATCTGGCTGCCCTTGGGCTTGGACAGAGACCGGTCAGCCCTACTGATGGCAGAGCCTAAAATATTTACCATCTGACCCTTTCTGAAAAGCATTTGCCAACCCCTGCTCTACGGTTGAAGAGTTTAGCAAATGGTGTTTCTAGGAGGCGGTGAGGAATGAGAACCCACCCTGGGCTGAAATCCCTGACACGTGGCTCTGCTGGGGATGTGGTTGTGCCCCACGCGGCTGGCACTTCCTCACCTGTAGCACGAGAGAGCTTCGCGGGAGGCTCTGTAGGGCCCTTCACGCTCCGAACGGTCGGGGATGTGGAGAGTCCAGTCTGTGTGGCTCCCAGGTGGCCGAGGAGGTAGAAGTACAGCGTTCTTGTCGGGGACAAAGCCACGGGGCCACGGGGTCACATGACCACGCTCGGTGCTGGAACAGACACAGACCTGGACCGCACCGTGTCTGCACAGAGCAGATTGGAAAATTGGCACTCGACAGGGTTCGGAGACAAACTCTTGGCCACTTTCACGCGCCCTAGTTTTATAGATTATGTAACCCGATTCTTTTAACCCCGGGGAAGAAAGAAATGGACAGCACTTAATGATTGGGGAAGGCTGGCAAGCCCACATTCAGGCTTTCAGAATCTAACTGAGCCCTGAGGGGAGGTTTATTGAATTTCACCAGGTCATTGTCATCTCTCCCGTTCATTTACTGGCAGGAGTCTCTGTTGTCCTTTCTGTGTTCTCCATACTAACATGTGACTCCTTATCCACAGTCCAGAGGATCATGGGCTGTCCACGTCCACGCTGCAGCTGGGGGTCTGTCGCTATGGGACTAAGCTGGCCTGCTGCTATGGCTGGAGAAGGAACAGCAAGGGAGTCTGTGAAGGTAATGGTGCAAACGCTCAGACCACCCTGGGCTCCAGTCCTAGGCCAGTGTCCTTAGGTTTTTATCCAAGACACCGTAAGCTGTCACCAAATGGTCCACCCATTGTCACCAAATCCCTTACTCTGTTAAATAGGATAAACACACAACTGTGTCCCATACGCTTTAGGTGTTGGTGTGCGTCATGCTGGATTATACACGGGAAAGCACAAAAATGTTAGCTTTTTTTTTTTTTTTTTTAAGAATAACAGTACTACCTTCTGTCTCTGCCCGAAACTCCTCCACTCTAGCTGGTTCAGAAATATCTGGATAGACCACAGGTGAACACAGAACTTCAATACATTGAAAGGCGCTGACCTGCGTGCCACCCACCATCAGTTTCCTGGTGACAAGATTATCAAGATACTAGAAAAAAATATTTGAAGAGTGTTATTGCCTACCTAGATAAAGAAAGTTAGAACATCCCCCTGGGGCTTTGTCAATTCAAAAAGAGGGTGGGTCCTCACACTGACTGGGCCTCCAGTGTCCTGATCACGGGCATTGTCTTGGGAATGTCCGAATGATGTGGGTGACTTTGGGCACGGTAGGTGAGCTGGCTGATGTGCGACCTCTCTGCGAGGTGGAGAGATTAATCCCCATTTCACAGGGGAAGGAGTGTAAGCATTAAAGGGTGTGCTCAGTACCTGGCATGCCTAGAAAATGTCTCCTAAATCACCCTTGATTCAGAAAGGACCCATGACTCTCCTGTCCCTTCAAAGCACATACGATGCAGGCATTAAATGTTGCTGAATTCTTTTTCTAGACACAGCACATTTTCATGCGAAGGCAGTCAGGTGGAAAGGGCAAAACCCACGTGGACCGCATGGTTTGGAGTCTTAGAGTTGCACGAGCCTCCGCACTGACTGCCATAAAGCTGACCATGTTTCCGGTGAATAAATGAGGGTGAGCTTTGGCTTTCTGTAAGGTCTACTCTGTAACCAAATCAGAGCAGCTTGGCCACGCCGCAGACAGCCGGTCACGTTCTTGATGCTTTTGTGGACAATGTAAGACCACAGGCAGGAAGGAATTTAGAGCGAGCTGTTGAAAGGGCACGTGCAGAGGCCTCAAGCACAGTGCTCACTGTGCACCGTAGGCAAGCCCCAGAGCTCAGGAGCACCCCCGCCGCCCCGGTGAAACGTTCAGGTATTAAATTGCAATGAATTTGTATCTAAAATCTGTAATGTATTATATCCGATTTGCATGGTCCTTCCTGACGGTAAAGTCCTGTGCTCCTTGAAGCACCGAGTAACAGGGTGACGAGCCCCTGATTGCCAGATCTCGGATTCCTAAGCCAGAGCGCGGGCTGTGTGGTAATGAGATGAGAAGACATGTCCCCCTGCCCGAACAGGCAGAGTCGCACCCCAGCCTGGGAGGTCCCACTCCCCCCGGACTTCATTTCCGTCCGCCTGTTCACCTCTCGTTCCTCCGGAGGCCCTGACTCCACGCTGGACCTTTCTAGATCTTGGCTCCTGCCCTGCCTAAATCTGCTCCCAGGGCAGATGGCTCAGCTCGGTATCATTAACCTGCAAATGTATGTCGCTTAGCAAGATGAGGCAGTGAGTCATCCCCAAACAGACCCCAGCGAAAAGCTGCAGACGGAGGAGTTGGAGGGAGTACAGACCAAGAACTGTAGCTACACTTACATCTCAGGCCGTTAGACATAAACGGAATTTCCCTGGGCTGTAGATTGGTTGTTCAAGTCACGGATCCAAAGTCGCTGGAAATTGAAAACATGTTGCTGGAGCCTTGACCTTATAGCAGCAAGGGCATTATTCACCATTTCTCTTATGTTCTATTTGGCATTGATCCTGGCTTTCCTATCTGGCCCACGTTGGAAATCACTTTCCAGGGAACGGAGGTATTCAGGGCTTAAAAAAGTAAAAAATTTATTTTTCTAAACTTAAAACAGCATTTCCAAGAGCATATCCATAACAAAACAGACACTGGAAAGCAAAATTCTCTTTTGCCTCCAGGAGGGGAAGAATTTTGCCAAGAAGCATTTTTTCCTTACCTTCTCACTTAGGATTTATTCAGAGCCATGAAATGTTTCCCTGTAAAAGGTCTACACTGATTACTTTATTTACTACTGGAAACTATTTGAGTGTCTAACGTGTCCACAGCACTAGTAAATGCAGCAGGAGAAACAAAGATGAAGGTTTAAGTCCCTGTTCTGAAGGTGTTGGGAATTGGATAGTAGACAGAAGTGAAGGATAGAAACCAAATATATGTCTAATTATTTCATAAGATGGAGCCTGATCGATTTCATGGGTGAGACCCACCCACGTTCGGTGGAATTCTCAAAGTTGAGCAGAAGTTCTGACGTGGCTGGAGAAAGCACTGAAGCCTTCCGGAAGGAGGGCTCATGCAAAGTAGCTCTTGAAGGAGTGGGAGGATATTAACCGTTGGAAGGGGGGGAAGGGGTGCCCCAGGGTGGGGATAACAAGACAGGAAGAGGCAGAAAGGGTCGGTTTAGAGAATGGCAGGCAATTTAGTTTGACCATAGTGTTGCCTCTGTGTAGGGAACAGAGTAGGCCAAGGGTGCAAACTAAGATGGAAGCCGGGTCATGGTGATGATACCTGTACGATATTCAAAAGGCAATAAGGATTGTTTGGTGACTTGTGTGCAAGGCGTGGCCTGATCAGAGCCATGCTCTTGGAATGTCAGTTTAATGTCGTGTCTGGCATCAGCTTTTCTAGGAGCAGAGCCCGTAAAGGGGATTCTTGTGTCAGTCATCTGTTGCCGGGTGCTCTCTGTCACAGGCTGTGGTGGGGAGAAGGGGTGGAGAGAGGTGCAGTGTTGTTGCCCAGATTCCTGTGGGCAGCTTGATTCCCATTAGCTAGATGAGTGTCTGGTCAGTGAGTGACTTGGGTGACAGAAGCAAGGATGGGATGTTCTCACGGATGGGTTGTCACAAGAGAAGATAGAGATGAACAGGATTTGGGGTCCAGGTGACTGGGAGATAAATGTTGACGTTAACAAAGAATAGGGTTTGGGGTCGAGTGGGGAGATGCTGCGGTCGAGCCAGGGACTCAACGGGAAGGGAAGTAGGCCGCACTCCTGGGCTGTTGCTGAGTCATCCTTTCGGGCGCTGGCTGGTTCCTGAGCTCCTACTAGATCCAGAAGCTGCTCAGGGCTCCCGACTCCCTGCAGACTCCTTTCTCTCTCATTCATTTTTCTTTTGTCCTGTCCCCTCTTCCTCTTTGGGTTTCCCCATATTCCTTTTGTCCCATCCACGGCCTCTTCTCCCTCCCTCCTCCCTATGAACCGGACTCAAACTTTCCATCATCTTCGACTATTTTTTCTTGCTCCCAACCCAGTGAAACTTTCTATCCTTGGTGTTTCTCCCATCACTTCTCTCATCAAACAAATACTTAATGGAGTGCCCAATTTGTGTCAGGTGTCTGGATATAGAAGTGAAAAAAAACAAAAACAAAAACAGAAGAAACAAATCTTGCCTCTGTCGTGCCAGCATCCTCCCCTCCTCATGATGCTTCTAGTTCCCATCCTTAGGGCTGGAAGTCGTGCCTCCCTGCCTTCCATCTCTGGCTCAGTCATTTTGACTGATCACACACAGCTTTAAAAATCGAGTTTGATCATTCAAAAGCAAAATAGGAGAAATATGGAAGACAAAAAAGAGGCCAGTGACAGAAAGCAGGAGGACCTTGACACTTGACCCAGGATTGCTCTGGAATCCCTTCCAGCTACTTCTTTTATTAAATGTTCTTGTGTTTATGTGCAAAACTAGCTGCCTGTGGTCTGGGAGGCTGTTTTTCTTTGAATGCCACTTGGAGGCACGGCAGTGCTAGGCGAAGTTGTGATAAACTTGGGTAAACTCGCACTCAGTTGGGGTGGGGGGCGAAGAGTGATCTAGTTCTCAAGCAGAACCCTTTCCAGTGTCCCGAGGGGACAGACTGACTAGAGAGGAAGCAGAGCATCCTCTCCATGCCCCCATGGATTTCTCCGCCGTACGGAAGGCTGCCGAGTTTGACCTGCGTGCATTTCTCTGTGCCAACTACTCCTGTTCTTGTATCATCAAAGCACCTTTCCCTTCCACAGCGACGTGTGAACCTGGATGCAAGTTCGGTGAGTGTGTGGGACCAAACAAGTGTAGATGCCTTCCAGGATACACCGGGAAAACCTGCAGTCAAGGTCAGTACTAGAGGCCAGGGCCCGAGCACAGACGAACCAGAGCTTTCCAAAGCTGTGCAGTCACTGCAGAGGCCTCTGTGCCACACACGCCCTGCCCACCGTTTCACAGGTTGTAAGTTGAATCTTCAAGTGAAAGGGGTTTCAGAACTAGATTTTTCCCTCAGTCTCTTCTAGAAAAATATAAAAGTCATTCTGATGTTTTCGTTAAGATGCCAGATAAAAGGCCTTTTTTCCTCCTCTCAAATAACTTGTTTCTAAAATAATTTTCATTGTGTTTTTACACTACCAGAGTAATGCATGTTTTTTACTGAAAAAAACGTCAACGATGCAAAAAGATAGAAGTTAAAAAGTGGGAGCGGAGTTTCCCATCAACACACACACACACACACACACACACACACCAGTCCCTCTTCAAACCAGCGTGAGGAGTTTGTCCTCAGTCCCCGAAGGGCTCGTCTCTGGGTCGTTCCATTTTTACTGCCCGAGCGAGCACCCCGGGGGCTGTTTCTGTGATGCTTCAGACACGAGTGTTTCTCCTGGGCAGTTTTGCGTGTCCGCACATACAGAGCTGGCTCGTGCTTCTCAAGGCTGTATCCTCGGCCCCGATGCAAATGCTTTTATCATGGGTGTAAAAAATACTTCGTTTAACCACTCTTATCTGCCTTGGCCCCAGTGTCTTGCCGTTACAAGCAGTGCTGAGTCAGAAGTCATTCCACATATATCCTTGCACCCTTGACTATTTTTATAGGATAAATGTCCGAAAATAGAATTGTTAGGTTGAATGACATGCATGTTTTTATTATATTTTTTATTTATATTTATAAATAGTTTATTTATATTTATTTATATATTTATATATTTATTTGTATTTATATATTTATATATATTTATTTATATTTATAAATATATTTATATTATATATTTTATTATAATTGACATATTTAAAAAGGTACTTTAGGACTTATCATAAACTGTTTATCCGAAGGTATTAAGGAGTGTATTTATACTATGGACAACAGTGGTTCTCAACTTGGGCAATTTGATTCCCCAGAAAGAGTTGCCGGATAAAATATAGATCTCAAGGCAGATTTAAGTTGCAGATAAACAGCAGATAATTTTATAAGGTACGTAGGTCTCAAATATTGCGTGAGACATACATCGACTAAAAAAGTTATCAGTCAGTTATCTAAAATTCAAATTTAACTGGGCATCCCCTATTTCTGTTTGCTCCATCTGGGAACCTTACCCCAGGGGACACCTGGCAATGTCTGAAGACATTTGGGGGGTGCTCCTGGCATCTAGTGGGTGGAACCCAGGGAGGCTACTCAGCCTCTTACAGTGCGCGGGGCAGCCCCCACCACGGAGAACGATCTACCCCAAATGTCAGCAGTGCTGAGGCCGAGGGGCCCTGGGGGGTGAAGAATTCTGTAGTTCAGAAAGCGTCTGCGGTCCGATAATGCAGTCGAGCAAAGAGCAGCACAGCAAGTTCGGCTGTCCCTGGGGCTGCCGGGCTTCTGGAGGGACGGACAGAGTCCCAGAGACGGGCAGGCAGCCACTCCACTGTGCCACCCCCAGGCCTTGCTGCCAAGCTGCGAGGTTAGCCGCATTCACTGAAGTATTTATATAGCTCCAGCCCTGCAGCTCAGGGGGGAACCTCTGAGCCTCTGACGTCCCACCAGCAGCAGAGGCCGGCGTGCTCGCCTGCTTCTGAGAACTGCACCCACCTGCCGGAGAGGCGTGGCAAGGACCGCGCTCTAGGAAGCGATAACCCAGCGTGTCCCTTACCAGAGGGGTTCACACCAGAAAACCTGTTTCTCCGTATCCTCCTGGATTCTGTGCCAAGATATCTTCTGCAGAGGTTTAGAAGAGAGAAGATATTTTTCATGCTGGTTTTCAATTCCCGGTAAAATATAAGTGTTGAGGGAGTGGTCTAGTTGGCTCAGGTTTGGGACTGTCTCCTCCCGCAGCTTTCCTGGCCCCCCGGGTGGCCTGATCAAAGTCCTTGTATATCCATTAATGGTGACAAGCCTCAGCCCCCCACTGTGGTGTCTTTCCCCCAAATGCTTCTTCCAAGGGATGAATGAGGCACCTCTGAGTTAGGGCCAAGTGATAGGGCGTTTCTCCATTTCCCGTTAATGTCCAATCAGCCTTTTCTAGTTCCCCCTTTTGAAGGGGTTAGAATCCATGCAGGAGAAGGTAGAGTAGAAGGGATAAGCAATGGAGAAGGAGCTTTCAAATGTCCCACTAAGACGTCAGAAAATTCCTGTGTAAGGTTCCTGTCAGAGGCGAAAGCAGCCACTTCTTTATTTTCAAGGATGCGCTTTGCCTGTTGCCCTGCCGAATTTTGGTCTTACACAGAATTTGGTTCTTTTCTCCTTTCTGTATCTTCCTTGAAGTAGTTAAGTCATGAGGCACCGACGTGACCACATTTCCAAAGATAAACTTCTCTACCCATGATTGCTTTTTTCTTTTAAGATGTTATGTGTTTATTAGAGAGAGAGAGAGAACTCGCATAAGCAGGGGATGGGGGCAGGGGGAGAAACAGACTCTGCCTGAACCGGAGCCCAATGTGGGGCTCGATCCCAAGACCTTGAGATCATGACCTGAGCCAAAGGCAGGCACTTAACTGACTGAACCACTCAAGCACCCTACCCATGATCGCTTCCGAAGTTTTGTTTTCCTTCTGTATCTTTTTTTTTTTTAATAAAAAAAAGTCATTTACTCTTTTTTTTTAAGAGAGAGAGGAGGGGCAGAGGGAGAGAGAATCTTAAGCAGGTTCCACGCTGAGCGCGGAGCGTGAGGTGGGGCTGGATCTCATGACCCTGAGATCACGACCTAAGCCAAAACCAAGAGTCGAACACGCAACTAACTGAGCCACCCAGACACCCCAAAAAGTCATTCATTCTTAGTATTTAAATTCTTTTTAGGAAACACTGAGAAGCAAAGAGAAGAAAGTCGCCCTCAGTCTTACCAGGCTCAAATGGTGTCCCACAGCCTCACCACCGACAGCTGCCTGTCGGGGCTCCCTCTGGAAGGGTGTGAGCCAACACACGTTAGTCGGTGTGGGGCCGCCCGAAACAGGAACAACTGAAAGTAGGCTGTGGGTGCCTGTCATTGGCTGCCTGGGACAGTACTAAAGGCTAAAGGACCTAAATTGTATTTCTAGCTTTTTTTTTTTAAAGATTTTATTTTATTTATGTGACAGAGAGACAGCCAGCGAGAGAGGAACACAGCAGGTGAGTGAGAGAGGAAGAAGCAGGCTCCCAGCAGAGGAGCCCGATGTGGGACTCGATCCCGGAACGCTGGGATCACGCCCTGAGCTGAAGGCAGACGCTTTAACGACTGCGCTACCCAGGCGCCCGTATTTCTAGCTTTTTATTCAAGTATTATACACACAGAATTGTGCATATAACAACAATGTACTGCTCAATGAATTTTCAAATACATCCACATAACCAAGAAACAGAAACTCAGTAGCCTTCCTGAAGACCCCTCCTGCTCCCCTCCAGTGACTTGCCCCCCACTCCCAACAAGGAACTCCATCTTGACCTTTTACAGCACAGATTACTTGTGCCTGACTTTTTTTAAATTTTTTAATTTTTTTTATTTTTTATTTTTTAAAAGATTTTATTTATTTATTTGACAGAGATAGAGACAGCCAGCGAGAGAGGGAACACAAGCAGGGGGAGTGGGAGAGGAAGAAGCAGGCTCATAGCGGAGGAGCCTGATGTGGGGCTCGATCCCACAACGCCGGGATCACGCCCTGAGCTGAAGGCAGACGCTTAACCGCTGTGCCACCCAGGCGCCCCCTGACTTTTTTTTTAAAAGATGTAATTTATTTGAGAGAGCGTGAGTGGGGGGAGGGGCAAAGGGAGAGGGAGAAGCAGACTCCCCGCTGAGCAGGGAGCTCCAACTCTCAACCCCAAGATCAAGAGTTGCATGCTGCACTGACTGAGCCCGCCAGGCGCCCCTTGCCTGATTTTTAATGTCCTCTGTTGTCTCCAGCTTCTTCCGCTCACTCTCAGGGTTGTGAGCTTTCTCCGCTGTGGCTTGGAGCCGTGGCTTGGTCAGCCTCATTGCTGTGTAGTATTCCTTTGCGCAAGTATACAAGTCATCTGTCCTGCCTTCTGTTGGGAGGTGTTTGGGTTCTTTCCAGCTTGGGGCTATTAAGAATTGTGCTACTGTGGACATTTTAGTACATATTTCCTCGGTGGGCGCACATCCACATTGCTGTTGGGAAGCTACCCCGGGAGTGGAATCTCTAGGTCATGTGTATACGTGTCTCTAGCGACAGTAGATTCTGCCAAACAGTTTTCCAAAGTGGTTGGGCCCATTTGCCTCCCCTCCGCCAGTGCACGATCGTTCTGTTTGCCCCACATCATCATTAGTCCTTCGAAATGGAGTTTTACTGATGACTGGGGAAGAGGCGAGTCATTGCCCTGTGTACCCACCCCCAGCAGTGGGGTCCAGGGAAGCCAACCCAGCTCTCCATCTTGATGTTTCCCGATCCGGTTAGCCTCTCTTCATGTCCTGCCTGTCCCCTACAGATGTGAACGAGTGTGGAGGAAGACCCCGGCCGTGCCAACACCGCTGCGTGAATACGCATGGGAGCTACAAGTGCTTTTGCCTCAGCGGCCGCACGCTCATGCCAGATGCCACGTGTGCGAGTAAGTTCCGACAGCCAGGCTGCTCGCAGTCATCCTCCCAGACTAGATGTTTGCCATAGCAACAGTTTTTTTAAAAATCATGGTAAAATAAATATAACATGAAATCCACCATTTTAAACTGTACAATTCAGTGGCATTTCGTACACTTACACTATGGTACAACTATCACCACTATCTAATTCTAGAACATACTCGTCACCCCAAAAGAAAACCCTGTGCCCATTAGCAGTCACCCCCATTCCTCCTCCGCAGCACCCCCTCCACCGCCACACCCACTAATCTGCTTTCTATGTCTCTGGATTTGCCTATTCTGGACATCTGCGTTTTAAAGAAAGAAGCTAATTGGGGAGAAAAATAAATTCTATTATCTCTATATATGCAGGGTGTATGGGGTTTCTTCATGAAAATAAGCATATTGTTTTAGGGAGGTGATACGTTTAAATTCCATCATGGGACATCAGTTTTTCCCACCAACTGCCTTTCTCACGCCCCTTGCTCCATGCTCAAAGATTAGTGACTCTTGTTGGAAATACATTCCGATTCACATTCCTGAAAAGAAAAGCCCTTCTGTGATAAAGAGAAACCCATGTCCTGTGGGAGGTAAGAGTATATCCATTCATTTATCTAGAGGCAATCAGGTTTAACGTTGCAGCTGAAAGGCAAACCCATCCTCCCTGCCTGTCTCCCTTCCTCCCCTCGTCGCCCTCCCCTCCTCCCCTTTCCCCCCACTCCCATCTCTCTTTCCTCTGTACTGCAGCCCCCACCAAACCCGGAGCTTACGGCTTCTGTAGCTTCCTATGGTTACAGAGTTATGGGCTCCCTAGGCCATCAGGGGCTTTGCCACAGTTACAGAGTCTTGGCTAGTGCCTGGCTTGCTTCTCCCCTGGCTTGTCCTTGTGTTTCCTGTCCTTGGCAAGCGGCCCCAACACCACCAGTCACCTAGATCCTCTGTTGGCAAGCAGGCTTGAGAGCTAAAGCAGACATTTGAAGTCTTTTTAAAAAATTCTTTTTGTTATAAATGAAACAGAAACCCATAGGAGACAAATATGTATATAATATATACAACATAATATGTAGTTGAATGAATTCTTGTAAGGTAAGCACCTGTGTAACCACTACCAAAGAGAACTTTGCCAGAAGCCCCCTCCCTACCCCATCACGGAAACCACTATCTAGGCTTTCATAGTGATTGCTTAACATTTTTAAAAAGACCTATGCTAATGGATGTTTTGAAACATTCCACGAAAGCCTAATCAGTGCCAAACAAGGTACGTTTTCCCAAATGGAAGGATAGAATTAGGTAAATGTTGAAGACTAATTTTAAAAGAAGACAACTAAAGAGAAAAGAGAATAAATGAGCAATGTTACCATTAGTAGGTGTTTCTTACGTTACCTTGAGGTATGTATCCCTCCTTGTACCTTCTGTGTCTATTTCTGTATGTGGAAGGATTGCTCGGGCTCCCTGTTTAGAGCTCGAAGTGTCCAATGAACCCTGGACCTCTCTCCTGATTTTATTTCACCTGGCTCCTGATGGTTTCTTTTGTCCCACTGGGTGATCGGCATGTTATGGATGGCACTGGATAAAGGGAGTATATTCACTGCACTTCCCTGTTGGAGACATCTGTGATCTATATATAGTAGACTTCTGCTAAGGAAATGCATTTTTGTGGGATAAATTGTGTTTAGCAACAAGTGACGAAAAATCCACCTAAATTATCTCATTTACTAAAAAAAGATGGAGGTAGGCAGTTCCAGACCAGTTCAGCAAGGATGCACTCTCTGCCATTCTCAGGGTACTGATTTTATTCTCATGCTTGTGACCTCATAGTCACCAGATGGCTGTCCCAGCTCCAGATATCACACATACATTTAAGGGAGGGCTGACAAAGGGGAGAGGAGTGATGCCAGTGAATGAATGACTCTTTCATGCTTGTCCCTTTCATCATGCAGCAGCATCTTTTCCAGAAGCCCTGCTCCCTCTAGCAGACTCATCTCTATATCTCTTTGGCCACAGCTGGGTCCTAGGGCCACCCATTGTTGCTGCAAGGGAAGCTGGGATGAAGACAAGTAACTGGCTTTCCAGCCTCAATGATGGGAATGGTGAGAAGAAAAGGGGTCCAGGATGGCTTTGGGGCAGCCAGTCAGTCATATTTGCCACATGTTTTAATACAGACACAGAAATGACCAGGTCTCTTGACCTGAGCGACTCTCATTGAGGCTGGGTCTGTACAGAGAGGTCTGTAGAATGGATGTTTTTCCCGATGACTCAGATTGATCGTCTGCATCCGAGGTTGCATTCCCGCCTGGAGAGGCCAGCCGGGTGACATAAAGGCGCGAGGAGAGAATGTACAAGAGGAGAGAAGGAAATGGTCTTTGGTAACTGAGGGGTGCCTGCCCGAGCTAAAGACAGGAAATTTAATACACTGGCCCACAGAACAAACCGTGGTGCCGCCAGGATGCCACCCTTGCCCAGATTCCATTTGGGTCTCAGATCAGGACGTTCATCCTGTAATACAGTCCATATATGACACCGATTGTCCTAGAATGCAGAGATCCTTTCTCAGTGAGGGCTTTTTACCAGCTCGCAGGAGAAGGCTAATGTTTGCGTACGTTTTCAGACTCCAGGACGTGTGCCATGATGAGCTGCCAGTATGCCTGCGAAGACACGGAGGAAGGGCCGCGCTGTCTGTGTCCGTCCTCGGGCCTCCGCCTGGCCCCCAATGGAAGAGTTTGTATAGGTAGAGCGGCCGGGCTCACCTGCGCTCCTCCTCCTTCCCCCTCTGCTGAATTGCTTCTCTGTCATTCAGCACGATCTGCTTGTTGGCTATACTGAAAGTTCCTGGAAGTACAGATTTATGCCCATTTCTGAGCCGATTGGCCACATAGACTCTAGATACACTTTGGGATGTTAGAAAGAACACTCCTCTATTACTTTGGGATTGTCTAATGCCCTAGTGGAAAAGGGATAAAGGTAATTTTATTTTAGTATATTTACCCTGCATGTTTCACTTCAATTACCATAGAAACGTGCCACTTACTGTCTATCATTCAGTGAATAAAATCCCAAGGGCCATTGGGCTCCGTTTTGGACTCCGGCTAATGTTTTCCTACAAAAATGTATTTACTTATTTTGCATTTTTAGATCTAAGACTATTGAGAATAGTATATCCTATCTACGTTAAGTTAGCAAGTAACCAATTTCCCATTGTCCTTAAAGGTTGCTCTAAAATATATGAACTAAGTATTCCAAAATCATTTCTGCTTGGAGGGATGAGTAAATTAAATCCATGATATTAAAGGAGGAGATAGAGCCCTCCTTTATAGCTTTGAATTCAATCAAGTCAATGGATTAGAACTTTGGTCTCTTGCTCTCCCCTGTCTTACTTTGTGTCTTAGTTTTGGGCCCCGCAGAAGCTGACCCTGAAGAAGTAGTTGATCTGGGAGGTGATCCCAGGGAATGCTGGTTGAGGAGGAGGTGAGGGAAGGCCCCAGGGCAGGGGTGAGTTCAAGGAGCCGGTTAGGCCTCTGTCCCCTCTAGGAGACAGGGGAAGCTGCCTCCAAGATTTCCTTCCGGGTCAAGGGCTCTGGGGATTTATGCAACAACTCCTGTTCTTTATTGACTGCGGGGGCGGGGGGGTGTGCTCTGGAACATTGACTCCCCGGCACGCCCCGCCCAGCCTGGATGAGGGTCACTGCAGAATGTTGCAGGTGCAGCCTTACGCAGGTACAGAAAGGCTGAGCACCAAGGGCGATGGATGGGGCACCCAAAGGGTGCCCTCAGTGACTGATGCAACACTTTCTGCCTTAGTTCCCTTGTGGATCTGAATTCTGTTCTGTAACCAAAGTGTATATACTCATCGTTCTGTACTTAGATGCAAGTGAGCACATAGCATTGATAAGGGCTGTCAAACCAAATCAGAGTATTCAACGAGTTGTTAATCTTCTTTATTTAAATAAGCAAATATCTGTGCAATTGAATATTCTTGTTTCCTGCAATAGAAATACTTCTCAGTGCTGAACTTTGTTTATCCCAAATGTATATAGCTTGATAAGCTGCATTTCAAAAGTTCAGCCAAATAGGCCCTAAATCAGTTAAATACTTAAAAAAAAAATCCCTGTAAAATTTTAATTTTGGCCCTGCTCTTTGAGAGTAATCAGATTTAATTAGATTCACAGGGTTTAGTATTCCTCGGTGAAATAAGATTTATATGACCAGGCTCATTCCTGACCAAACTGAAGCCAATTTTTACCCACCTCTGATTTGACGGGTGTCATTTTTATTGAAGGGAAAGATGATCTGCACGAAAGTGGTCCCTGAAAAATTATTTTGGTCCATCCAACACGTATTTAGTATTTTAAGAATGCAGAGAGAACAATAAGGCAGCACCGACTTGCATGTTTAACCACAGGTCCAAATGAAGAACATAAAACATCTACTCGATGTGACATCTTCATGTGAAAGCAAAGCCTGAGTCTGGATATTTGGGTCAGCCTAGCCGCCAGCCCCTCGCTAACCTGACTCTCAAGGAAAGCAGGGAAGCCTGTTATCTGCTCAAGTTGCATCACGACCTCATTACACTTGACCCACGATTTATGTTTAAGTGCAGTTGTAGGAAACCACGTCTCTGGTATTTGGGTCAGTATTGTAGGAGCCTTGGGGAGCTGGCCCACGCACTAATTCTTCCGTAGAAGATGACCTCGGAGGTGTGTATCTGGTTTGCTTACTGTGTAGTTACCGGACTCGGTTTTCAAAAGTTGTATACGCCATACAATACACACAGCCGGAAAAATATTAATTCTTTCAACAAGCCTGTCATGTCTCTGTGCCAAGTGCCAGACACACACTCCCTGCCCCAGAGGAGCCAGGGCCTACCAGGAGAGATGGGGATGTGAGTAGCGACAGGACGGCGAGACGATGGCTCGAAAACGAGAGGTACAACGTGACGGAAACATATAAAAGAGGAGCTGTGAGTGTGCTGAGGGCTTCTAGAACACTTCCCGGAGGGTGTGATGAGGGCAGGAGAGTAGTCAGAATTCTCCACCAAAGAAACTGCTGTGGGTGTGCGCGCGCGTGTGCGTGTGTTTCGGAGGGAGAGCGCTTTCCTCGCCATCACTGACACCTTCTGGTTCTGCATCCTAGACATCGACGAATGTGCCTCCGGTACGGCCGTCTGCCCTTACAAGCGAAGATGTGTGAACACGTTCGGGAGCTACTACTGCAAATGCCACGTCGGCTTCGAACTGCAATACGTCAGGGGCCGATATGACTGTGTAGGTAAGAGTGGGGGCGCCTTTCCCTTTGCCGTCTCCCCGCCAGACCTGTAGGCTTTGTCTACAGGTATTTGGCTGTCGATTCGGTCTAGTAGTCGAACAGTCTCCTGTACTGACCAGTTGAACAATACCGAAAAGGTCACGTTGTTTCGTTTCTGGCCTTTAGGGAACTCTGGCGAGATGCGTCAGGTGAAGCCAGGTCAGTAAAGGTCTAAAGTGAGGGACTGCGGTGGATTTAGTTCTGCTTTGCAGGTAGATATCTTGAGGTGATTTTTGTGGATTTTTGGACAATTCGGTTGGTTTTCTTTTTTTGATTCCCCAGATACATATCTAAAAATGGGAGCAATAAAGCACAAAAGGAAGAATAAAAAGGCCTGTTTGATCTTGATCTGAGTGATGTGTTCCTCACAAGTTTCCTTCGGAGGTGGCTTTAGAAAAACGTGTGAGGGAGAGGAAGGCACATGTTCTTCCCTTGTTCGGCCCTGTCGTGGTTCAAGTTCCAAGTCGCCTGAAATGTTCCCTTTCCAGGTCACCAAAGCCATTCTCTGATAAGATTCTGGTCTCAGTCAGCTCTTGGCCTGATCTGTGTGAAAGAAAATATTTTGGCCTTTAGTGAAGGAATTCCAAGTCTGAAGGAGCGAGTGAAGGGGGGTGTTTGGGAGCCCTTGGACGCATTCGCATTGAGCCTTGATGAACGCAGGACGGGGCCTGCCCTACTGTGAAGGGGGGTGTTTGGGAGCCCTTGGACGCATTCGCATTGAGCCTTGATGAACGCAGGACGGGGCCTGCCCTACTGTGAAGGGAGACCCAGGCTCCCCGTAGATGCCTCTTCATGTAACGTGTGGAGCACATGTGTGTACAACGGGGAAAGCTAACGGGTTGGGGAGAAAGCAGGATTTCTTTCAGCCCTCCATCCACAGCGTCGCAGGACATGTCCTGCATAACCATGTTGCGACAACGGTTGGCTCCAGGGTTTTGAACCACCTCGTGAAGCCTCCACATCTCTTCACTCAGATCTTTTTAAACACAAAAGCTGGCCTACACGGGCTCATAAAATCCATGTTTCTCGTGGGCTAGACCCCAGGCCCGCTGCAGACCCATCTGGCTCCGTAACGCAGTGGTGCTGCGTCACAGAGAGGGCTGCTCCTGATACCTAGGATGTTCCGCTGGACAGGGTGGGGATGCACGTGGAGAGCTGCCAGGAGAAACACATCTTGTGATTCTAAGTGGTTAGCACCGGCGCTCCTTCGGTGGCTAACTTAAAAACAATGGACTATTTTGTGTGCTTATGTCTCCCAAAGCGTGGAGAGCAGGTGAGGGGGAGAAGAGGGCTAATGAACTTCTCACTCGGGTAGGATTCAGCAAACTTTCCTGGTCTCCATCCAGCAGACGAGCTCAGGCCAGCCCGACCCTGCTCCTGGCAGCCTGTGAGCAAAATGCCTATGAATTCAGATGACATCAGCGGTTCATAGCCCACCTTATCCTTTGTTGGTTAGGAGTCCCAAGCCCTTCCACGTGTAGAATTTATTTTCTGGTACTGTTATTTAATTCTGAATTAGACGGAGGAAAAAGTTAAGAAAAAAACCTGAACGTCTTACAGATTCCAGTAGTGTCGATGAGCAGTCGAGATTGCCGTGGGGGCGGCCGGCTGCAGGGAGCCCCCCAGCTCCCCGTGTGCTGGTGTCAGGCAAAGGCCGGGCTCTGGGCCAAGGCGGTGGGAGTTTTGAACACCTCTCGGTTCTCAGGCCCCACTCGGTTTGTTTGGCAGTGTTGAGTGGTTGGCCCTGGAGTTGCTCAAGTGATGGTGTTAGTAAGTAAGGGATAGTCTTGGCAGCAAGCCCTGCCGCCACAAAGTTGTTCACGGGAACGTTCACATTTTTAGATATAAACGAGTGTGCCGTGAATACCCATACGTGCAGCCTCTACGCCAATTGCCTCAATACCCAAGGATCATTCAAGTGTAAATGCAAGCAGGGATACAAAGGCAATGGACTTCAGTGTTCTGGTAAGTAGCGTTTGCTCATGGTGTCTTAGCTGTTCTCCGTAAAGCGTTCTCTCCGTATCTCCTTCCTTCCTCCCTTCATTTCTCTCTGTGTGTCTCTCTGTGTGTCTCTCTCTGCACGCATGTGCGATTGCATGTACATGCAATGTTGGAAACTTTTCACTCTGCCTCGGTCTTGTCTTCTCTGCTAATCGGACTACATCTTCATCACTCACTGAAGTTGTGGGCACTGAACTTAAAGACCAGCCAAGGTTCTGGATATTTCTCTCGTCACAGCTTACTTTCAAAATTGAAAATAAGCTTTAAGGACAAATGGCGCTGTGCACATGTTATCTGTCGGGATGCGGTAGGTTACGGTGCAGTAACAAGCAATCCTGAAACGTCAGTGCCTTAAAGCCACAAACGTTTTAACCACGTGAATCAGAACTTCTTACAGAATATACAACCAGAAGAAAGTATGATGAAGCTGATGTCACTTTATCTGTCATCCTCAAACCTAGATTCACATTTTTTAAAGATTTTATTTATTTATTTGAGAGAGTGTGAGAGAGCACGAGTGGGGGGGGAGGGGCAGAGGCTGAGGGAGAAGCAGACTCCCCTCTGAGCAGGGAGCCGATCAGGGACTCAATCCCAGGACCCTGAGATCATGACCTGAGCCGAAGGCAGACGCTTCACTGACAGCCACCCAGGCGCCCCAGATTCACGTTTTTAGCAAAGAGTCCCATTTTTCTTGTTGGTAAACTCCTTAGTGCTTAGGTGGTAAAATCTTAAATTGGTAAACCAAATGTATAACCAGAAAATGTCCCTGCTGTGAACAGCTGTGACAACAGTAATGGTTTATGACTCGTACTGTGTCCAGAGAGAGTTGTCCAGGGTTTCTTCTCAACGTGGTCACTGAGGAGCCACGCCGGCAGAGGCCCCGTCTTACAGTCAGCTTGGAAGTAGGGCCCAAAAATATATCGTCCTGCTGTGTGTCCAAAGAGAAAACTAGAAATCCCGATGAGGACCAGAATGTCTGCCAAGGCAAGCCGGCAGTGACGACAGTGTGGTCACTGTCCTGACAGGTGTCTCATGGCATTTAGAGTCACGCAGATTATCAGGCTGCTCTTGTCCCTTTAGCACTGGCTCATCGCGTGCCGAGATCTGTTGACTGTCCAACTCCATTCTCCTGTGTACCCCTAGCAGGCGCCCCAGGTCTTCCAACACGTATTGCTGCAAGTTGTGCCTTGACCTGTCCCATGCCCTCGGGCGGCCGGTGCTCCTGATGACACAGCAGAGCGGCTGCTCTGATGGCAAAAAGAAAGTGTCTGCGCCATGACACACACCGAGCGGCTAAGGCGTAAAGGCTCACAGTACCCCGTGGGCTGTGGTTGAGTGCTGCTGGACTGGGGTATGTCCAGAAGGAAGAGGAGGCTGGAAATCACATTCTCTGAAAAATGCCAGAACTGGGCAGCATTTCGTCTGGAAGAAACAGTGTGCAAAAGTATAAATGGTGCCTGTAGGTATTTGGAGGGATGTGAAATAAAGTGACGTCCCAGGGGCACCTGGGCGGCTCAGTCTGCATCTGCCTTCGGCTCAGGTCAGGATCCCAGGGTCCTGGGATCGAGCCCCACATCGGGCTCCCTGCTCAGCAGGGAGTCTGCGTCTCCCTCTCCCTCTCTCTCTGTGATCTCTCTTGCTTTTGCTCTCTCTCAAATAAATAAAATCTTAAAAAAAAAAAAAGTGATTTCCCAAGGCAGACTAGGAGCCATGGGTAGAGGCTACGTTCTCTCTTACAAATGATGGCCAGGTGTCTGAGAGTGGACCCCAGAGTCCTGCCGAGTGGCACATTCCACCACGCAGCCTTTCAGGCCCGGCTCCCGGCTCTCGGCAGGATTTCTGCCTTGGGCTGGACGTGGGATTACAGAGCCACTCAGCCTCCAGGAACTCGCTGGTGTGGTGTCTATCCCTCGGGGCACACGTGTTCATGATGTCCTCCTGGAACTTTATTCAAAGACAGAGAAAGAGAGAGATGGGCTGCCTGTACAGGGCCGTGCATGGGTGGGTCGGGAGGAGGGATGCCATAACCTGGAGAGGCCCCCAGAGAGGAAACTGAGTAAATCAGCATTCTTACTGGATGATGGTCAAGGGCTCCTTCACGCCACCAAATCTGAACATGCATATTCCAGCCTCATTGTCTTGGGCTGTGTGGGGTCATGGTCAACAGCTGAGGCTCAGGACCTAGGAAAGCCTGAATCTAAATCTGAGCTCTGCCCCATCCTGCCTGTGACCTTTACTAAGTTGTCTTAACCTGTCTGAACTCGGTTTTCTTCTGTGCAGTTTGTGATGAGCTAGGCCCCAGTCCCTGGGCGCTCCCTAGTTGCAGCAAGGCAGGGTGGACAGTTCCAGGCAGATCTTAGCCCCAGTGCCGTGGGCTCCCTGCACGTGGCCTTGCACGTTCTCTAGAGTGCTGCTCAGCCCCTTGGCAAGGACAGCCCTCAACCAGTGGGCACCAGGAGTCTGGATAGATACCCCCAATGGTTGCAGGATGGGACAGTTCTGAGGCGTGTTCTGCATCGGTTCCCAGATGTCCCCAGCAGGACTGAGCCCATTACCCACAGTGATTTCCTGCCCATTGAGACACCATCTTTAGCTTTTCCCCCTCCCCGCCTTGCTCTCCTCTTTACCCCACGCCTGCCTCCTGGGATCCCCTCCCAAGTAAACCCCCTGTACCCAAACCCTTGTTTCAGGTTCTGCTTGGGGATACTCTCACTAAGACAGGTAACCCTCAAGTGCATTGTGAGGTTGGAATTGAGGTAATACAGGTAGAGGGCTTAGTTCCACTGAGCACATGGTAGGTGCTCAATAAAGTTACTTATGGTTATTGTTAGTCGGGCCGTTTCAAAGAGCTGTGTGCTAAGGGCCAGCCACTCTCTAATCCGACCTTCTGTAAATGTAGATGCGCAAACACTGCGTGTCCAGAAGAGACGCCTCAGGAAAACACTTGTCTCGGGAAGGAGGCCACTCGCCTCCGCAGACCCGCCCGGGGCCCCAGGCCTAGGATCAAAGCAAGCACTGCCGGAATAAACCTGGAGTCACTACTTCCTGATCGTTTAACCCCCTTCAAACCACAATGTGTGTGTTTTTTTTAAAGATTTTATTTATTTATTTTAGAGAGAGCTTATGAGCAGGGGGAGGGGCAGAGGGAGAGGGAGAGAGAGAATCTCCAGCAGACTCCCCGCTGAGCGTGGAGCCCAACGTGGGGCTCAGTCTCCTGACCCTGAGCTCATGACCTGAGCCACAGTCAAGAGTCGGACACTTAACTGACTGAGCCCCCCAGGCGCCCCCACAGTGGGTTATTCATGTCCACATGAAGGCCACGTCGCGATGCATGTGGCAGGATAGTCGTTTGCAGCCCATGCTTTCTATATTGTCCCCCAGTGTTTTGAAATTATAAATCCCACATCAACACAAACATTTCTTATGTCAAGAAGACTCCTGTTTTTCTTTGACCATCCGGCTTTAGGCATATTCTTGGGTAAAACAAGTTTTTCTTTATTCTTTGAAACCTCAAATTCCTCACAATGTTCTGTTTGATACCTTGAAACCATTCATTTTGTTGCTATCCATTCTGCAGCTGAATTTTTTTCTTTCATCTCTCACCAGAGTGTTTATTTAAAAGAGAAAACTGTCTTTGGATCATTTACTATATTACTTGCCCAGCCCTTTCCATTCTGCTTTGATTCTTTGTAAAATAAATAGCCATGTCTCTGTTGAAAATTGATCTTAACAGACTCTTAACCACACTGCTTAAAGGATGGCCCAAAATTCATTTGTACGTGCATAGGAAAGTCATGCAAACAAAATTGAGAATCGCATCCAATTAGCATGCAGCATTATAAAATGTTATATTGTAAAATACGTTTGTATGTACGTGAATCGCTGTTACATAATATACGGCACTGATACAGCAAGTTTTATTATGAGTTCATTGTTTTTACAAAAGACTCTGTGTTGCAATACAGAAGAGGAGTTAGGGGGCGCCTAGGTGGCTCATTCGATTAAGCATCTGACTCTTGATTTCATGGTCTCACGGTTGTAAGATTGAGCCTGGCGTCAGGCTCTGCACTAGGCGTGGAGCGTGCTTCAGATTCTCTCTCTCCCTCTCCTCCTCCCCTGCCCCCAAGGAGGGAAAAAAGAAGAAGAGGAGTTAGTGAGTTGCGCTTATGCACATATGGACCCAGAGGAAGGAGTACCCTAGATGTAGATGTGTGGTTTCTTTCCTGGTCTAATATATGTGAGTATTAGTAATACCCTGCTAGATAATTTGGTCTTAATGTGACAGTAGCTCTACTCATTCTAAGCAAATCAAAACTTCAGTATTACCTGACTTGGGTAGTAAGTCCATTTAGGAAAGGACACCATGTCATTTTGTTACCCTGAGCGGGGCTGCTGGGATTACATTGCCTTCGCTTGACTGTTGGCCCCCTGGCCTACTACCTGTGGGCTGTAAATGAACGATTTAATCTTTAGTGCTTCAGTTTCCACATCTGCAAAATAAAGATAATAGTATCTGGCCCTTAATATTCTTTTGATGATTACATGAAATAATCCAAACAAAATAAATAAACATCCATATAAAGGGCTTAGTTCCAGCCCAGAATATATCAAATGCTCAATAATCATGCACTAGGAGTAGGAGTAATAGTGGCAGTGGCTTCTTTACCTGAATTCAACAATTGTTCCCGTTAAAAGCCGTTTCCTTGCATGTTAGAAACATGCTTCTGATTTAATTCAGTTTATAGACTGTATATTCAAGGTCACAGGTGTTGCTACAACGGGCCACTCCAACTTTCTCCCTTCAGTTATAGTATAAATGTTAGAAGTTTGGAGGTATGGCCTGGACAAAATATCTTTTCAACTCAGTAAAAGATTTTAAACATCCTGGTGGTGAATTTTAAAAATAATAGCAAACGGGCACCTGGGTGGCTCAGTCGGTTCGACGTCTGACTTGGTTTTGGTTCAAGTCACATCTCAGGGCCGGGGGATCAAGTCCCGTGATGGATTCTGCACCCAGCTCAGGGTCTGCCTCAGATTCTCTCTCCCACTCCCTCTCCCTCTCTCAAATAAATAAATAAAATCTTTTAACAAATGAATAGAATAGAATAGCAAACAGGCCAAATATATGTCAGGCACTAATCTTAGTAATTGACATGTATTTGCTCACTTAAACCTCACAAAAGCCCTATTCTTTTTTTTTTTAAAGTTTTTAAAATTTATTTATTTGTCAGAGCACAAGCAGGGGGGTGGCAGGCAGAGGACGAAGCAGGCTCCCCGCTGGCTGAGCAAGGAGCCCAATGTGGGGCACGATCCCAGGACCCTGGGATCATGACCTGAGCCGAAGGCAGACGTTTAACCAATTGAGCCACCCAGGCGCCCCACAAAAACCCTATTCTTATCCCAACTTTATAAATGGGTAAACTGAGGCAAAGGGGAGTTAAGTATTGCTTTGAAGACAAATGCCCAGAGGATGCGGGAGCTAGGAGCCAAACCAAGGGAACTGGGCTCCCGGGCTGTGCTTAAACGCAGGCTAGGTGTGTGCATGACCCATGGCTACTCCTTGGGGGTAGCCCTTGCGGGCCCCTCCACAACAAACTCCCATGGCTCAGCCTGTCTGTCATCCTAGCCCCGCCCTGTGTCCTGGGTCCCGTGGTACAGTACCTTCCTCACCCATGCTTAAGCCTCTCCTCCCAGCACTGTGCGCAAAGTTCAGATGAGAGGAATGTTTCTCCTGCCAGCGTATTACAGATCGTCTGATGAACCAAGCCCAGGTGAATGAGTGGCAGAGTCCTGTCCCTCTTGGGAAAGATGTTCTCACATCACAGTGATCCACTCTAAAGTTAAGATTTTCAGGTAGGTAGAAGTTTTTGACAAAGCGGATATTCAGAGAAATCTCAAATCTCTCCCAAGAGAAATTGTCAACTTCACTTACAGAAGACTGGCCTGTGATTCTGAAAACTCTGGAATTCCCTGTTTTTGGGTCTGCGATCCCCAAACGTGCCAGTGACCCTCCTACTGTCACTTCTCCCACATTTTTATATTCTTAAAAAGATGTTGCATTAATCAAGAAACATTTAGGAGGAACAATCAGCACTTAAGTTTGAAACAGCAATATCTAGAGAAAGCCACATCTATCCATTCAGAGTCATGCACATGCCTAGTTTTGTTATCCCTCGCCCCAGCTCTGTTTACATAGTAAAGCAGGAAAATTGTTGACACCACAAAGGTTGTGATGGTTTGATTTTTTTTTTTTCCGATAGGAAAAAAATCGAAACTTCAAAGCAGAAACTGAAAGCAGATGTTTAGGTTTGCCTGATGTGGGTTGAAACCCTCTCCCCATTACTTAGTGAAGGTCCTTAGTTTTATGTTACTGATTGCGTGAAGGAAATTTCGAGGGAATGGGTGTTTCCTGTTAATTTTTCATGTGAGGTCTTGGGAACAGACTCAGGGAACCGTAGACAAAATTACCCAGTGGGACCTCCAGAGGATGAAGGTCCATATGATCAGCACCTTACAATCAAAACTTGCAAAGAAGCTAAACAGGCCATCTAAAGGTCAGGAAAATGGGTAATGATGCATTACTGGTATTACTAGTAGTTGGTTTCCAACCCGTAACTACAGACTGTCACACTGATAAACAGCTAGAACATTTCGCTTTTCTGAAAAGGGAAATGCAGCTCTTGCCATAACAGCTTTAGATTTATTTCAAAGTAAAAGCGATGTGTTAATTAAGAGCATGTATATTTTCAAAGCATTGTTCCTTTTTCTTTTGATTATCTCAAATATTGTAGACTTCTGCTCGTTTATTTCTACCACTTTGGTACAGATTGAATCAGCCAAATGATGGAGAAGGAACTGAGTGGGAGAAGAGATGAGAAGATTGCCAAGAAAAGTAGTCTAATAAAATCCCAATCCAGTTTATTTTTCTAGCATCCTTTATAGGTACTGAACTTAATGTCTCCTCCCTTATTTCATTTCCCTCTAAACTATGTCCAAGTAGTAGAATTGAGTGAATTGGTTCAGGTGTTATTAGACCCTTTCTTGCCTAGTCTTAGACTGGCACATGCCTAGATATTTTATAAAAGGACAATATATTTGATTTTAAAGATCAGTATTTTTAATTCTTTAAAAATTACCTTTTTTGGGCACCTGGGTGGCTCAGTCAGTTAGGCGTCTGTCTTCAGCTCAGGTCATGCCCCACATCGGCCTCTCTGCTCAGCGGGGAGCCTGCTTCTCCCTCTGCCTCTGCCTGCCACTCCCCCCTGCTTGTGCTCTCTCTCTCTCTCAAATAAATAAATAAAATCTTTTAATTATAGATAGATATAGATATAGATTAGATATAGATATAGATACAGATATAGATGGTGCCTGGCTGGCTCAGTCGGTTAGGTGACTGCTTTCAGCTCAGGGGGAGGGGCATTTTTTATAAGTGCATTTCTAAAAGCAATTTAATGTAGTGGTGAGAAATAAAAAACGAGTGTAAGATAGTAAATACAGAAGCCTCTCTAAATATTCAATAAATAAGACCATTTTGTTTTAGATAGTTGATTGAGGTGAAGAGATTTAAAGGGGAGAGAGAATGGGGAAGAAAAGTTGGGTTTGTATACACTGAACCATAAATCACCATTTTTGTGGGCTATAAGTGGTCCATTATTGGCGATTTATATGGTTCAAACTATTGCTATAGCTGTAATCTTGCAATGTCAAAATTTGGACAAATCAGTAGGTTGCCCAGACAACACCAGCTTTGAAGAACCCCAGTATGAATACAGAAATAATTGAGGACCCTAGAAAATCCATCACTGTGGGATCTATAGTCCACCTTGGAAGGAGCAGGTATTTATTTCATTGTAGTAATTTCTGAAGCAGAACAAAAGTGTGTCCTCTAACAAAAGGTAGTTAAGATACTACCATAACATTGGAACTGCTTTAAATAGATGCAAATAGACTTCTTCCTAAAATATCAAGTGATAGTAGCGCACTTGGCTGGCTCAATTGGTAAAGCATGTGACTCTTGATCTCAAGGTCGTGAGTTCAAGCCCCATGTTGGGTGTGAAGCCTACTTCAAAAAATATTAAAATATTGAGTGGTAGAGCCTCATGTCAGTTGATTCTGGAAACATTCATTTACTGCACTCTAAATGCTCCATTTTTCATGAGTGACCTAATTAACGGCCAATGTGAAATGTCCAACCTTTATTGTTTATTTTAGTAATCCCTGAAAATTCTGTGAAGGAGGTCCTCAGAGCACCTAGTACCATCAGAGACAGAATCAAGAAGTTGCTGGCTCACAAAAACAGCATGAAAAAGAAGGTAAAAATTAAAAATGTCATCACAGAACCTTCTGGAACTCCAGCCCCTAAGGTTAACTTGCAGCCCCTCAACTCTGAAGAGACTGTTTCCAGAGCTAGGAACTCTAATGGAGGAAATAAACAGAATGAAGAGAGAAAGAAAGAGGGGCTTGAGGAAGAGAAAAAAAGTCAGAAAGCCCTGAAGAACCACGTGGAGCGGGAGCAAAGCCTTCGAGGAGATGTGTTCTGTGAGTAACACTTTCATTACTTTACACAGTTTAGGAAAAATGAATTGTGACTTCTCCTGGCAAGTGAAAGAAAAGACAGCTTCATGGCTGAAGTAAAGTTAGGTTCGGTGCTGATCTATAAGAAGCAGGGTTCTCTCTAAGGTCTGGAAATCAACATCTTCTGCAGAACCCAAATCAAATTTGCTGCTGTGGGAAACAAGGAGGATAAGTCTTTTCCCCTTCCCGGGGGGGGGGGGTCCTATTTGACGAAGATCCCCTTTCTGCTCCTCGCCAAGCACACTTCCTTGCCCTACAAGCATAGTTGTCTGGCTGCTTGGCTCTCCACTCAGCACACCCCCAAACCAGAGAGACCCGGGATCCAGGTGGATCTGCCAAGCTCTGCCTTTTTACTTCTTTTTTTTTTTTTTTTAAAGATTTTATTTATTTATTTGACAGAGAGAGAGACAGCCAGCGAGAGAGGGAACACAAGCAGGGGGAGTGGGAGAGGAAGAAGCAGGCTCATAGCGGAGGAGCCTGATGTGGGGCTCGATCCCAGAACGCCGGGATCACGCCCTGAGCCGAAGGCAGACGCTTAACCGCTGTGCCACCCAGGCGCCCCGCCTTTTTACTTCTTGAAGGCACTTTTTACGGGCCCACTCCTTGCAAGGGGAGTTTCACAGTTCTGTGGCTACAATTTAAAAAGCCCAAATTGTAGGCAGGAACATTCTATAGAAGAGCTTAAGTTTTCTCCATGAACTGGATGACAGCCCTTTTCACTGGTCACTCTGTGGAACCCACTCTAAGTCTCAGCCCCTTCAGGGCGGTTTCCATATTAATCGCCCCACATCCTCACGCTGAGACTTTGTATTTCTTTCTCGCCAGGCATTTGTTGCTGCCTCTGTTTTTTGCTTTTTCTGTCCTTGGCTCCATGGCTGTTAGATTTAACCAAATGAAAAGTGGACCCAGGCCCACCTATCCAAGAACTACCATACCAATGGCATCATCTACTCTAATAGAGAGTGAAAATCTCCAAGTATATTTCCAAACCCTGTTGAGAAGGGACATGTTAGTAGTGTAGATGCTTAGAACATCTTTGGAAAAGGATGTCCTAGACAAGGAAAATGGAACCAGTGTGAATGCTTTGGGAACGTTAAGGAAACTCTGCTCTAACATATTCTATAATTAGAATACATGATAAAGCTCTCTTTGTTCAGTCATTCATTCCTTTCCTTCTTAGCATGTAAGGATTCAGGGTTTTTCTTAACTGATCAAGTGTTCTTTATTAGCCCCTAAGGTGAATGAAGTGGGTGAACTGGATCTGGTTCTGGTCCACGGAAAACCTGTAACATCCAGACTCGAACACAAAGGTAAATAATGCTTTCTCCCAAGCGTATGCTCTTCGACAATGTCCCATGTCATTTTAATGTCTTTGTACGATGAAATGATTGTTTATGAATCACTGCTTCATTCCTAAACACCCAAGGGAAGAATCAGAACATCTTGACACACGGTGCCAGTATGAAAATAGTAGGCCTTTACATGATTAGTCCCCGTGGTGACAATATAGGAAGGCTGTCTTCTCCCCACCACTCCTGCCTGACACCTAGAGCCATGGGTCGAGGCGGATAGTATATATTTGAAGATGGGAGAAAATGACTCAGTTGCTTCAACTTCAGCACCTGAGGGTGACAACGTGAAAGTTACCATGTACTAAATTCCGGGCCCAAGAGCCAGTGTCCGTGACCCACTGCCACATAGAGCTGCGTGATGAACAGCCGCAGACCCCAGTGGCCTGCAGCGATAGGTATTTATTTCTGCTTACGAGTCTGGATCGCTGGAGAGTTCTGCTGATCCGGGCTGCGCTGGGTGGGGCTTACCCAGGAGTCTGCAGTCAGTGGTGGGCCAACTCAGTGACTTGGCCCATCTTAGCTGTGCTTTCTCGTGTGCCTGGGGCCTCCGCTGGGACGACAGGGCTGACTCAGCTCTGCTCCAGGTGGTGTCTCATCCTCCAGCAGGTCAGCCAAGCTTGCTCTCGTGAAGCAGTGGCAGGGTTCCCAGGAATCAAGTGGAAGCACACAGGCCTTTTGAGGTCTAGCCTCAGAACTGGCTCAGAATCACTTCCGTATTCTATTGGCCAAGGCAACTCACGAGGCCGGGCCAGACTTAAGGATGGGGGACGGTGCTACAAACTTACGTTGTAAAGAGCGTGGACACAGGGAGTCTTTTTTTTTTTTTTAATCACAACAGAATTTGTCCAGAAGGACTTCACAGATTTAAATTGAAACAGAGTATCTGGTTTGACACTGTCCTTAAGGCCATTTCCTTAGCCATGATCTGTATACTCCACGCTGTTCTGACTTTGTTAAATTAATGTTTGTCAAGTAGAGCCCCCGAGTGCCAGATGGTTCAACAGAAGACCACAAAAGATGGTTGAAATGGACACATAGATTACTCACAGGCCCTGGAGGATCATGGCATACTTCAAGGGCCACACGGGGAAATTGAGGCAGGGTGCTTAGAGAGAGACAGGACCTGGAGCACATGCCTTTATTAGTGCTCATGTGTGGAGTGCTTGGGGGTTTCCAGACTGAAGCTGGATTGGTCAGTTCAAACCAGAAAGATCAGGATCTTGTTGAGCTCCAAGGGAGTCTTATCTAAGGAGTGCCCCCGTAGGGTCCCCTAAGAGGATGGTCCTGAGAGACAGGGGAGACTGTGGGTCACAAGGGCTGTTGAGAAGTCATAACAAGAACTTAACATTTGCTTGTGACTGGGCAGGCTGCATTCTAGGGCTTGCACTCGCATGAGGGGCGAAGGTCAGTTTTAGGCTCCTGTAGGCTATTTTGTGAAACAAAATGGTTGCCAAGGCAGCAGCACCATGGAGTAGCTTAGCTCAGTGCTTGACGGCACCTGAAAACACCTTGTGGCCTTTCAAAGCTCCCAATGTTAGACAGGTTTCTGATACTCTTAATGATTATGCAATGTACCCTTTTTCTTAGCAGATTTAAATATCTCAGTTGACTGCAGCTTCGACGGTGGGGTCTGTGACTGGAAACAGGATGTAGAGGATGACTTTGACTGGAATCCTGCTGAGCGAGCTAATGGTATTTAGATTTTACTCTTTTGTGTTCTGTGGTATGGCGTAGATACAGAAGGCTCTCCGGTGATGCAGGGTTCTTCTTCTTCTCTCTTGTTAGGTCAGGGTCGTTGGTCATGTCTGGAAACTTATAGACCTTCCTGAAATCTCCCCTGACGAATGGCTAAGTTGGTTCAGCATATATGCTCCGTCTTATCCCTCTTACCCCCACCGACCCACACACAGGATGTTCCAGCAAGATTCTTCCATAGTCGTTCCTGCTGCTAAGAGAAAGATGTTGGAATTCATGTACACTTTTTTTTAAAGATTTTTAAAGGAAAACTATTTTTTCAAAGTAATCTCTAGGCCCACCGTGGGGCTCAAACTCATGACCCCAAGATCCAGAGTTGCGTGCTCTACCAGCTGAGCCAGCCAGGCGCCCCAGAATTCATGTGCATTTTAAGAGTATTGGGGGAAAGGTAAAAGAAATGGTTCCTTTTCCCCAGTTTGCCAGCTAATGGTGCTCGGTAGCTTCTGTTTTGCTTTTTGTGGGAAAATAAATCTGGAAAGGAAATATGACCTCTGCCTCTACCTGAAGTGTGAGTAAAGTCACCCCTCAAAGTAGCAACACCATAAGGAGCCATCAGGTCAGCAACCTGAACTTTCCCCTCTATTGCTTGCAGATTTCTTTCTGGCCACTTAAACTTGGATTTTTCTCAACTTCAGCTCTGAGCTATGAAATCCCAGCCCTTTCCACTTCTTGGTTGAACATTACTGGTGGGCCCTGTCTTTTCCCTTGTAGAGCATTTGGCTCGCAGATCCCGTTTGGAGCATAAATTGCATCCCTATCTCCTGAGGCTGACGATGTAGTTAGAGACAACTTTGGGGGCTCAGGTTCCTTACCAATCCATTTATTTACTTGGGGACCTCCAAGTTTAGCCCTCGGTTACAAGATCCTCTGCATCCTTCCTCTAGATTAATTCTTCCCTTAGATCTTTCCTTCCAAGCCTTCACGCGCAGCCGGGAAACCTGGATATCCCCTAACAAAAATTCCTTGTGAAACTTGAGATTGGGGTGGGGGGGATACATCCCATGCGGCAAATTGTGGGAGTGGGACTACCGCCAAAGATTCAGAGCAAGCACAGGGCAAGCTTAACCAGTCTGGAGACGGTATGTCTTCGGAGAGCCTGTCTTGCCGATAGCTAACTTGAGTTTCTCCTTTCTTGCATCGTGGCATCTCCAAGTTGATGTCTGCCAGAGCTGTGTCACGCAGGGAGCCCGTCAGTTATTCCAGGATCGTGACAGCTCACACGGTCAGCAGTGTCTGAAGTTGGGTTTTCCAACAATGGGAAGTCCCTTATTTACAAACACAATGCACCAGTGGCCCCAGGGTTCTCAGCCTCTGTGTCACTCAAAACGTACGTTCTTCCCTCCTGCACCCCCTTCAGATCTCTAGATGGGTTTGTCTTTCCCTACAGAGTTAAATATGAGAAAGAAACGCGGGGTGAATCAGCATTTTTAGAAGGATAAAATCTCAAGGACAGATCAAAATGGGCTTCAGCTGCGAGAGAAGGGGAACTCTGCCACAGCGGGTCACAGAGCGAGGGTGTCACTGGTCGAGTGGCTAGGTAAATGTAGGGTGCCGCCATTTCGGATAAGCAGTGAGTGATGTTTAGTACATCTCAGACATGTTCCTTACCTGAAATGCAAACTCTCCTGAGAATCCTTTATCTTTAGTTGCTGAATCTGGCAACTCTACTAGCTCGGGAGAAGACCAGACAGCCTCTGAGTCCAGTGAAAACTAAGGCAATGTCAGCGTGGCTCCTGCAGGGGTCTCCGGGAAGGTCCCAGCAGAAGACTCCAGCCCCCACCCCCTGCCCCCAGTGTAGTCCTCCTGGCTTCCACAGGAATTCCTTCTTTTCATTCAGACCCTATTCTATGAGAATTTTGCCCAAGTTCATCAAAGCCACAACCAGGGGATCGGAGATGAGCAGTGTCCACGACCACTGGTTAGGAGATGGATCTTAGAAGTAGATGTGTTCCTGTCATCCTAAATCAGAACTCAGAGTGATAGGTTGCAAGTGGTGGTTGAGCTCCATGAAACCCGCTAGGACAAGTTCATGCATGTCGTGGATTAAATGCCACACGACGCAATGAGCTGGCCATCCCACATAATACTGACTCTGTGGGAAAATGTATTCCAAGATTCAAACAACCAAGGGGGAAAGTTCTGGAACACAAGTTCTCCATCAGCTGCAAATTACCGGCAGTGCTTAAAGACGATTTCATTAGATTCTTACCACGTATCTGCTGCCACCACACTTTGTGACTGTGTACAAATTCCTCAGTTTCTCTGACCCTCACTTTCCTTTTCTGTACCGTAAAGGATTTCATCTTTGGGATCCCTAAAAGCCATTTTACCATGTAAATTTTGTTCCTGTGTTTGAAATGAAAAGGACTTCAGCTTTCCCTATAGGAGACTATCATTAATGTTCTTTTTTTTCTGATGGTTTTGAAAATTTTTAATTGCAGTTAACATTCACTTTCTATACTATTTTAGACACTATAGCCAGACCCTATACACTGGCTTCATTAACTGGGTACTTTTCTTCTCTCACAGCTGTTGGCCATTATATGGCAGTTACGGCCCTGGCAGGCCGTAAGAAGGACATCGGCCGATTGAAACTCTTCCTCCCTGACCTGCAACCCCAAAGCAACTTCTGTTTGCTCTTTGATTACCGGCTGGCCGGTGACAAAGTAGGGAAGCTTCGAGTGTTTGTGAAAAACAGTAACAATGCCCTGGCCTGGGAGGAGACCGGAAGTGAGGATGAAAGGTGGAAGACTGGGAAAATTCATTTGTATCAAGGGATCGGCGCTACCAAAAGTGTAAGTGGAAAGCCAGTGTTCAATGAGATACTGACGTTCTTTTTCAGTGATTCAGCAAATAAAACCAAACACTCAGCTAGGCACTGGGACCACAAAGATGAGTAAGACTTTTTCCTTACAGTTAAAGAGTTTATATTCTGGAGCAAAATAGGCAAGGCAATGGGTCAGCGCCACTGGTGCTGTCCACTGCACGCATGTCACATGCTACAGAAGTGATCTCTCTGGGTGTCAGGCTTCTCCGCAGCAGCCTCTCACACCAGACGATAAAATCCTTAATATGTAAAAGAATGTCCTGCTCATTCATTTGTGTCTAGCACTCATCACAATGAGTGAAAGCTAGAAGGTCTTTTTTTTTAAGATTTTATTGATTTATCTGAGAGAGCGTGCGTGTGCCTGTGTGTGTGCGTGAGCTGTCAAGTAGGGGATGGGGGCAGAGGGAGTGAGAGAAGCAGACTCCCCGCTGGGCAGGGAACCCGACGGAGGGCTCAATCCCAGGACCGCGAGACCGTGACCTGAGCCGAAGGCAGACGCTTAACCAACTGACCCACCCAGGTGCCCTAGAAGGTCATTTTTAAAATGTTTTTTTAAATTAAGCTGAGATTGTGTCTGTTGTCTGGGGTCCCAAGACCATTCAGGTTCTATGGTTCCCTAGAAGGACTCACAGAATTCAGAGAAGCTGTTCTATTCATGATTAGTTTATTACAGTGAAAGGATGGTGAATAAAGTCAGCAGAGGGAAAAGGCGCATAAGGCAGAGTCCAGGAGAGAGTGGGCAGAAGCGTGTGGTATTTCTCCACCAGTAGAATCACATGCACAGCTCTTAGTTCTCTCAGCAACGATGCGTGACAACACTCAGAAAATGTTGCCCACCAGTGAAGCTCACCCAAGCCTTGGCGTTCTGGGCTTTTGTTGGGTCAGTCTGCCCACATGACTGCCTGCATAGCTGACCTTAGTTACTCAGTCTCCAGCCTCTCCAGAGGTCAGACTGTTTCTTTGTGACCCAGGGCCCCCACTATAAATCACATTGTTAGCATAAATTATCTGGCATGGGCAAAAACACTCTTTTTTTTTTTTTTTTTTTCTTTCCCATCCTAAGTTTTCTTTTTTTTTTCTTTTTTTTAAATGATTTTTTATTATATTATGTTAGTCACCATACAGTACATCCCCGGTTTCCGATGTAAGGCTCGATGATTCATTAGTTGTGTATAACACCCAGTGCACCATGCAATACGTGGGCAAAAACACTCTTAAGAGGCAAGATACTCCAAGGATTTAGAGGTTATCTCCCAGGAACCAGTCAAGAGCCACACCTGTCTTTAGAACGTTCAGGGCTTGGACAAGCCAGACCTCCTGGATCAATCCTTTACCGTACCGTGGGTTTAATAAATGAAAAGCGAGCAGTGCTTAAGAGGAAGTTGGTCAATGAGATGAAACGCTCAGAAAGAACAAATAGGATAAAAATGACAAAGAGTCCATCAAGTTTGACCATCAGGAGGTGGCTGGTGACCCTTGCAGGGTTTGTTTGTTTGTTTGGAGGGGAGGTGGAAGGCCACCCTGTAGAGAGATGAGCAGGGAAGGGAGCAGAGCCTGGGAGGCAGCCACTATGAACCCTCATGAAGAGCTTGGTTGAGGTGACAAGGGAGGAGGTAGGGTGGAAGCTAGAAGGAGACACACGAAAAGCTGAGTACCGACTAATGGTTTGAAGAGGAAGAGCAATTAGTAGATCCATAAATTGGGATCCCATTTACACTTCGCTTGTGAAAGATGATGATTCATTAACATAAGGAAAATCCTGTTTTTTGTTGATAGGCAGTGATAGAAAGCCTGGGGTCTAGTGTCAGACATTATATTCAGCATCTTTTTATTTACTTGGCACACTTAAGCAGAGCATCTTATTTAAAATACGTCCTAAGATCTGACTATGGATAAAATACATGCTGGGCTATAGTTGAATTTTCTCACCATTCTTTCCCTCTTCCAGTGCTTGTTTAGTGCTGACGAACACATTGATTCTAGTTTATGCTGATTGCAACATATTTGCACCGATACAAATCCAATCCACATATTGACATCGTTGTGTTTGTAGCATGGGTTGGGGACCATGACACTGAGCTGTGCTATATATAGTTGACATCTTGTTGGAGAATTGAAATACGCCTCTGCACAGCATTCCTGATTACCTCTGTGACTGAACTTATATACTGAGGAGTACTTTATATAACATGGTAGGTTGGGGGTGGGTAGCAGTATGTGCCACAAAACAGTGATTTTTTTTTAAATACACATTTTTGCAAATATGCCTCCAAAGAACCTGGCCAGCAATGACAGTATAACACAACACAGCTCTGTCAAGAGTCAGGCCCAGCCAGGCCCTGATGCAGGCACCAATGCCCTGAAATTTTTCAGTATGAAGGGAACGCTTACTGGGGCATCCTGGAAGGTGGGGATGCTGAATAATCTAGACTAAAGCATGCATACCAGTTTGTCAAGGTCGTATTGGCCGGGGATATTTGTAGCAGATGAAACTCTTATTCCATCAACACAAGCATACAAGGTAAGTCTCACTGCTTTCTCTAAATCAAATTATATCTGAATCAAAGCTGCATCCTTAATGTGGCAGGGGGTGGGGTGGGATTCAGTCTCGGTTATTTGCTCATGCAGGATGGAGGGAGGGTGCCCCTCCCTGGGGTGGTCTGCATTTCTGAAGAGCTAAAGGCAGCACAGGTATTAAGAGAGGGCAGAACATTTTCACTTCATCATGGGGGCCACGGATATTCTGTGTACCCATGTCGCACGTAAAGTCACTCATCTCTTCAACTTCCATGGCTGGCCAGGACACAGAAATCTTTACCGAGGCTGGAGTCTTGTTGCTAAGAATCTAGCCTCAATAGAAACCTCAGACAACCATTTGAACAAACTGATTACCAGTAATGAAATTGAATCAGTAATCAAAAATCTCTCAAGAAACAGAAGTCCAGGATCAGACAGCTCCACAGGTGAATTCTCCCAAACATTTAAAGAAGAGTTAATAACTATTCTTCTCAAACTATTTCAAGAAATAGAAGAGGAAGGAAAGCATCAAAATTCATTCTATGAGGCCAGCATGGTCCTGATACCAAAACCAGATAGAGACACCACACAAAAAAGAGAACTACAGCCCACTATCTCTGATGAACATAGATGCAAAAATCCTCAACAAAATAGTAGAGTAGCAAAGTGAATCCAACAATACATTAAAAAGATCATTTACCATAATCAAGTGGGATTTATGCATGGGATGCAAGAGTGTTTCAGTATTCACGAATCAGTCATCATGATCTACCACATCAACAAGAGGAAAGATAAAAATCGTATGGTCATTTCGATAGATGCAGAAAAAGCATTTCACAAAATACAACATCCATTCATGATAAAAACCCTCAACAAAGTAGGTTTAGAGGGAACATACCGCAACATAATAGAGGCCATATATGAAAAACCCACAGCTAACATTACAATGGTGAACAACTGAGAGTTTTTCCCCTGATCAGAAACAAGACAAGGATGTCCACTCTCTCCACTTTTACTCAACAAGCTACAGCAATCAGACAAGAAAAATAAAAGGCATCCAAATTGATAAGGAAGAGGTTAAACTTTCAGCATTGGCGGATGACATGGTACTACATGTAGAAAACCCTAAAGACTCCACCAAAAAACTATTAGAAGTGACAAATGAATTCAGTGAGTTTACAGGATACAAAATCAGTGTGCAGAAATCTTTTGCATTTCTATACACTAATAATGAAGCAGAAAGAGAAATTAAGAAAGCTGACCTATTTATAATTGCACCAAAACAATAAAATACCTAGAAATAAATTTAACCAAAGAGGTGAAAGAACTGTACTCTGAAAACTATAAAACACTGATGAAAGAAATGGAAGATGACATAAACAGACAGAAAGATACTCCATTCTCATGGATTTGGAAAACAAATGTTGTTAAAATGTCCATACTATCCAAAGCAATCTACAGATTTAATGCAATCCCTACCAAAATACCAACAACATTTTTCACAGAACTAGAACAAATAATCTTAAAGACCCCAAATAGCCAAGGCGATCTTGAGAAAAAAGAACAAAACTGGAGGTATTATAATCCCAGATTTAAGTTATATTACAAAGCTGTAGTAATCAAAACAGTATGGTACTGGCCCAAAAATAAACACATTGATCAATGGAACAGAATAGAGAGCCCAGAAATAAACCCACACTTATATGGCCAATTAATCTACAACAAAGGAGGCAAAAATACACAATGGGGAAAAGACAGTGTCTTCAACAAATGGTGTTGGGAAAACTGGACAGCCACATGCAAAAGAATTAAACTGGACCCCTTTCTTTTTTTTTTTAAGATTTTATTTATTTGACAGAATCAGCCAGCGAGAGAGGGAACACAAGCAGAGGGAGTGGGAGAGGAAGAAGCAGGCTCCCAGCGGAGGAGCCTGATGTGGGGCTCGATCCAAGAACACCGGGATCACGCCCTGAGCCGAAGGCAGACGCTTAACGACTGCACCACCCAGGCGCCCCCTGGACCCCTTTCTTACACTGTACACAAAAATAAACTTAAAATGGATTAAAGACCTAAATGTGAGACCTGACAACATAAAAATCCTAGAAGAGAGCAAAGCAGTAATTTCTCTGACATCAGCCACAGCAACGTTTTCCTAGATATGTCTCCTAAGGCAAAGGAAACAAAAGCAAAAATAAATTATTGGGGCTACATCAAAATAAAAAGCTTCTGCACAGCAAAGGAAACAATTAGCAGAAAGTTAAAAGACAACCTACTGAATGGGAGACAATATTTGCAAATGACATACGATAAAGTGTTGGTATCCAAAATAAAGAACTTATGCAACTCCACACCAAAAAAACAAATAATCCAATTAAAAAATGGATAGGGGCACCTGGTGGCTCAGTTGGTTGAGCATCCAGCTCTTGATTTCAGCTTGGGTGATGATCTCAGGGTCATGAGATCAAGCCCTGCATCAGGCTCCATGCTCAGCACAGAGTCTGCTTGGGATTCTCTCCCTCCCTCTGCCCCTCCTCCCCAGCTCATGTACTGTCTCTCTAAAACAAACAAACAGAAAAAACGGGTAGAAGATACTTCTCCAAAGAAGACACACAGATGGCCAACAGACACATGAAAAGATGCTCACCATCACTCGTCATCAGGGAAATGCAAATCAGAACCACAGTGAGATACCACCTCACACCTGTCAGAATGGCTAAAATCAAAAACACGAGAAATAGCAAGTGTTTGTGCGGATGTGGAGAGGAAGGAAGCCTTGTGCAGGGTTGGTGGGAATGCGAACTCGTGCAGCCACTGTGGAAAACAGTATGGAGGTTCCTCAGATGGTTAAAGACAGAGTTATAGGGCATCTTGGTGGCTCAGTCAGTTAAGCGTCTGCCTTCGGCTCAGGTTATGATCCCAGGGTGCTGGGATCGAGCCCTGTGTTAGGCTCCATGCTCAGCTTCTCCCTCTCCCTCCACTGGTCCCCCCACTTGTACTCTCTCTCTTTCTGTCAAATAAATAAATAAAATCTTAAAAAAAAAAATAAAGACAGAGTTACCATATGATCCAGTAATTCTACTACTGGGTATTTACCCAAAGAAAACAAAAATACTAAATTGCAAAGACATATACACCCTTATGTTTATTGCGGCATCATTTACGATAGCCAAGATATGGAAGCAAGCCCAGTGTTCATCAATAGACAAGTGGATAAAAAAGATGTGGTATATATACACAATGGACTATTACTCAGCCACATAATGAAATACTGCCATTTGCAGCAACATGGATGGAACTAGAGGATATTATGCTAAGTGAAACAAGTCAGTCAGAGAAAGACAAGTACTGTACGATTTCACTCATGTGGAATTTAAGAACCAAAACAAATGAACCCACCCAAAAAAGAGAGAGAGAGAGAGAAACCAAAAACACCTAACTATAGAGAATAGACTGATGGTTACCAGAGGGGAGGCGGGCGAGGGGCTGGGGGAGAGAGGTGAAGGGGTGCAGAGCACACTTACCGTGATGAGCGCCGAGTCTAGACTTGCTGAATCACTATATTGTGCACTCAGAACTAATGTAACACTCTATGTTAACTATACTAGAATTAAAATTTTTTTAAAAGTTGTAGTAATAGGAAAAAAGAAGAATATTCAGCTATTTATTTTAATAATTTCTTTGTTAATATTTTTGGATGAATGAATGTAAAATAGTGACTGTATATCTTTAATTTTGTTAAATGTGTCACTCCTGTCATTTTGTGTCCAATTTCAAGATACATTTTTTAGTATTCATCCTCTCTCTGTTCTTTATACATTAGATATTTCTAAAATATAAAGAAGTTTGCTTCTCTTTTGATTAATAGATAATAGATACTTTATTTGACCTATTTTATCACGGATAAAAGTGATCATAGTCTATTATGTAACATTTTTCAACACATAAAAACAATGACTTCCCAATAACTTCCAATATTAAAGCCAATATTTTAAGAAAAATAACTCTATTGCTACAAACTACCAAAATCCGAATATATCAAAATAATTCCCTTTCAACTATGTAGTTTTACACTGGATGTTCACCAGGAATGTTAAATTTCTTCTAGCCTGGTTTTTTAAAAGAAAAGAAATTGTTCTTTTATTTTTGCTTTTTTTTTTTTTTCTTTAAATGGGGGTTTCAGATTTTCCTCTTCTGCCATACCTTTCTCAGCTTTTCAGGGCTGTCCAGATGCTTTTAGGAGTTGCAGCGACCCTGTTTTCTCTGCCTATAATCCACTCAGTGCAGATACTGTCAACGGCTGTTCCTTCGCAGTAGGGGCTGACGAGTTCAGTCCCTTTTTTGTTAAGTAATCTTTATGCACAGACGGGCTCGAACTCGTGACCCAAGGTCAAGAGTCTCATGCTCCACCAACTGAGTCGGCCGGGCGCCCTGAGTTCAATCCTCTTTAATAGCTATTAACTAGTTTATTTATATCATTGACTTGAGTAGTTTGAAGTAATTTTTTTTTATCTTCTCCATTATTAGATCATTTTTGAAGCAGAACGTGGCAAGGGCAAACACGGAGAAATTGCAGTGGACGGCGTTTTGCTGCTTTCGGGCTTATGTCCAGATGGCCTTTTATCTGCGAATGGCTGAATGTTACTATAGTCTTTTGTGTCTTTATATTTGGCTTTTTATGTCAGTTCTCTGTTTTCTGATATTCCACCATAGATCGCCCCACTTTAGAAATACAAACTGAAAAATCGTAACATACCAACAGAAACATTATCGTAAGATGCCTTTCTTGTATAAGATGTGCCAATATGTGCATTCAGTATAGTACCACTCATTGATTTCTGAATTTATAAAATGTGGAAATGTGGAAAAAGCTCAGCTTCCCCCACCCCCACCTCCCAGTGTTTCTGATTTGTCTCCATGAGTTGATGGACCTCTATATAACATTTTTAGAATTATAGAAAAACTAACAACAATAACAACAACAAAAACCCCACAGGGAATCATTTCTCTGTTTGACTTTTCTGGCACTTCTTGGAAACTGACATCACAGGTAGATTTTTATCTAAGTGGCTTAGCCTGATCTTTTACAGCCAAGCTTATATATTTAAATTCTTTGTAATAATATTCAAATAATCACCTTGTGTCATGGTTTAAGTTTTTCTAAGTAAGAAAATGTGTCGTTAATGCTCTGTTTCATTGTGTGTATAATTATTTGCTTTACTGGAAAATGTGGTTTTCTTCTTTTTCTTTGGAAATACTCTATATTTGTAAAAATTCGTAAAATTACTTCCTTTTATGGGAGCACTTGACTGCTTCATTAGGCCTCATAAGTGCAATGCAAATTAGCTTAAGTCGTTGAATTTAAGGCCTCAGAGAAATACCTAAAACTAAATCATGCTAGTATCAGGATTCAGAAGAAAGACCAATGCCTTCTTTTCTCTGTTTCTCTTTTCTTCCAAATTCAACAAGAGCTTTGTGTGGTAATGAATCTTGAGTATATTCGATGAACGTATATTCTGTTTTAAGATTCTGGGTCATAAACAGAAGGTTCCCCGGATATTTGCCTGTTATCCCCTAAAGCAATGAAGGCCTTGAGCTGTAGGAGGAAGGAAGAGAGAAGGTGGTCCACTTACTAATCTTTAATATTTGTAGCCTCACTCTTAAAGTTTTTTTTACATTGAAACTCTTAGTAATCCTTTTTTTAAATAGTAACCTTTTCTCAACAAGTTCTTTTTAATACAACCAACACATACAACCTTTTAAGATGGTAGGGGAAAAACATTGTTTTCCTTTAGCGTGAAGTAATTTTTGCATACAAAGTCTTGTATTCAGCGGCTCTAGTTGTATCTGTTAGGATAACGGCTAGTTATAGAAACCCAAAAAATAGTTTCTAGTGAGACCAGACGAAGAGGTGCCTAGCTAAGTCAAATCAGCCTACAGAATTTTGAGAGATAATAAAATGGTCGTTGTAAGACACTAAGGTTTGGAGTGGTTTGTTACGCAGCAAGAGCTAACTGATATAGGTGGTTCCTAATACTGTGATAGAACTTGAAGAAGAAGGCTCTGTTTCTTCAGTGACCAAGGAAATTCAAGAGCACAGTTAGGCTTAGAATAAAGGAAGATAGGAGGGAGAACTTACAATGAAGGACCAGTGTCCCAGTGATCCAGGTTAAAGGAAGAGATGTTGAACCAGAAATGAAATAAGGAAGCCTGGGAATCATGTTGTATATGGGTAGAAAAATCATTGCACAAGGCTGAGTCAAGTTGAATTGAATAATAGTATTTCATGTTTCTCTAATATCTGTAGCAGAGATTTCTATTTGCCTATCCAATGTCCATTCTTGAATTTTTTCCTTACTAGTATAACCATATAAATGTGTGTGTATATTTCTTTTCTTTTCTTTCTTTTTTTATTTTTTTGTGGGTGGGGAGTGGAATGTGCTGAATTAGAAGGCTGCATTTCCCAACCTCTCTTTCAGATGGAGAGCCTACGGAAGTCATTGGTGGGGCTTCCAGGAAGGACCATTAAAGAGGGTTGTCAGTTGGCGGCTTCTCTTGCCATTTCTCTTCCTCCTCCTTCCTGCAACGTGGTTGGTTGTGAAGGCAGAAGCTCTTCGAACTACCCTGTGGTCATGAGGTCAAAGACCATCCCTATGGAGTAGTGCATAGCTGGAAGAAGCCTGGGTGCCCGATGACATTGTGGCATCTCTATCCCTGTCCCAAACCAGTCACTGTTCAACATTTTATTAAGTGAGATAAAAATAAACCCTCTCTTGGCCTATCTAGGATTTCAAACAAAGCACAGTCCAGACTCAGGTGACTACTCTAGGGCTGCCCCTGCCGCTTCCACCACAAGACCATAGTCTTGCGGGACTAACTTTTTGGACCCTTAAATGTCAACATACTGTTTTAAATTCCAGTCAGCAGGCTATAGTGTCATGGAGCCTGCTCTGGCACTGAGTCATAGTTGGGTTCCTTTGGGGAACCTAAGGTCAGATAATTTAGCCAGGATGCATATCTGTTGTCCCTGGCCACCACTCAACATGAAACCCTCCTGTCATCCACTGTCTCCCACTCTCCTCCCCACACTGTTACGGGCTTCTTCCTTCGGAAACTAACTTGCACCGTTTCTGCCCTCTCCCCCATCACACACACTGCATTGTCTGGTAAACAAACTCCCCTCCATCTTAATTCTGCCAACGACCTCTTCCTTCATCTCCCAACCTTAGCTGAGCTGAGCTCTCTCCTGGGCGACCTCTCCGCCTGCAGCCTTAGCAAATGAAAGCTGCTCATCCTTCCTCAGTGCACACGTGCAGGGCCCGGTTGAAGGTGGCATCCTGGTTGCTCCACTCTCATTCATAACCTCCTATTTCTCTATTTCCATGTAAAAGCCACTGTTCCTTGAGGGTACAATTAAATAGCTCTACAGTCCCCTTGACCCTTTGTTGCCATTGTCACCAACCAATGTGGTGACATCTATGCAAATGACCTATCTGATGTCCTAACCTCACTATTCTTTGGCCTCTATTCCAGTTACCATCACCTCCCCGGTCACTGCACCACGGCCACCACCTTGGACTTGATCATCACTTCTGAACTTGAACTCTAACATCAAACTGTCTACTTTATCTGGCTTTCTCTTAGTCTCCTCACACTTCTCCTTTGGACTTTTTGAAAGCCCCATTCCCTTGACATTTTCATTTTCTTCCCATCCATGGTTTCCCATCTTGACTCTCTCTGTAATAAAACAACATAGATGCTAAGGCCACCATCCCTTCAAAGACACTCTTGCCACTGCCCCTGGAGGCCCACACTCTCGTGTTCTTCTACCGCGGCCACTGTACAGAGCCCCAGTCTTGAGCAGGCAAACCCCACTGCCTTCTTTTCTCTATCCCATCACCAGACTGCCGAGCAGTGTTATGAGAAGTGATACATTGTGCAGATTGGTTCTTCAATAAAACCATGATCTTCAACCTTTCACAGACCCTGAGTGCTGCCCAAATTACCACTGAATGGTGTGTGCCTATTCGCTGGCATAGACTAGTAATTCACCAGGACGTCCCACATCCTCCGGCCTCATGGGTTTATATTAACACATCGAAATAACAATGGCATGATTTTTGCCTCCTCTCTGGGGCTGAATGTCAGTGGCGGACTAAAGCACCGAGTTAATTTTGAAAACACACATGGGCCTTTGTCATAAGCAGAGAGGGGTTCGGAACGACCCTGGAGTTCTCTGCTCTAGGGGTTGGGTAAAGCTGCCTTGTGGCCGGGAAGAGCTCTCCTGTCCCTCCCTACAGACCTCAGGAGACTTCAGATCCCACGTGGGAGGCATGTCCTTTACTTCATCTGTACGATGACAGTTGGGACTTGGGCAACACCCAGAGCCCTTCTGCTGGAGTATTTGATGCCTCTCTAAGATTCCGCCAGTCTTCAGCCAGACCTGAGGTAGCCTGCGTGTTTTGTACTCTTCTTTTTCTCTTGGAGGCACAGAATACCTGAGGGATGACTGTGGAATAGTTTCACCTGACGGAGTTTCCCAGCGTCCAGACTGTTCTCCTTGCAAGCTCACAAGTTGGCCTGTCTGGTTTCGTACGTACTGGTACAAAGCATGAGACTCCTGCATCAGAGAGCTGGGCGTTATTACTCACGGGACAGCAGGCAGCCTGAGCCTCATGTCCACACCACTGCCCCGACCTCCCAGCCGCAGGCCACAGCGCAGGGGTGCGCTGCAGGGGCGGGGCCGGGGGTCATGGTTTCTCCCACCCTGCGGCCGCCTTCCACAGCATGGAGAATACTGGAGGAAATGGAATTAGGCAAGAACGAATTCCTCTTTCCTTCTCAGTGATTTTTTTTCCAGAGCCTATATATTTATTTTGCTGATGATGTTCCTCAATACACATTTGGAATTGTCTTTTTCAAGTAGAAAAAGCATGCGAGAGACTTTGTATCGCCACCTTAAGGTCATGTGTCTTTTATGGCCCCAAACAGTATTACCAACTCAGAATTCCACTCCTGGGTATACGCTCAATAGAAAAGCACAGAAGCACTATTTGTAATAGTCACAGTGGGATCACTCAAGTATCCATAGTGTCCCTTGTGAGTAGAATGGAAAAATAAACCGTGGCGTATTCATCCAATGCAATACTATCAAGCAGCGAGCGCGAAGAAACCAACGCCGCCCACAGCCACACGGATGACTTTGAAAATACGGCATTGATCAAAGGAAACCAGAAAGTACATGCTGTGTGGCTCCACTTACGTAAGTTTCAAAAGGAGGCAGGATTAACCTATGCTGGAGAAGCTGGGGTTGTGTTTCCCTCTGAGGGGGCGCTAGGAGGAAGAACGAGAGGAGACATTGGGGGGCCTGGGCATTCTGTTTCTTGATGCTTCTTGGATGGACACGTTCCCTTTGTGAAAATCGTCAAGCAGGTACACTTAGGATTTATGCACAGCGTTTCTACATAGGGGTTAGACTTCAATGACAATTTACTTTAGAAAGTAAAAGTATTACCCCCCCCTCAACACACACACACCGAGCCTCATCTATCTGACTGTGCCAATGGACTTGGGACACCTCAAGTGAATTCACCTCTCAGTACCAGGCAGGCTGTAACTGAAATTCCGCAGACTCAGGTATAATCCGGCCACCAATGACTCTGACATTGGCAATGTCCCCTGGCGTGCCCTCCGGGATATCAATGGACTGGACTTCAAGCGGGTTGCGGGAGGTCAACGGCATTGGAATTTTGAGGGGGCTGAGGCCTGAGGAAATGTGCCTGCTGCTCAGAAAGCCTGGAACCCTCACCTTCCCCACATCTCGTGGTCTTCCTGGACACCCATAAAAGTTTCTACATCCCCCTTTCTTACCCCTGTCACTGTCCCTTTAAAAATCTTTTTCCTCATGGGTCCAAGCTGCAGACACACAGCTCTCCTGCCGAAGGTGAGGCACTGGGTGCTCCCATTCAGTTTCTGGATTCTTCTCAGAGTTCTAGCAGTGCCCTCTTGTGAGGGCTTACGTGCCCGTGTGTGGCTGCCACCTGGCAAACAGCGGAGAGGGCTGTCTGCAGCATCTCCGGCTCCCGCTTTGCTCCATTTCTCCCCTCCACCATGTCTTGTGAACTCATGCCTCTTTCTGGATACTTAGAACCTTCCAATTCAGTGACCCCTGAGATCTCGAAGAATCCAATCTTGCGGACCTTTCGTTCTTTCCCATTACCCTCCCCACCCCCGGCCCCGTCAACATTTACTTGTCCTCTGTCCCATTCTGCCGGTCTCTGACAAGTGAAAAGAGGCTATCCTTCCAAGATAACTCAGGTGTGGGAAATAAAGAGCTGCAGGTGTAACCTTTCTGATATTTGTTCTTTTAGAATAGCAGCTTCCAGTGCTTTAATACGAAGGAACGAGTAAGGAGGCAGTTTCAACACCATCTATGATCAGAGATTCTCTTCAGACGGGGGCTGTGTTAGTGTTTGCTGGTAACAAGCAACAGAACCAGACCTCAGCCAACTTACAGCAAAGGGAAGTTATGGTAAGGAAACAGGAGTGTGCAGGTGCATGGGAAGACCAGCAATCCAGCCTTGGAAATGGGCTCCCAGCCGAAAGCAGAACTGTGGAAAGAAGCCATTGCTGATCAGCATGCCAACGTTACTGGAATGATCTCTCAACATACTAGTCTCCACATTACTCTGCTCAAAATTCACATTCCAGGGATGGGTATGCAATCAGCCCAGCTTGTTCCTGTGACTGCCCCCCCCCCACCGCCTAGGGCAGATGGCGGCACCCAATTGGCTGTTCAGAAGGTGGGCTGAAACCTGGGTGGCTCAAACCCATCACCTGGACCCCATTACCTAAAAGGTGGTATCGAGTACATGTAATTGCCCCAGCCAGCCTACCAATTCAAGAGATTTACGTTTTTTCCCCAAAGATTTTATTTATTTATTTGAGAGAGACAGAGAATGAGCAGTGGGGAGGCACAGAGGGAGAGAGAGAAGCAGACTACCCGCTGAGCAGGGAGCCTGCCGAGAGGCTTGATCCCAGGACCCAGAAATCAGGACCCCAGCCCAAAGCAGAAGCTTAACCCACTAAGGCTACCCAGGCGCCCCCAAGAGCCCATTCAATAAATTAGATTTATAGTGTGTCTCACTTAGTCTTGTGATAGAAACAATCCTAAAGCTATACCCTTTGGAAAATAAAGTCTCTAGTTTTACCATCACTTTGATGTTACCGGACCCTTGCAGGGGAAGGGTGTGTTCAGGTGAGAAGTGCAGGACGCATGTGGCTACTTAATGAATGTTTACTACCTTCATATCAGCTGATGTGTGCTAGGGGTGCAACAACTACTTGTCGAATTAATTACTGCATTAAGTAAATCGCATTTTGGGCCAAAGTTTTGTCGACATTTCGCTGAGTAATGTCTTGAATGAAAGCAGAAAACGTATGACGTACAGTTCAACAAACTTTGCTGCTGAAAAGCATTACTGGGGGTAGTTTCTTTCAATTCAGACCCTGCTGCCACATTGTCAGCCAGGCCAGGGGTCATCCGGCAGCCAGCGGCGCAACAGGACGCGCCGCCGCTAGTCGCTCTGCGCAGACACCTTTCACCTAGCACGCATGCGCTAGGGCCCGGGACAGCGCTCTCTAGTCTGCGGGCTTGGATTGGTTGAGCCTTGGTGGTCCCGCCCCGCGTACCGGAAACTCTCTCCGGACGCGGGGGTCTCCCGGGATTGCCAGGCTTCTGCGCTTGTCGGTGAGCGACGCCCTGGGTTATTCGGCGTTTATGCCCCCCCGGTGCTCGGGAAAGCCCACCACGGCCCCGGGGGGAGGGGTGCCCTCGGTGCGTCCTGGGTCGGGTAGGTCCTATCGTGCCCTCGCCCCTCGTCTCCACCTGAAGTCGCTGGGGTGGGCAGATCTCTCGGGACCGCCGCCGCTTCTGTGCTGGGTGCCAGGCTGGCCCACTGGGACGGCTTGCGCCTGGCTTCACTTGTCGCCCCGCCCCACCCTCCGGAACCCGAACCCGGGCCAGAGCGGGCACTTGGGCTGATCCCTTCCACTCCCTGCACCCGTGCTAGGGATCATCCTAACATGAAAGGGTACTAGCGCAGTGTTGAGGGGTTGTTCAGAAACTGCGGCGCCCCAACATTTGGCATCAGTTCTCTCCATAGAGGAAGGCCTCTCTCTTTGATCTCCCCTCTCCCCGGGGTTTAAGCCAGATGTGGGCAGATGTGTGCAACTTGCCCATATTAGTTAATACTTACAAGCTTCTATATGCATTCAGTCAACAAAGGCCATGCTCTTGCCTGCCCCGAATAAACTCTTTTTGATATGTATCCAGAAGCTAGGGGTATAGGTGTGTATGTAAGCATTACCCATATTAGCATATGCTCTAGAACCGTGTTGTCCAATAGGTAGCCACTAGCTATGTAGGCTAATGAACACTTGAAATGTTCCTAGTCCTAACTGAGATGTGTGGTAGTGTCAAACAGCGAATTTTGGAGAATTAGTATGAAAAAAAGAATGTAAAATATCACTAATTTGTTTTTATCGATTTCATGTTGAAATGGCAGTATTTTGGATACACCGGTTAGGTAAAATGTCATTAATTTTACCTGGTTATTTTTTAACGTGGTTACTAGAAAATTTTAAATTGTATCTGCGGCTTACGTTATATTTCTGTTGGATAGCTTTGCTCTAGAAAGGGGTCGGCAAATTAGGGCCTGCAGCCAAATCCAGCCTCCTTGTCTTTGAAAAAAAGATTCATTGGAGCAAAGCTATGCTCATTGTTTTATGCATTGTCTATGGCTGCTGTTCCTGCTACAAGAGTAGCAGAGCTGAGCAGTCAATAGAGAGACCGGGTGGCCTGCGCAGCTGAAAATATTTACTATCTGGCCTTTTACAGAGAAAGTTAGCCGCCCCTTGTTCTAGAACAGCGCCTGGAATGGTAGATATATGTCATGTAAATCTTTTAATTCTAGTCCTGTGTAATTGTCAGGCGGGCTTACTGTGTGACAGGCATGGTTCTAAGGAGTTTATAAGGACTATCTCATTTATTTCCCGTGTTAATCCTAGATGTGGAATTTCCCCGATGTAGAAGAGGAAATTGAGGCCCAGAATGGGCAAGAAACTTACCTAACATGCTCAGCACCCCTCACCTCTATGAACTATACCTTCTTGACCCTCCTTATCCCCAAGTGCTTGACTCCTGGAGTCTGTTTGATGAGCCCACAGTGGGCACCATGCTGCTGCTGCTGCTTTTTTTTTTTTTTTTTTTCGTTTAAACGACTTTTTGAACTTGAACTGAGATGACGTTGGCTCCTGTGGAAGAAGCTGAGGGGCCCTGGGCTTAGGTGCCGTGGGTACAAGCAAGCTGGTCTGTAGTGAAAGGAGCGAAGCGCAAGAGCAGAGAGGAGAGGGAGCGCTCTGGATGCGCTTTTCTCATTCAACAAAAACACATTTGTTGACGAGTAGGAGGCCCTGGCCAGGTGCTTGTCTCAGTGAGTGAAACAGACATCATTCCTTTATGGTCTTGGGATGGCAGACGATAAAAAAAAATGTTTAATGGGAGACACGCCATGAAGAAAAACACTGCAAATATTTGATGTTTTTTTAACAGGTTTCCTCATCCGTAAGTTGGAGACAAGCCATATACCTGACTCGGGGTCATCGTGAGGATGGAGAGGACGTGAATGTGTGTGGCGCGTGGAGTTCAGTAAGTGTACATCGCCTGCTGCTGTGACGAGGTAAGGGAGGCAACGAGTGCGGGAAATTGGGTGCGTTGTGACACCTAAAACATTGCAACCACCAGTTCTAGTTGTACGGAAGGTTCTTCGGTGAGCAGCGCAGAGCAGGTGTTTTTAATATTTCCCAATGGGGCTCATCTGGCAAAATCCGAAAGCAGTCTAGGAGCAGGTCCGGGGCTGTCTTTGGGCTGACGGCAGCGTAACTGAGCCGGGCCTGCGGTGGGAAGGCCTCGTGCCCGCGTGTACAGGGCAGTGGTGGCGGCTCCGGCTTAAATCAGAGTCACTTGCACAGCTGGGAAAATACCCAGGCCTCCCCTCAGGGATTCTGATCCCTTCTGTCTGGGACGAGGCCCTGGCGTTGTTTTTGGTTTTGCTGTTTAATTTCTCCATCCGATTCAGGTTTATAGTCTGGACTGACAACCACTCCTGGTGAGAATTAGGCTTGGCTCAGGGAGCTGCTGGCACAAAGGCCCAGAGCTGTGAGATGGGCAGTGCCTGTCGGTGGGTCAGCGAGCTCGCGGAGGAGGCTGCAAGCGGGCTTTTATCACCTGGCCAAGGACTTCGGGGCTCTGTCCTGAGAGCAGAGGGGAACCTCCGAAGGGCTTTAAGTGGGAAAATGAGGGCATGTCGTGGTGAGGTCTGTGGTAGAGGGTGATCCCTCTATCGAAGTGCCGTGAGTCAGAACGGACGCAGTGAAGACGCAGTTAGAACCTGCCAGATGGTAGGAAGCCCAGATTCGGTGCCCGTATTCCTCCTGTGAGTGTCCTCTCATGGCCGGGTCTGTCCTTTGGAGACACCCTGTGTCTAAGTGGCCAGTTTCTTGTCCGTATTCCTTCCACTGGGCCGTCCTCTCCCTCAAGGCGGAGAGGCTGTGTTTAGGCTCAGCATCTGATAAGTCCTAGATACATAGTCAGTGTTTATTGAATGAACTCTGTAGAGCTGTGCGCCATCAGCTGTAAACACCGCTTCCTTTGTCTTATGGCAGCGCTCAAAATTTTCTATCTCAGTTGCTTTCAGAGTATACCCTCCTAGGGCAATAAATGCTTTATATCCACGTCACCGTCCCGGGGGGACAGGGGGAACAGAAAGTTTGACAGGATTTAGATGCTGTTAAACATATGGAGGAGGATGGAAAACAGTATGGCGGTTCCTCAAAAAATTGCAGATAGAATTACCGTATGATCCAGCAATCCCCACTTCTGGATATTTACCCACAAGCATTGAAAGCAGGGTCCCGAAGAGATGTTTGTACACCCATGTTCATAGCAGCATTATTCACAATGGCCAAAAGGTGGAAGCAACCCGAGTGTTTATGATGAGTGGATGAGGAACACGTGGTCTGTACACACAACGGAATGTTAGTAATCCAGGACACCTGCTGCGACACAGGTGAACTTTGAGGACGTTATGCTGAGCGAAATAAGCCAGACACAAAAGGCCAAATGCTGTATGATTCCACTTAGATGCAGCATGTAGTCAGATTCGTCGAGACAGAAAGTAGAATGATGGTGGCCAGGGGCCGCGGGGGAGAAGGGAACGGGGAGCTGTTGTTTCATGCGGGCACAGTTTGGTCTGCAAGAGGAAAAGGGTTCTGGGAGTGGGTTGCACAACAGCGTGAGTGTATTTACCACTACTGAACCGTACGCTTAAAAATGGTTAAGTTGGTAAGTCTACGGTATGTGTATTTCACCACAATTAGAAATGAAAAGTATGGAGGAGAGGTAAATAAAAGGACATATAAAATAAAGAGCAGGGGCGCCTGGGTGGCACAGCGGTTAGGCGTCTGCCTTCGGCTCAGGGCGTGATCCCGGCGTTATGGGATCGAACCCCACATCAGGCTCCTCCGCTGTGAGCCTGCTTCTTCCTCTCCCACTCCCCCTGCTTGTGTTCCCTCTCTCGCTGGCTGTCTCTATCTCTGTCAAATAAATAAATAAAATCTTTAAAAATAAATAAATAAATAAAATAAAGTAAAGAGCAGAGTGCTTATGTGTGACTACATTAACGTCTGTAGATTCACAGAAGTGAACAAAAAGTTTTTCTGGTAGGACTGACTGCTGTTCTCATTGCACTGAAGCCCCAAAGCTATAGTCAAATTCCCCTTCAGAATCTCCTTGAGACCCAGCATTTGTTGAGAAATTCTGACCTGAGTTAAATATTGCCTAACCTCCTTGTGGGCACTCTAGACCTGTCTCTCATTAACCACCTTGCCAACATCTGGCACACTTCAATCCTGATTTCTTCAGTAGTGATGCCTCTAGAATGAATATGGAATGCAGGCAAGATGACTATTTCTTCTTTGTTAGGAAACTTCCCAACAAGTTGGGGAGAGTTCAAGTGTGTTAAGCAGCTTGAAACCTTATCACCGTGAAACCTTATCACTTGGCTGCGTGACTTCCACCAGATCCCAGGATGTCAGGCAGACAATTCTAAGAGAAAAGTTCAGCAATGGAGGCTGTGTATTTTTAATTTTCCTGTGTTTTACCTTGCTTGTTCTTTGTTTACTGAGCCTTTGATCCTTAGGAAGACCTCCTTCACTGTTTGCAGTCTGGAATTGTAAAAAAGGTAAAACAATGATCTTGAAGTACTGATTCTTGATCATGAGAAAAATAGCCAGTTAAGATCCTGGCTCACTGGGTGACTGACTGCCCAGGTTGTCTACATGCCAGCTCCCACCCCAGCTCCCTCTGGTGGCAAAAATGCCAGACTCACAGTCTGGGTCATCCTTGAGCTGGCCCAGCAGGGGAACACCCATAGGAACCTCACAGTTGTGACTGAGGGTACTTAACTCTTCCTGTTCGAGGGGAGATTCAGCTGGTTTAGACTCAGCAATAGACTTCTTCTTCTTCTTCTTCTTCTTTTTTTTAAAGATTTTGTTTATTTGAGAGAGAGAGAGCAGGAACAAGGGGAGGAGGGAGAAGCAGGCTCCCCACTGAGCCAGGAGCTCAATGTGGGGCTTGATCCCAGGACCCTGGGATCATGACATGAGCCGAAGGCAGACGCTTAATTGACTGAGCCACCCAGGCGCCCTTCAGCAATAGACTTCTTAGGAAATCGTGAATGCTAATCTACAGGCAAGGCCACAGGTCACGTAGCACCTTTATGATATTCTGATTCCAGAGGGAAGGAAGAAGACTGATCCATTTACCGTGCCATTTTGCAACAGGCAAACATTGTAAATATGTGGAATTTGTCATGAAACGATACTGGACGAATCACTTTTCTGGTTAGGAAAATCATACATACTCATCATACAAAATACGAGAAGGAATAAAAGAACAAACAAAAATCATCTAAAATCTTGCCATTCAGAAAACGTCACGGTCTAAAATTTTGTATATTTGTTTTTGACCTTTTCTCTTCACATGTGATTCTTAAGCAAAATTTGGATCGGACTCTATATGCTGTTCTTAAGTAACAACTTTATTCAGCTCTAATTTATACACCGTATAGTTCACCTCCTCAAAGTGCACACTTCAGTGATTTTTAGTATATTTGCAGCTGTGCAGTTCATCCCCACAGTCAACTTTAGAGAAGATTGTTCGCTTTCCCCAAGAAAAACTCTGCACCCGCTGGCAGCCACCTTCCTTTCATTCCACCCCACTGGCTCCCCCCATCCCTCCGCCCCAGCCCTGGTCAACCACCAGTCTATTTTCTGTCTCTAGAGATTTGCCTATTCTGGACATTTCATATAAACGGAATCATACAATATGGGGTCTTCTGTGTTTTTAACTTCGCGTAGTGTTTTCAAGGCTCATGCATGTTGTAGTATATATCAGAATTTCATGGTTTGTTGTTTTTTTTTTTTATGCCAAATACCATTCCATTGTATGGATGGGCTACGTGTTGTTTATCCAACAGTTGACAGGCATTTGGGTTGTTTCCACTTTTTGGCTATTAAGAATAATGCTGCTGTGAACATTTGTGTGCAAGTTTAACCATTTGGGACCTTACAGTTTCTTCAGAGTTGGAAGAGAATTCTCTTACATGTACAGCTTCCACATCTCTCATTTCCCTAAAATAAATCTACAGAAGTAGAATCACTGACTAAAAGGACATTGCATTTTATAGAACTTGTCGGATGGTCTCTAAGAAGACTGCATCGATCCTCTCTGTGCTCGCTTCGATGTATTAGACTATGTGCTTAGTAATGGGCATTGTTTTTAAAGATTTTATTTTTATTTATTTAGAGAGCATGTGAGCAGGGGGAGGGTCAGAGGGGGAAGGAGAGGGAGAGAATCTCCAGCAGACTCACCGCTGAGTGCAGAGCCTGACACGGGGCTCGATCCCACAACCCCGAGATCATGACCTGAGCTGAAACCAGGAGTCAGACGCCCAACCAACTGAGCCACTCAGGCACCCCAGTGATGGGCATTCAATATCAAGTGCTATGAAACGGAAGCCCATGAGTTTTTGAAAAGACAGGGTCCCTGGCGTCAAGATGCCTAAGTCCATATTTAGACCAGATGGGCAGGTGTAGATCCAGGGGGATTAGATAGCAAGGTTGTATACATTATGTGGAGAGAAAAATAGACTGGTTAGATAAAGTAAACATTTACCTGCCCAGGATGAGAGTCACACAGATACAATCATCAAGCAACTTTTTGTACCTCAAAGTTAAACGAAAAAGGTAATGGAAGCAAACTGGCCTAGGGACTAGCTGGTCCAAAGTCATAAATTGTCCGGATCGCTTGGTCTGAACCCTTACCCTGCTTTCCAGAAGACTTGGATGTCGGCACAGTGCCCATTGACTCTTGGGGCCCATCAGATCCGGTTCTGGCTGCCTTGCAGCCTATACTATCTTGCGATTTCTTCAGATTCCTTGGGGACATCTAAACGGCATCCCCTTATTACCCTGTTTCTCATTCTGTTATTCAGAAAAGTACCACTTAAGATGATAAAATCTGCAAGTAGTTCAACTATATAGTAGGATATGGGGGGAAACAGCCCAGCCTTGCTCAGACTTACCCTGTCGATGCTGACACTGACATGATTTCGTGCCCAACATGACCCAAAGCAATTGACCGATCTGGATCCGGAAAGATCATTGATTTGTAAAATTTGAGATGGAAAAAGTTCTAGAGCTCTTCCAGCGAGCTGCTCTTAAGCAACCGTTAATGCGGAAGTTGGCTGCAGTACTGCCCTTTTTTTTTTTTTTTCCAACAACCCGGACTCAGCCTTTTGAAACTGAACCACACCACACTGCAGATTCCATTTGCTAACCGGCCACGCCCACTTCTGTTACATAACTTTCAGAAAGGCCGCGTAGGTAACTGGCAGCGCTCTGCTGCTATCAGGAAGCTGCGACTGGCAGGCGCAAGCTTAAAAAAAAAATACAAAAAACCCAGAAACCTCTTTTCTCTTTTCTTTGCAGCTGTAAAGATGTCTGACAAGAAGCAGATAGCTGCCAGAGCCTCCCTTATTGAGCAACTGATGTCCAAAAGGCATTTTGAGGATCTTGGCAAGCACCTCACTGAGCTGGAGACTCTTCATGTGACCAAAGAGCATCTCCAGGAGACCGCTGTGGTCAGGGCGGTGTACAGAGTCCTCAAACACTGCCCTGCGGGGGCGCTGAAAAAGAAAGCCAAGCGTTTGCTGTCAGGGTGGAAAGCTCTTTATAAGGATCTCCACTTCACACCAAGGGACAGCCCTGGATCATGCCCTGCGGGTAGAAAGGACGAAAACGCAAGACTTTCTCGTGACCCGGCTCAGGGTGAGGTATCAGGCGGCAGCAGTTCTAATTCATCATCCCCCGAGGTGGCAGGAGCCGCTGAAACGCTCGGGCCTGAAAATAGCACGAGTCAGGTGGAGCCCAGAGGGGAGCATTTCAGGGGTGGTGACCCAAGATCCAGCGACCAGAGATCCCGTGAGTTGCTGGACCCCACAGTGCCTGTGAGAGCTAAATGCACGGAGCTTCTTTATGAAGCTTTAACGAGTCCTTGCACAGATTCGCCCAAGGCTGATTTGTGGCAAACCTTGGCAAGAGAAATTGAAGAGCACATTTTTACCCTCCATTCGAAGAACCTCAAAAAGTACAAAACTTGTGTTAGAAGCAAAGTTGCCAATCTGAAGAACCCCCAGAATTCTCACTTGCAACAGAACCTGCTCTCTGGGACCACGTCTCCGAGAGAATTTGCTGAAATGACGGTGATGGAAATGGCAAGCAAGGAACTGAAGCAGTTGAGAGCCTCCTACACGGAATCTTGCATACAGGAGCGCCACCTTCCCCAAGCCACTGAGGGCACGCAGACCAAGAAAATAAAATGCAGACGCTGTGAGAAGTTCAATTGCAAGGTCACCGTAATCGCCAGAGGAACACTGTTCCTGCCGGGTTGGGTGCGGAGTTCAAATGCAGACGGAGAGATGATGACCTATGTGATCTGTAACGAATGCGGGGAGCAGTGGTACCATAGCAAGTGGGTGTGCCTGTGACCCTAAATAAATGTTCTCCTAACCAAGACCCGAGTGATACTGGTTTTTTGGTGCCCCCTTTTATGCTTGGTTTTAAAATCTTACATGCACTGTATTCTTTTTTATATAAAATAAAAAAGATTTGATTTTATGTTTGAGAGAGAGAGAGTGCACAAGCAGGAGGTGGGGAGAGGGAGAAGCAGGCTCCCCACTGAGCAGGGAGCCCAATGCGATGCAGGGCTCGATCCCAGGACCCTGGCATCATGACCTGAGCCAAAGGCAGACGCTTAACCCACCAAGCCACCCAGGCGCCCGCCGCCCCCCCCCCCCCCCGTATTCTTAAAACAATCCTAAGAGGAAGGAAGGAAAGTTGTTCGTTGAAGTTTGCACCACGATCACTAAAAGTTGACTGTTTGGGGAGAGAGTGGATGACTGTTCTGTGCTTCGTGGCCACTGCGTCCCTTGCTGTACTCAGAGTGCGGTTGAGAGCAGCTCTGCAGGCCCCAGAGCCTGTGAGAAATGCAGAGTCTCAGGCCTCATGCTGCTGAGTCCCCGGGGGAATCCTGTTCGAGGCAGTTGGGGAAGTGCTGCTTTCTCAGTAGGCCTGCAGTCCTTAGCAGTGGCTGCATATGAGAACCATCTGGGCAGCTTTGACAACCCACCGATGCCCGGGGTCGCGGGGGGGGGGGGGCGGACTCCCCAGAACAATAGAATCTGAATGTATGGGATGCAGCCCAGGCTTCTTTAATTCCTCAAGTTATTTTGAGATGCAGTCAGAGTTGAGAACTCACACACAGGCTCGCACTTGATTGTCTCACAGCTCTAAGAAAAGAATGTCACTGTACTCTTTACACCTGAGGAAACAGGTCCCCAGAGGCGCTGTGACTTGGCCGAGCCCTACAACCTTAGCTAGCCCCGCTGGAACTGCTCGCACACTGTCTTCCTCCAAATTCACCATCCAAGACCGCCTCAACGTTGACTTCTGAGAAACGTATTCCTGGCGATGTGCGACGAGATGAATCGTGTCTTTAGGCTCTAACACTGGATAACTGGGGCTTTGTTACTTTCCCCTCTCTTTTATCCCTTGTCTCTCCCTTGAACCATGGAAGTTATCCTCTGATCCCACAGCTAGAATTTTGTTTTGAGTCCTTTTGCCTAGTCAGAGGAGTTGCGTGTTTGTTTTTTAGTTTTTCTGCACAAGTTCTCCAGAGTATATAAACTGTTTATGAAATTTGGTTTCTGATGTTAAGGAGTCTTCATGTTCTCAAGGGCTTGTGAGTTTAGATCCAGAGGGGAGGAAAAAAGCTCTCCTAGGCTCTGTAGCTGGGACCCTGCAAATTGGACGGACAAAAGACAGACTAACAAGAGAAAAACTGTTCATTAACACGTGGGGCGTGATACACGCAGGAGGAACTCAGTGAGTGGTTAGAACTTGGGCTGGTGTAATAGCATCTTAACAAAGAACGATACATTTGTAGAGAAATAAGACGAAAGGGGCTTTAGGCTTTTAGGGGCGGCAAACTGGGAGGGTAAATATGTGGGGGGACTAATGGAACATAATGGTTATTTAGCAAGGTTTGTTTGCGTAGAATCTTCTCGCTGCTGTCCCGAGGCGGTTGTTACCTCCTTTCTGGTACAGAATTCACAAGGGGAACTTCCGTTCTGCTTTCAGGCAGGTAGGTGGACGGCAGAGAGCTCCTTCCTTGTCTGCCTTTTCTCATCTGCTTTCAGCCCGGAACGACCCTCATGCCAGGACGGCATATTTGGGGTCACATACTCTGAAGCCTTTTAGGTCTGAAGCTCCAGTTCTGCTGATGTAGAAGCAGGCCTTGATTTGTCAGAGGTCGTCCGTCGCCTCGGCCTTTGACTCGACCAACATTTCTCTCACAAATGAAGAGGCAATTCCCTCTTCAAGGCTTTCGCAGTGTTGATCCAACCCGTGCGACAACACGCCTTCTGTGTGACCGTAGCTCATTTTGTTCTCCTTCGAGAACTTGTCGAATGTTAATGGTTACAGTTGTGGTAGGTTTACTTCAGAGTTATCTCCAAACCTACACATTTTCACCAGTTCTTCCCCCCCCTTCCTAACTTGTGTCAGAGCTCTGAAGGCCTAACCAAATACACAGTGTACCTGCCTCCTGACACAATTCCCCAAATGGTGCCTGAAACTAAATTCTGCTTGTGTGTTCAAATGGATTGGAAGTCATCGGAGGCCACGGAGTGCGGAGTCTGTTTTGATATCTCTTCTCCCTGTGGCTTCCCAGGGCTGCTCATTGTGATGTAACATGCTAGTCTTTTGAGAAACTTGCAAAGTCACCTAAAATTTCAAGTTTCACAGACTGGTTTCATGTGACTTAGGATGATCTTAAAAACCATTCAGTGGTTATAAAAGAGGACATCACATGAAAACCAAGTGTTTGTGTCATTGTTTGTTTTTTGTGCGTGGTGGGGTTTTAAAAAGTTTTTATACTGGAATTGTGCAAACTTCATTTGCAGACAAATAAAAGCATTTGAAATGGAAATTCCTTTACTCTCCAAAATGTAAAAATCTGGGTAGTCTTCCTCATTTCCTGTCGACTTTGTCAGTGACTTTTGGAACCAGAGATGGGCAAATAGGAATGTGGGGTTTTTTCTTTTAGCCAATGAGACAGCATTACATTTTTAAGTATAGGTAATCATCCTTTCACATTCTATGTCTTACCCGCTAAAAAGAAAGTGTTCTTCTTTAAAATTGCTTCTGGGGGAAAGGAACTTTTGTTTCATTTACAGTCCCGTTTACAGAAACGGCAAGTGCACTGGCCCCAAGGTTGGGGATGGGGGCGGCAGGAGCCCTCCAGAGCTGAGGTGCAGTGGCAAGGGGAAGAAGGACGAGAGGGGAAGTCACAAGAGCCGTTGGGTTCATTAGGGCCCTTGTCAGTCATCATAAGGACTTTGGGTTTTTTCCAAGCCGGATGGGAAGCCAACGGACAGAGGGAGTTGGTAGTGATACAGTTTCAGTGGCCTTTAGGAAAGTTCTCTCTGGCCGCTTTGTTAAGTTGGATGGGGAGGGAAGCAACGATGGGTGCAGAGACACCCAGTCAGGTGGCCAGAGCGATGGTCCAGTGGTCACGTGACTGGTTTCAAACGAGAGTACACCAGATGGTCTTCCTGCCTCTTTACAGTTGACAAAGTCCTTGGCAATGGGGTTCAGGAAACGCCACCCCAAAATCTGGTACCTTGGCATATTGAAGCAACTGAAGGAATTTGAGTCAGGGCGAGTGCAAGGAGGACTCTCTGCCCCTCACTCCTCCCCTGAGGCAGGTCCTCAGTCCCTCCAATGAGAGGTGCCCTCCCCACACCCAAGAAAGGAGCATCCCTGGTCTCTGCAGAGGCAGGGACACTGAGGGGAATCAGCAAAGAGGACTCTCTAGGTTTCCCCCTTAGCTCATACCCTTCTGCCCTATCACATTCCTCCCTGACTTTCCACAAAAACACACCAGCTTAACTCTCTTTGGGGGCTTTGTTTCCTTATGAAGGCTCCTGTGTCATGTAAAATTTATATTAAATAAATGTGAATGCTTTCCTTTTGTTACTCTGTCTTTCGTTACAGAGCCCCAGCCAAGAACCAAGATGGAAAAGGAAAAAATATTTTTTTTCCCTTCCTTGTATTGGCAATTTTGCAAATGGATGTTTCATCAAATCCAACACCCGCAAATCCCCTACCCATGACCCATGATAAAAATGAACTAACAACACAGAAATTCAGCACAATACAAGTATAGCCTTGGACCTTGGTTGCCCTGGTTACGAGAAGCAACTGCATAGGGCATAAGCATCAGCTCTTATACCTGAATCTAGAAGGGCTCTTCATGCCTTTTCCCACACCACCCTCCTTTTGTCCGCGTTACTTTTTTTAGATAAAAAGTTGGATACAATTGCAGCTCTGTCTCTTCCCCAGCACTTCCTGGGATGAGAGGCTCCTTTCATTCCCTATTACCATTTCTAAGCACCAGTCAGGAAGCCGGCAGCTGGCAGCGCTCCACTGCCTGGGCGAGGGCGGGGTCTTCGTCTCTCTGGTCAGATTGCTTTATTTATAACTTCTCAGTAAATGCAAAATATTTTACACAAATATTTTTATATCTCAGTGGTATTTACTGTAAGTGCCTAGATTATAGAAGGTGTCATCTTGCTTTCAGAAGAGCCCACAGTCCAAGTGGAGAAAGGGTGACAGCTTCATATCATTCCATTTGCATTACTATTTAAAGTGAGGTTTGCAGAGATGTTGCTGTGTGTTATCGGAAATGCTGCGCGGTAGGGATTGCACCTTGCTCTCTTGCCCGGCGCTGGGGGCAATGAGGTGATCAGGAGCCATCCCAGGCCTGCAGAATGCAGGGGAAGCGCCAGTGACGTGGCCAGCTATCGTTTTACATTTTAAGAGCTATGAGAGAGACACCGACCAACCGACCAACCGACTGACTGACGAGGCAGGGGTGCAGGGTGGATCAGGGAGGGCTTCATGGAGGCTGTGACCCTCAGGGTAAATGTCAAGATGAAGTTAGCCAGGCAGGATATTCCATCACCGAATTTGCTAGATTCCTGGCACTTCATCTACAGCATCTCATTTAACCTTCACGGCTACCCCGCCAGCATTTTAGAGATGAGGAATCTGAGGCCGAGAGAGATAAGTTATGCAGGGCTACACAGAGCCAGAGCCAGGTGCAGTGTTGTTTGGGGGCTGTTTTCTTGTATATCCGTTTGCTTCCAGAACCGTCCAGACTTCATATTAATTCCACTCAAGGTGCAACTGGTTTTTAGTTGTGGTTTGTTTTTTCAGTGACAAGAGTGTGGTTTAGGGGCTCGCCGTTGTGCCGGCGCGGTGCATTCCTCTCTCTGATGGAGCCATCAGCCTGGCTTGCTGGCTCTCCTGACATGGGACCCTTCCCAAACCTTCTCGTGGCATCCATGTGGTTTCTCTGGTTTTCTGAAAAGTAAGTGATTTTTTAAATACTTAAATTTTAAAACATAAAAACATGCAGATTTAAAGGGACATTTATATGTTTGTATATTTTTTGAATTTGAAGACTACATGTATAAATGCAGTTTCCAGTACTATTTCCTCTGAAATATAGTGGCCTTTATATCTTTGCCTTTGTACGACCCAGGGAGACTATATAACGAAGATAACAATCAGTTACGACAAATGAACCAAGCTGTTTTGTATCTTTTGTTAAATTACTGCAAGCATCCTACAGGACAGTTAAAAAGATAAAAGAATTTGTTGGACATACTCTTTCTTTTAAAATATAAACAAGGTAGAAACAGAAGTAGGTTCCAGGTAGTCATTACTTTTTCAAATGATGGCACATTTATTTTTTTTTTAAGATTTTATTTATGTATTTGAGAGAGTGAGTGCACCCGAGCAGGGGGGAGGGGCAGAAGGACAGGGAGAAGCGGACTCCCCGCTGAGCAGGGGGCCCCTTCCTGGGTTCAATCCTGGGACCTGAGCCAAAGGCAGACTCTTAACCCACTGAGCCACCCAGGTGCCCCGATAGCACGTTATTTTTTTTTTTTAAATCTACAACAGCCATAGGAAAGTTACAGATCTAATTAATAAACACATTAAAATATTGCCCATTCAAAAACTTACTATTTTTAGAATATATTCATTTTCAAAATGTATAGTAAACATCCAGAGAGCTCCCCCGCAGCTTCTTTTAAATCATCCAAATGGCATTGTAATTTGCTTAATTCACCTTGGTGGGTGGAAAGAAAAAATTAAGACATTTCCACAGTTGCCCAGTGAGGTCCGAGTCACCTGACTGGGTGCCGCCTGATGGGCCAGTGCGTCAGCGACCGAACACACAGAGCTGCAACCCACTTTCCTTTCTCTTTCCCCAACCCTGCACAGCCAGGGCTTGGCCAGTCACCGTTCTGCTTAGCTCTTGCCCAGGGCAGGGGAACCGAGTGCTCCTCTGTCAGGACAAGCTGAAGTAGACGGCCCCCCACGTGTCCCTGGAAAGAGCCCCCAGGTTTACATGGAGTGTGTGTTGGCGTCTCTGAGTCTGCCAGGTGTCTTGTCTTCAGTGTCTCTCAGACTGAGGACCTGCAGCTCTATAGCTTTTTTGTTTTTGGTTTTTTAAAGATTTTTAATTTATTTATTTGAGAGAGAGGGAGCACAAGCAGGGGAAGCGGGAGGCAGAGGGAGAAGTAGGCTCCCCCGGAGCAGAGAGCCCTAGGCGGGACTCGATCCCAGGACCCCGGGATCATGACCCGAGCCGAAGGCAGACGCTTCACTGACTGAGCCACCCAGGCGCCCCGCAGTTTTGTTTTCATGCGGCAGATGTACGCGAATCCCCTAGCTTTGTGAAATCTCACGAATTGCTGAGCAGAAGTTTGCAGACATTTTAGTGGATTTCAATACCATTTAAAAATGAGGTAGTGGCCAAAGGGCCTGAGGGCTCCTTTTGGGGGCAATGAAAATGGTCAAAAATCGATTGTGGCGATGGTGACACTACTCTGCCAATATGCTAGACACCATCGAATCATACACTTGGAGTGGGCGAGTTGCGTGGTCTGTGAATTAGATCTCAGTAAGAAAGCTGTTATAAAAAAAAAAATCAAATGAACTGAGGGAGGGAATTAGAAATAAGACCTCTATTGGGTATTTATCTCGGCGAATCATTCTGAACCTTTAGTATATTCATACATGTAATGGAGAGAGAAGGGCAGTCATTCTCAAAGGGGCCTTGCAGCAGCCTCCCAGGCCAGCTCTCACTGACCCGGAGAGAGGCCGCATCCGCACCCCGCGGCCTCTGTCCGGGCAGTATGCTGGGGCCCAGCCTTTGTATTTCTGTGCAAAAGGCCCCTTCCTCTTTCACTCACAAAACAAACAGGGCTAAAGCTTCCATCCACAATCATCGGTCCTTGTGTTTCTTCCCCGTTTGTCAAGCCACAGACTTGAGCTGTACTATGAATGACATCAAGCCCCTAGAACATAGAAAATCTTCTAGAGTCAACCCAGAGCTGCCATTTACGTTCCTGGTTAGATCTGTACTTTGAAAAGAAATTGCAGATAAATTCTGTACTTCGCAGTGAGGCCCTGGCATCAGCGGCATCATCCAGACCTGGGAGTGAATACAAAAATGCCCCCCCCACCCGCCCTCTCAGACCCGTCGAATCTGAATGTATGTTTTCACAAAGCCCTCAGTGATTCCTCACAACGCATATTACAGTTTGTGAATGCTCTCTTGTCCACAGCAACTGGGCCTGTGAACTCTGCCTTCCCTCTTATGCTTTTGGATGAAATGCCCGAGTTTCTAGCGAACACAGGTCTCTCCACTTGTCTTGGTCACCAACCACCTCCACTCTCCACGCTGCTGAATCCGAGCGACAGTTTTCAGCCCTGAAACCTGTCAGCAGCATTTGACATGCTGGCCTCCTTGGGAACACTCTCCACCCGGCTTGCAGTAGGTTGCACTCTCCGGCTTCCCCTCTTACTGGCCCCTCTGTCTCAATATTATTGCTGCTCCCTTATTATTTTCCTGACCTCTTAACTTTGGAGTGTCCAGAATTTAGTCCTCGGACACCTTCTGTATCTACACTCACTCCTTTGTTGATACATCTAGTTCCATGGCTTTCTATACCATGTATGTGCTGATGACTCTCCCTCTTTATCTTCAGGCTTGCATCTCTCCTCCGAATCCCAGGCCCCGAAATCTAACAGCCTACTCGAGGACTCTACTTGGGTGTCTGACAAGCATGTCAAACTTCACAGAGTTGTGAGATCGAGCCTGGTGTTGGGCTTCATGCTTGGCAGGGGTCTGTTTAAGATTCTCTCTCCTGGGGCGCCTAGGTGGCACAGCAGTTAAGCGTCTGCCTTCGGCTCAGGGCGTGATCCCGGCGTTATGGGATCGAGCCCCACATCAGGCTCCTCTGCTATGAGCCTGCTTCTTCCTCTCCCACTCCCCCTGCTTGTGTGCCCTCTCTCGCTGGCTGTCTCTATCTCTGTCAAATAAATAAATAAAAATCTTAAAAAAAAAAAAAAAAAGATTCTCTCTCCCTCTCTCTCTTAAAAAAAAAATTATAGAAAAAAATGGGCAAAAGATTTAAATAGACATTTCACCAAAGAAGATCAAAGAAGATACAGGATGTCTAATAAGCACATGAAAAGATGCTCAACATCATTGGGGCACCTGGGTGGTGCAGTTGGTTAAGCATCCGACTTTGGGTTTTGGCTCAGGTCATGATCTCAGGGTTGTGAGATCGAGCCCTGCGTCAGGTTCCACGCTCAACATGGGGTCTGCTCAAGATTCTCTCTCCGTCTCCCTCTGCCCCTCCCCCGGCTCTCTCTCGTGCATAAATAAATAAGTAAATCTTTAAAAAAAAAGAGAGAGAGAGAGAGAGATGCTCAACATCATTAGTCATTGGGAAAATGTGAATCCAGACCACCATGAGATACCCCTTCATGCTCACTAGGATGGCTATAATAAAAAAAAAGGAAAAGAAGTGTTGGCGAGGATGTATAGAAATTGGAACCCTTGTGCTTTGATGGTAGGAATGTAAAATGGTGCAGCCACTTTGGAAAACAGTCTGGCAGCTTCTTAAAAAATTAAACACAATTTTACTATACAACCTGGCAGTTTGATACACACCCGGGAGAAAGAAAAGCCCACACAAAGACTTGTATACGAATGTTCACAGCAGCATCATTCCTAATAGCCAAAAAATGGAACAATCCAGATGTTCATCAGCTGGTGAATGGATACAAACTATGGTCTATCCCATTTAAAAAAAAAAAGACTACTCAGTAAAAAAGGGAATGAAGTACTGATATCATGCTGTAACATGGATGAATTTTGGAAACATTGACTAAGTGAAAGAAGCCAGTCACAAAACACCACACACTTTGTGACTCCATTTATATGAAATGTCCAGAATAGGCGAATCCAGAAGGACAGAGGTAGATGAGTAGTTGCCTGGGGTTGAGGGTGGGACTGGGAAGTTGGTGCTGATGGGCACAAGGGATCCTATCGGGGTGATGGAAACGTTCTACAATTGGATTGTGGTGATGGCTGCACAACTCTGGAAAACTGCACAAACTCTCTAAACATCATTGAATTGTGTACTTAAAATGAGTGAATTTTATTGTATGTAAATTATGCCTCAGAAAAGCTGTTAAAAATATCCAGAATCTGACCACATTATGTTTTCTGCCACCATATCTAGTGTATAGCTAATTGTCTGGTTGTCTTATAAACTTTCCTTTTCTTTTTCTTATTTCTTTCTTTCTTTTTTTTTTTTTTTTAGATTTTATTTATTTATTTTGACAGAGGGAGAGACAGCCAGGGAGAGAGGGAACACAGCAGGGGGAGCGGGAGAGGAAGAAGCAGGCTCACAGCGGAGCAGAGAGCCTGATACGGGGCTTGATCTCAGGACCCTGGGGTCATGCCCTGGGCCGAAGGCAGATGCTTAACGACTGAGCCACCCAGGCGCCCCATAAACTTTCCTTTTCTTTCTTTTTTTTACAGGGGGAGGGGCAGAGGGAGAGAGAGAATCCCAAGTGGGCTCAACACCCGGCACGGAGCCTGACGCGGGGCTCAATCCCATAACCCCAAGATCCTGACCTGAGCCAAAATAAAGAGTTGGACACTTAATTGACTGAGCCACCCGGGCACCCCAACCTTTCCCTTTTTTGTACGTTGTTTTCTATTTTAGTGATCAATAGCATTGTCACCAGAAATAAATAAGGAAAAGGAGATCAAAAATAAAATTCTGGGGGTACCTGCGTGGCTCAGTCAGTGAAGTGTCAGACTCTTGACTTTGGTCAGGTCATGATCTCATGGTTGGGAGATCGAGCCTTTGTCTGGCTCCGTGCTCAGCAGGGAGTCTACTTGAGAGTCTCTCTCTCCCTCCTCCACTTGTGCTCTGTCTAAATAAATTAATTAAATCTTTGAGGAAAAAAGGATTCTCTCTCTCCTCTGCCCCTCCCCCCACCTTTCTCTCCCTCTCAAATAAATAAATAAAATTAATAAATACAATAAATAAATTCTATCTGTTCATTGTTTTACTTCCAGAAGGCCCTACAAATCTTCGGTGAGGAACATAGTTGAAAGAGTTGTTTGGGGATCTTGCTGATGTTGAGTTTTTCTGTGTATTACAGATTGTGCTTGGCTGTGTGTCAGTAATTCTAAAAGTGCCTCTTTGAAAGTAATCATCCCCAAATCACATATATAAACATTATTTGCAATTTATGAGTGTTTTTTTAGTGGTTTTTAGTATATTCACAAGGTTGTACAACCATTACCATTATCTAATTCCAGAACATTTCCATCACCGCCCCCCAAAAACACCTTAAACTCGTTAGCAGTCACTTCCCATTCTTCCCTCCCTCGAGCCCCTTGGAACCACTAACCTACTTTCCATCTCTAGGAATTTGCCTACCCTGGGCATTTCATATCAGTGGAATCATGTAATATGTGGCCTTTTGTGTCTGGCTTCTTTCACATGGGTTTTTTTGTTTTTTTTTTTTTAACTCGAGAAGTAAACCATATTTTACTAACCAAAGGGACTGTACTGGCCTTTATTCAAAGTGCAGCTTTAATTGAATTTACATAAATAATTTAACATTTACATCTGTCATAATTGCACTTCTTCAAATTTTTATGTCAATAATTTTTGGTAATCACATGTTAAAACTTGACATTTTGAAAGACAAAAAAACCCCCACTCATCTACAAGATAAAGGTCACAAGATTTTTTTCTTTAAGAAAAGGGAAATATGGATGTTTTCCCCTACTTACTTATTTTAGTTGGCAAAGTAGAGTTCAATCAGATTTCATCACTATAAACCACTGTCTTTAGTAAAGGCTTGTAGCCATCGTTTAGTAAGGACCAAAGTCAGGAATTCTTTTTTTTTTTTTTTTTTAAGATTTTATTTATTTATTCGACAGAGATAGAGACAGCCAGTGAGAGAGGGAACACAAGCAGGGGGAGTGGGAGAGGAAGAAGCAGGCTCATAGCGGAGGAGCCTGATGTGGGGCTCGATCCCACAACGCCGGGATCACGCCCTGAGCCGAAGGCAGACGCTCAACCGCTGTGCCACCCAGGCGCCCCCAAAGTCAGGAATTCTTAGCAACATGTTGGATCAGTTTTTTCTCCCCTGCATGTCTTCTTCCAAACACACATACCATGTGGTATAAAACTATTGTGCCTTTGAATTATATGGCCTGAAAATAAAGAATTATATGGTTTGTTTTAAAGTAGTCAGTTCCTCACACAATTCCATTATATCTCTAGGCTGAGAGATTTCATACTTAGCTCATCCTGTGAATTTTCTCCATTCTGTCTCTCCTCTATTTTATCACTGCTTCGTGTTATTTGTGGACATGTTTTCTCCCTTTCATGGTCCATGAAATTCTCTGTGCACATCTTAGTTATGTTTGTATCCCTCAAAACCCCAAGATTAACTCTGGGCATGGTAGATGCTTAATGCAATTTTGTAAAATAGCTTTTTACTTAGAGTGGAATTTCAGGGAGTTCGTATGGGTTTCTGTTCTACACCTACCACCCACACTTTGGAGCACTGCATCTAACTTTAATAAAACTGGACCAAATGTCATGATTGTTAATGTTTCAAACCCACTCGCCAAAAAAATAATTTATTCAAAATAAATTTATTTCATTCATGTTATGGCATTTGAAACTTACCAAATTAATAAAAGAAAGCCCTGAGTCATAAGGGCTGTGTTAGATTGTATTATTGCTCAAGTATTTGATGACCTTCCCAGTGAGACAATTCTAGAATACCATACCACTTAGATCAGATTTGCCATGTGACTTGCACTACCCCTCCCTTCGGAAGGATTGTACATCCTAATGTGTAACTTGCTTTGGCCAAGGACATATGGGTGGAAATGATGCGTATCACTTCCGGACAGAAGCTTTAAGAGCCAACCAACCAATGAGACCTGTAGTATATCAGACAGGCTTCTCCATCAGCTCGGGTTCATCAGCTTGGGTCCAGAGGGAACATGACATGGAATGGAGCCACAGCTGACCTGTAATAGGCATTGAAGTGAGAAACGAATCTTTGTTTTTATAAGCCACTGAGATTTGGTGGGGGTTGGGGGGGTCATCTTTCTTTCCTTTTTTCTTTCTTTCTTTCTGTTTTCTTTCTTTTCTTCCTTCCTTCCTTCCTTTTCTCTTTTCCTTTCCTTTCCTTTCCTTTCCTTTCCTTTCCTTTCCTTTCCTTTCCTTTCCTTTCCTTTCTTTTCTTTCTTTTTTAACCACAGCGTGGCTAAGCCTAGACTGGACAAAAATGTTAAGAGAGGTGTAGCTGCAGTTATCTGAAGTTATGAATCACAGTAAGTTTGCACTAGGTGATCTATAAGGTATATTCTAACTGTGTACCATTCAGAGTTGATACAGTTGACCCTTGAACAACACAGGTTTGAACTGCTCAGGTCCATTTATATGTGGATTTTTAAAATATATATATAAATACAGAACAATACTATAAATATATTCTCTTTCTTATGATTTTCTTGACATTTTCTTTTCTCTAGCTTTATTGTAAGAATACATATATAATACATATAACATACAAAATATGTGTTAATCAGCTGTTTATGTTATTGGTAAGGTCTCTGGTCAACAGGCTATTAATAGTTAAATTTTGGGGGAGTCAAAAGTTATACGTGGATTTTCGATTGTATGGGAGTCAGGGCCTGTAACCCCCACATTGTTTAAGTATTACCTGTAGTTTCAAATAAAGCCATCAACTCCTTCTAACTTAGAAAAGGAATTGCTTGGGGAGGTGTTGAGTAGTTCTTAGAGGCAAGGCTGGAGTACTGAGTTTGGACAGTGGACAGGAACAGTGAGAATCCACAACATGAACGGCCTGATCAAGATGCTGTCACTGCTAGGCGCCAGGTACTGCCCCTGGCATCATCACGGGCACCATCTGTGGTCACTGGATACCAGAGGCCACCACTGCACATGCCAGAGCGAACTGTGAACCGTTCTAGCATCTCTGCGTTCCTTGCCTAAGATTCAGATCTTCAAAGAGAGTATCTGATTGGCCAGTCTTGGGTCTCATGCCCTGTATCCTTATTGCCAGGGTTCTAGAAGAGTGAGTATCTAAGTATCTGGCCTTTAGAGCTGTTATAATGAAAAGACTCACAAAATAGTTGGCTCCCTAACAGAAGGACCTTCAGGTGCTAAGCAAAACCCCTTCTCCCCAACCCCCTAAAAGTCTCAGAAGATGATAAAACTTGACAACTCCTAATGTGTATTTCTTACTAAGTCAGGCTTCCCTTCATGGGGATATAACATAAGCAGTGCAGTATAAATGACTATACTATAACTGAAAATTTAAGAGGCGAACAGACATATTCTAGTCCAGTTCAATAGAATTGTCTGTGCTGGTGGAAATATTCTATGTCTACACTGTCTAGTGGGGTGGCCACTCACCACGTGTGGCTGCTGAGTCCTGGAAATGAGGTATATGATTAAGGAACTGAATATTGAATGCTATTTAATTTTAACTGATTTATATTTCAATGTAAGTAACCCCTATAGCTAGTGGTACTATATTAGCATATTTCTAGTCCTTTTAGGTACCACACCTACTTTTCTCCACTAAGTTCTTCACATTTTCTGTTACATTTATTTCTAAATGTTTTATAATTTTGCTATTGAAATTGGTATCTTTCTAAATTTACATTTCCTGTGTGTGTCGGTTATATAAATGGAATCTATTTTCGCTGAACACTTTTTATCTAGCCACTATCTTGGTCTGTTTTGGGCTGCTATTACGAAATACCGTTGACTGGGTAGCTTATAAGCCACAGAAATTTATTTCTCACAGTTCTGGAGGCTGGAAGACCAAGATCTGCCAGCAGATTCTGTGTCTGTTGAGAGCCCACTTTCAGGTTCATCGATGGCCCTATTGTCACAGTGTCCTAGATGGTGGAACGGATGAGGGAGCTCTGAGGTGTTTTTTATAAGGGCACTGATCTCACGGTGAAGGCTCCACCCTCATGACCTACTCACCTCCCAAGGGTCCCACCTCCTGATACCATTACATTGGGGGTTAGGATTTCAACCCCTGGGTTTTGAGGGGACACAAACATCCAGTCTACAGTAAGCTGCCTTGTTGAACTCTTTGAATGATAAGTTTTCTATAGAGTCCTTTTGAATTTCCAAGCGTACTATCTTTGTTTGATACAGTTTCGTCGCTCCCTTTGCCATCCTCGTGCTTGTTCTTTCTCTTATTTCTGGGTGCTGTGACTTCCAGTGCAATAAGTAGAATGCTTGCAGCAGACACACTTCTCTTTTTCCTGTTTTAAAGGGCATACTTTTAGGGCACCTGGGTGACGCAGTCGGTTAAGCATGTGAGTCTTGATTTTGGCTCAGGTCATGATCTTAGGGTGGTGAGACTGAGCCCCACAATAGGCTCCATGCTGGCGTGGAGCCCACTTGGGATTCTCTCTCTCTCCCTCTGCTCCTCCCGATCTCTGAAAGAAAGGGGGGCCATACTTACAGATATTAACTATTAAGAATGATATTTAGTATGGGTTTTTGGTAGGTATTCTTTGTGAGGTTAGAGAGTTTCCCTTCTAGTTGTGGTTTGCTGAGATGATTCATCAGGAATGGGTGTTGAATTTTTTTGAATGCATTCTTTTCTTCATCTGTGGAGTTGATTGTATGTTTTCCCTTCAAACTATTAGTCTTTATGTTTTGAGAGAAAGTGCACGCCCATGCACGAACAGGGGTGGGGTGGGGTGGGGCGGGGCAGAGGAAGAGGAGAGAGAGAATTTTAAGCAGGCTCCATACCCCGTACAGAACTGAAGCAGGGCTCAACTCTCACATCCGTGAGATCATGATCAAGAGTCAGACGCTTAGGGGCGCCTGGGTGGCACAGCGGTTAAGCGTCTGCCTTCGGCTCAGGGCGTGATCCCGGCGTTGTGGGATCGAGCCCCACATCAGGCTCCTCCGCTATGAGCCTGCTTCTTCCTCTCCCACTCCCCCTGCTTGTGTTCCCTCTCTCGCTGGCTGTCTCTATCTCTGTCGAATAAATAAATAAAATCTTTAAAAAAAAAAAAGAGTCAGACGCTTAACCAACTGAGCCACTCCGGTGCCCCTAAACTGTTAACGTTAAACTACCCTTGCATCCTGAGATACAAATCCCCAAGTTGTCATGACATTAAATTATATTGTTTTCTTTTCTCTTGATTATTAGTCACTTTTGGCTGCCTCTTTGAATGTCTAATATTTTTTGTTGATGCCAGGCATTGTGTGTAAGTGCAACCTAAATGCTCTGGAAGATATCTTCCACTACTGAGGGTTCCCACTGTCCTCGATTAGGAAGGTAGGGTGAGAGATGATCACTTTAATCCAATCAGGGATTGGGTTTAGGCTGAGCCTGGCTAAGCTGTGGCCGGGAGCCTGCACACGCTTGCGTTATTATGCTCCTGTAACGGCCGTGAGGGGAGGAGATGAGAGAATGGGAAGTTGGTTATGTGAGTCCGTAGTGGTCTTAGGTTTTAAACCAAAAAGGTCAAGAGAGCTGCTAATGAGCACTGGGAGCTCAGACATATGGCAATGGGGAGCTGGGAGGAGGAACACCTTACCATTACTGTCCTGGGTTCTAAGAGCAAGAGGGAGTTTTGGATGTGTCTGTGGATTTGGGAGGGCTTCTGTCTAACTATTGTAGCCTAAGGCAAAGATTACATTTGGATGCCATATAAAGTATTTCTAAAGGTTGCTTAAAATTCCTTTGTTAAAAAATTTCTACTTATTGCTAAAAAAAAAAATACTATAACATGGAATTCAAAGTTTAAATAAACTGAGGGCCTCAGAGGGGAGGGGGGTGGGGGAATGGGATAGGCCGGTGATGGGTAGTAAGGAGGGCACGTATTGCATGGTGCACTGGGTGTTATACGCAACTAATGAATCATCGAACTTTGCATCGGAAACCGGGGATGTACTGTATGGTGACTAACATAATATAATAAAAAAAATTAAAAAAAAATTACCCAGAATCCTGCTGTCTTCACAACTAAACTGTTTTGATTTTCCTTGCTGCTTTCCATTCTTTTTTATTTTTTTTGTTATTTATTTATTTATTTATTAAGATTTTTATGTATTTATTTGACAGAGAGAGACAGCGAGAGAGGGAACACAAGCAAGGCAAGTGTGAGAGGGAGAAGCAGGCTTCCCACTGAGCAGGGAGCCCCATGCGGGGCTTGATCCCAGAACGCTGGGATCATGACCTGAGCCGAAGGGAGACGCTTAATGACTGAGCCACCCAGGCGCCCCTCCATTCTTTTTTAAATAAACACTCTTATGCAGAAACACTCACAAACACACACAGACACAGAGACACACACACATACCAGTCTACTTTTTATATAATGTTACCATGGTGTGCCTGGAATTTTCTTTCTACTGCCTCTAAAGGTGAAGTTCAGTTATGAGTCACATTCATCAGGAAATCAGCAAAGGGATCAGATTCCCCACTTCATTCCTGAACTGTAATGCCTGTTCCGTTCTGCCATCTGTAATTACTTGAGTTAAGCTATGTTTAGAGTGTGGCAGAGAAAGAGCATCACTGTTCAAAATGCACTTAATATTTTTAAGAGACTGAAGTAGAGCTAGTTATGGCTGAAGAAACAATTATAATTTTGGTTTTCCCATCAATTATGAGGATTTTCTAATAGTTTGCATCTTTATTTAGAATTTTCTTGAGTGCTACTACGTGCTAGGTTCTTCATGAACTGCTGTTCTCTCCACTGGTCCCCCTTCCACAGCCCTTCTCACTGCTGCTTGCTCATCTTTAGGGCTCAGCATAAACCCCCTGATTTATGCCTTCTCTCGTACCATCGCCCTGTATTCCCACTGACTGCGCCTTGTTTGTTCCTTCAAGGCCCTTACTCCAATTCGTAACTGCATGTGTGCCTTGTTCTTACTGAATGTCTCCCTCACTCTTCTGAGCTGTCCTGAGAATTTTATTCACCAAGGTAAGGTCATATGATATAGACACAGCCGATAGATGGGAGCAAAAATTCAGGGAGAGTGCTTGGGGACACCCCTTGAATTCCTCCTGCATCTTGTCTACCACTATATTCTCAGTACCTGGCACAGTGTGGGCACTCACTATATGTTTGTTGAATAAATAAGTATTAACATGAAATGACTTTCATTTTCCAAAAAATCTTAAAACCACCCAAGGGAAGAGGGTAGATGGGTGTCTAAACTGCAGGCACTGGAAGGGTTTGGGCCGGTGTGGTGGTTACCTGCAAACTTGGGAGGTGCCAGTTGAATTGGCTCCTGACTCCCATGCCCCCTCTCTTCCGACAGTGGGTAGGCTGATGGAGGAAGCACGTTGGTGGCTTTGGATTCCCAGGTAGCCATTCAACATCAGACACTGTACAGAGCTCATGGGGCGCATGAAAGAATGTACGTTCCATCATGGTTGCAAGTCAGACTTTCCATTTGCTTGTATCAACCTGAAGATCGCAAATCCTGAAATTTCCTTACCGACGATACATAGATTAAGGATGATGCTACTGTTCATTGTTTAATTTACTACTCCTTTTTAAGCTAAGGAGTGAAGAAATCAGATTTCTGGTATTTTCTCATATTGAAATTTTATCTGACTTAAGGATCAGGATTAGTATTAGTTAGTAGGAAGTTAGTATCAGTGTAGGAAACACGCTGAATTTAGTTTCTAGCCAAACTGGAAGGGTGTGACGTTTGAAATACCGAAAATGCATATATTATAGAAATATACGAATATATAAATGAATATATAATATAAATAAATGAATATATAAATACTATATATAAATAAATAAATATTAGATAAATATTTCAATATTTATTGAAAAGTTATATAAGAAATGTTTCCGGAGCGCCTGGGTGGCTCCCTCAGTTAAGCATCTGCCTTTGGCTCAGGTCATGATTCTGGGGTCCTGGGATCAAGTCCCGCATCGGGCTCCCTGCTCAGCAGGAAGTCTGCTTCTCCCTCTTCCTCTGTGCCTCCCCCCAGATCGCATTCTGTCTCCCTCTAATAAACAAATAAAATCTTTAAAAAAACCACAAGGGAATGTTTCCTCCCCTGAATTGGAATTTTTTGCCTTCATATGCATTCTTTATCACTTACTATATGTTGTTACATAGTTTCACTCTGACTTTATTTTATTTATTTATTTTTAAAGATTTTATTTTATTTTATTTGACAGAGATAGAGACAGCCAGCGAGAGAGGGAACACAAGCAGGGGGAGTGGGAGAGGAAGAAGCAGGCTCATAGCAGAGGAGCCTGGTGTGGGGCTCGATCCCATAACGCCGGGATCACGCCCTGAGCCGAAGGCAGACGCTTAACCGCTGTGCCACCCAGGCGCCCCTCACTCTGACTTTAAAGCCAAATATAATGGATTTTGAATTACTTTGTAAGCTTTTCTCCCTTCTTAGTACAGATATGTAAGTACATCTATGTAATATTGAGAGCAAATCTCTTATTTTGGTCAATGATTTAGGGAAAATACCAAATTTCTGATTATTTAGATATGTCATTTAATGGTCAAATTGTCTACCATTGAGTTCTATGTTTTTCCTTGTATGTGAAAAGTATAATCAATTTAACTAGATCAGTATTTATGATACCTGAGTCTGGGGCCCACTTATTTGTAGTTTTTCATCAGAGATACCAGAGATGATTTCTTTCAGACTCCGGCTGGAAATGGGGTATTAACTCCCAGTGCTCACAGTAATAAGTAGGTGTCCTTTAACGAAAGAAAACATTAATGCTTAGCAACCTTGCCCTCTTTTTCCTCCATGAGTGATGCAATGGATGTTTACAGAATATAAAGACAAAAATCTTAGATGAAGTCAGTCAAATGAGGTCAGTTTTTAAATGTTTTTCGTCAGTAAACAAGTTCATGGAGCAAAAGAGATAGAGACCACCTATCTAACTTTCGTCAGCTTGCCAACCCCACACATCGGACAACAAAAATCTCCCAAACTTGCCCTTTAGGGAAAAATCTTTTGACCCATCCTACTCTTGCACTGTCAAATCAATTAGGCAAAGAGAGGAGTGGTGGGAGAGACCTGAATATATGAATATTCTCAAGTGTCACTTGTATACTGTCCAAGTAATAGTTATTTCAGAAAAAGTAACTCCTTATTCTTTCTTCAGGTGCTGATGATAAGCTATACTCAGACGTTTGTATGCCTTGCTTACATTTTGGAACAGCCTAAGAATCACTTCCAGGACTTTCTTCGAACCCATTTTTGGAAAACTCTAGGATTTTCCAAGGCTTACTTTATGATTTTTTTTTTTTTTTAATTTGAGAGAGAGAGAGCAGAGCGAGCGAGAGAGAACATGAGTCAGGGGGAGGGGCAGAGGGAGAGGGAGAAGCAGGCTCCCCAGCTGAGCAGGGAGCCTACAACTCAGGGCTTGATCCTGGGACCCCGGGATCATGACCTGAGCTGAAGGCAGACGCTTAACTGACTGAGCCACCCAGGTGCCCCTTTAAAACATTATTATTGTTATTATTATTATTTATTTTTTTCGCAAGGCTTACTTTAAATCAAGATACAGTAATTCTGCAGGAGCTCTTGTTAATAGCTGGTTGGTATTAGTGGTTGCGGAGATAAAGGGCATCACTCCCTATGATTATGATATACAGTTTACAGGTAGCCTTTCCTTAGTGATCCTGTGGATTGCTTGTTGCACTTTACCTCTATGTACATGGCACTATATATTTTTTCTTTGGGAAAATTAATTCTAATGTTCTTATATGTTTTATTGTGTCATTTTAATTATTTTGTGTTTATTTATTTAAAAATTTTTATTTATTTATTTGACACAGAGTGAGCGAGCACAAGCAGGGGGAGCAGCAGGCAGAGGGAGAAGCAGGCTCCCCACTGAGCAGGGAGCCTAATGTGGGACTCAATCCCAGGACCCTGGGATCATGACCTGAGCTAAAGGCAGATGCTTAGCTGACTGAGCCATCCAGGCACCCCTATTTTGTGTTTAAAATAAGATAATGAATATCTTTCCCCTCCCTATTTTCAACAGATTTATATTTTATAAACCTTTACTCATATTTCCTTGGGGAAATATCCTACATGGATAAAAAATAGATTTCTCTATAAAAGAAAAATTCATTTAAGCTTAAACTAGAACTCAATCTTTATTACAGGCCTCATTGTCACAAGTATTCTAAAATTGTCTTTTATACTTGTGAGAAACTCTCCTAAATATCCTTTTTCTAGTGCTGAATGAAAAGACTACATTAGATTCTTTTTTTTTTTTTTTTAAGATTTTATTTATTTGTTCGACGGAGATAGAGACAGCCAGCGAGAGAGGGAACACAAGCAGGGGGAGTGGGAGAGGAAGAAGCAGGCTCATAGCAGAGGAGCCTGATGTGGGGCTCAATCCCATAACGCCGGGGTCACGCCCTGAGCCGAAGGCAGCCGCTTAACCGCTGTGCCACCCAGGCGCCCCTACATTAGATTCTTTACCTGAAAATGACTCCCTAAAGAGCCAGAGTTATTTAATAATTGTGGGCCCAGCAAATCGTAAAAGTGAGGTCCTTGCAATACAAATAAACTAAATCTACCCCAAAAAATGTAGTAAGAGGTCAGTAAAAGTCCCTCCAGGGATCTGTATCGTAAGAATCTTGTGCTCAACTCCATATATAAAGTGAGGAATCTAAGAAGAGCTTTTCCAATAGTCTTTCTCCACTACTGCTTTATATTTAGAGATAACAGAGGCGGTATTTTAACAAGATTACGGGAAAGTTTTACATTTACTTTAGAAAAATTCCTGTTATTCCACAATATCACAGCCGTTTCCATTTTTCATTTACCGTTTGCATATTCGTTTTCTTATGGTAATCACAAAAACCTGTGATTGTGCTGATGCGATCTGTTTATTTCCACTTTAGGTAAACTTTTAAAGATAACTATTATTTCGTGCTCTCTCTCGCGGGAACGCAGCTGAGGACACAAGGAGTAGCCAACCCCAAGAAAAACTATGATTTAGCGAGAGGACAGGCAGACAGGGAGAGAAGGTGAGGGCTGGCCGTACCGCGGCCTCGAGGCCCCGCCTCCCCGGGCCCCAGGCCCAGGCTCCGCCTCCCCGGGCCCCGCCCCGGCCCGCCGCCATGTTGTTCCCTTGGTGCTGGACGTGAGTAGCTGGAGTTGGACCCGGGCAGAGCTACTACGGTCTCCTGTCCGCGGGTCCCCGACCTTCTCTCCTCGTTGCACCCGAACGGGCCAGCCGGGACCTCCCCGGGCGTCCTCTGTGTGGCCACGAGGTGAGTGGAGCGCGGACGCCCCTCGGGGCCGGGCGGGGGCCGCCGGGAGTGCCAGCGTGGGGCGCGCCAGCGTCAGGGTCTCAGGGGGGCGCGTGGGCCCCGAGTGCGGCCTGGCGCTCGGGCAGCTGGGGCGGGGGCTGCGCGGGGCCGCGGGGCAGTCGTCCCGCTCCGGACGGGGGACGGCTTGTTGCCTCCTCTCTCCTACTGACTGACGCAGGAGAAAAGACGAGTTCCCACACCCACACAACCCGAGGAGAGGGACGCACAGCCAAACATGCGGGGACACATGGAGAGACGCCCAAACATCTGGAAGACACACGGGACACGTGCAAACACCCGGGGAAAGAGAGATCCATAAACACCTGGGACGCACACACACCCAAACGCCTGGGGAGAGCGACACGTACGCACGTTCTTGGGGAGGGGGGGGTGGGAGAGGTACACACACAACCCCCCGGGAAACACACACACAGAAATACACCCAGTCCCCCGGGGACACACAGATACAGCAGCCTTTCCCCCAAACATTCGGGGACACACACACATCCAGACACCCCACCCCACCGAAACCAAACCGTACCCCTGAATGATTAACGTAGAGGAAGCAAAGGCGCTTACACGCTTTGATTTTGGCGACCTCTGACATGCTGCCTGGGTGAACTTTTGCTCGTGTGTTAATGACCACTCAGTTAAGGAGTTTGGAATGTAAAGCCAGTTCTAGGAGCTGGCGGCGGTTTGGGGCGTTATCTGATTGAGACTGGCTAAGGTTTCAGAATCGTGTTGCTTTCTTCCAACTTAGTATGTCAGGAGGTAAGATGAGAATTTAAAGTGCTGACCAAATAGTTGTGGAGTTATTAGTTGTCTTTTTGTTGTTGTTTTTCCTTTTAAGTGATGATACATCTCGTGACCACGGTTCTTTTGAGGAATGACTTTTCTGCTAGTTTCCAAAATGTCATGTGATCAGTCTTTTTATAAGATTTCAGCAACCTGATAAAATCAATAGAATTTGATTGCTTTTTTAAAATTACGGAAAATTTTTTACATGTTTGTCTTTCTTTTTCTGATACTGTTGTAATGGAAAACCCCTAAGTTGCCTGTAATCTCAAAAAGTGTTGCGTGGAGCAAAACTGTAGAGATGAAGGAAACCCAGAACTGTTCAGTCAGTTTTTTTCAGCCTTTTAGGAAGGCTGTGCTTAGTTTCTCTTTCAGGAGCTAATGTCGAAATTATCATCACTCCTCGTCCATAACTCTCAGTATCTTATTTAGATCCCCAAATCTAAGACAAAGGTGTGATCCGGATGCTTTTAGTATTTTTGTGTAGGCATTGTAGTAAATTCCCCTTGCTTATGCTAAAAAGTTTCTGGTTTGGTGACTTATTTTGAAGAGTTTTCTGATTTGGGAATATTTTTGGTTTATCATTTGTGAGGTTAGAGTAGAGCAACGAAAACTAAAGAGAACAACTTCATTGGCTTTGACCCTCTTGGAGGTTGGGGAAATACGTTAATGCTCTTCCTCTTTTCCATCCTCTTGAGTCTTTTTGTCTCTTTCTACCCCTACCACACCTTCCATGGAGATTACAGTACTCTGGAGGCCTGAAGCTAAGTTCCTTTGGTTCTAGAAGTTAATTTTTTAGCCTCCCCTCATTTCTTACCATTTCTTGGGCAGTCACTGTGGCACTGGATGTTATGTGCATATAAATCCTGTTCATACATCATTTCATTTAATTCTCACAGCAGTTCTCTGTGTTAGCTCCATGTTACTCGTAAGGAATTTGCTGGGGGCATAGGAAGGTTAGGTCTGTTTCCCAGGTCACACAAGTAGGAAAGAGGGTAGAGCCAGGATTCAAGGCAAGCCTTTGTGAGGTTTTGTTTTGTTTTAAAATTTTTTTTTTTAAGATTTTATTTATTTATTTGACAGAGACAGCCAGCGAGAGAGGGAACACAGGCAGGGGGAGTGGGAGAGGAAGAAGCAGGCTCATAGCAGAGGAGCCTGATGGGCTCGATCCCAGAGCACCGGGATCACGCCCTGAGCCGAAGGCAGACGCTTGACAACTGAGCCACCCAGGCGCCCCTGTTTTTAAATTTTTAAATGTATTTATTTGAGAGAGAGTGAGAGCGAGAGAGATAGATCGTAGAGGGAGAGGGAGAAACAGACTCACCGCTGAGCAGGGAGCCTGATGTGGGGCTCGATCCCAGGACCCCGAGATCACGACCTGAGCAAAAGGCAGACGCTTAACCAACTGAGCCACCCACTTGCCCCCTTTTGTGAGTTTAGAGCGGTAGTTCTCACCCTGGGGACATTTGACGATGCCTGCAGGCGATTTTGGGTCTCACCTGAGAGGGAGTGCTGCTGGCTGGCATCTAGTGGGTAGAGACCGTGGATGCTGCCCAGCATCCTGCAGCGCACGGCACAGTCTCCACAACAAACAGTTGTGTGGCCCAGAACGTCACTAGTGCCAGGGTTGAGAAACTCTGCTTTACAGCACTCTGTGGAGCTCCGGGGCTCATCGTAGGTGTTCAAATGCAATGTCATTTTCCTATTTAGGATACCTCCTGATCGTTTTAAGAAAGAGCAGTGGGGGAAATTTGAGAACTTGAAGAGATTTCCCTTGACCAAGAGGCATCTTTTTTTTTTTTTAGATTTTTTTTTTTTAAGATTTTATTTATTTGACTGAGAGAGAGACAGCCAGCGAGAGAGGGAACACAAGCAGGGGAGTGGGAGAGGAAGAAGCAGGCTCCCAGCGGAGCAGGAAACGGGATGCGGGGCTGGATCCCAAGACCCTGGGATCAGGCCCTGAGCCGAAGGCAGACGCTTAACTACTGAGCCACCCAGGCGCCCCTAAGAGGCATATTCATTAATTTGAAAGACTAAGGAGTAAGCAAACAATTTCTGATAACAGAATCTTTTTTTTTTTAAGATTTATTTATTTATTGTAGACAGTGCATGTACACCAGCAGGGGAAGGGACAGAAGGAGAGAGAGAGAAAATCCTCAGGCAAACTCCCCACTGAGTGGGAGCCCCATGCAGGGCTCAATCCCAGAACCCTGAGATGATGACCAGAGCCGAAATCAAGAGTCAGACATGCAGATAACTGACTGAGCCACCCAAGTGCCCCCAGAATCTTTTTTTTTTTTAAGATTTTTTTTTTTTTTAAAGATTTTATTTATTTATTCGACAGAGATAGAGACAGCCAGCGAGAGAGGGAACACAAGCAGGGGGAGTGGGAGAGGAAGAAGCAGGCTCACAGCGGAGGAGCCTGACGTGGGGCTGGAGCCTGACGTGGGGCTCGATCCCACAACGATGGGATCACGCCCTGAGCCGAAGGCAGACGCTTAACCGCTGTGCCACCCAGGCGCCCCAATATTCTTTCATTTTAGAGAGAGCATGCAAGCAGGGGAAGGGCAGAGGGGGGAGAGAATCCCAAGCGGACTCTGCGCTGAGCACAGAACCGGCCACCAGGCTTGATCCCACAACTGTGAGATGATGACCTGAGCTGAAACCAAGAGTCGCGTGCTCAATTGACTGAGCCACTCAGGTGCCCCCAGAATCTTGTTTTTTAAAGGCAAAAGTGTCAAAAAGAATTTGAGAGCCATTCAGAGCTGTTGAAATAGACTTAGGGGTTTGGTTTCTGTATTATTCTGTATTATTCCAGTTGTCAGTAGACACTGGGCAGTCTTTTGGGCACTGATACGAAGGTGCTGGTGATATGAAGGGCAATAGGGAGTAGCCAGCTCTGCGAAGCTTACAGTCTAATCATAATCATAAGCAGATTCTGACTCTGTCCTAGAACAAAATTTATTGCTTGGGCTACTCAGGGTCAGGGGCTAGGTGGCATTAAGAAACAGAATAGCTGTACACCTGCACACAGGGACCTGTAGGACATTTACTGTGGGTGGACTTAAGTGAAATGGGGAACAGTTGATGTGTTTCTTTTTTTTCTTTTAAGATTTTATTTATTTGATAGAGATTGCAAGTAGGCAGAGCGGCAGGCAGAGGGAGAGGGAGAAGCAGACTCCCCCTGAGCAGGGAGCCCGATGCGGGACTCCATCCCAGGGTCCTGACCTGAACTGAAGGCAGACCCTTAACCAGCAGAGCCACCCAGGTGCCTCTGATGTGTTTCTGATAGCTTTTTAGGTTGACCACATCTGAAGATTTATAAAAATCAAATCAAGAAGTCATTCTTGTTGAGCATAAGATTCTTCCTTACGTTTAGCCTCAGTACAGTAGTTATGCATGCATTTTATCATGGAAATCAAATAAATGACGAAATTTTTAAGAATGACTTTTGCATCATTTTCTTTTCTTTCTGTTGTTTTCCAGCCATTTTCACCATACCTGTCTAAGACTAGGCCCTTCAGTATATGTACTGCTTCATTGCGGTGGTGGATGTAACTATTAGGCAAACTTTGGGGGTAAGGGATTGATAGGAGGAGTCAGAAAGGTTTGGTTATCTTTTTAGGAATCATTGCGAAAGTGTTATTCATGCAGCCGAGACGGCATCTTTTGTGGTAGCTTTGCTTTTGACTCGTGCTGATGGACAGCATGTTCTTGGTTAATTATAGATTTCTCTGTTTCTTATCAGGAGTTATCTCCTGTGGGGTAAAGGGGATGCTAAATTGTACCCCTAAAAATGATTGCTATCATATGGGATCTAGCCAAGGGATATATGTGTTCTTTCCTGATTGGAGGGGTTTCATTCTGGGAAGGGTCAAGAGGAATTGGTGCAGGAAGAACATGCATTGGCCTCAGAGGAGTCTTGCTCAATCTATAGTTGGCCTACTGCTCTGGCCAAGTTAGGTCACCACATTTCTTTCTTTGTAAAATGAGATGGTTGTACTTTACAATCTCTATGAGATTATATGACACCAAGTCGAGACATCATATTATTGGCTTTCAAGTAGTTCCGCTCCAGGCAACATGCTGGTTAAGCAGCAGGAGGAAATAAGCCAAATAGAAGTGTGCTTGTGTGTTTGAGAAACGAGTCTCACTTGAAAGCTAGCTAGGTAATAAATTTGTTAGTCAAAACCAAGGACTAGAAAATAGGGCTTGTGACTAAGTAGGTCATCAACAGAGAACATTTATTAAGGATTTGGCGGGGGGAAATTAACTCATAGAATGCCTCAGGGAGTTGGGAAAGCTGTGTGCAGAGGCACATTCTGGATACCTGAGAGAGGAGGACTGGGGGACCCGGGTGTGTAAGCAGGTGGAGGATGCCTGGCCTCTCCTTGTGTTGGGGGAGGGAGACTGGAGGTAGTCCCAGGCTTGTGCTTCTCAGGGAGCCTGGGGTGCCTATGCTTGTTAGATACCTTGGAGGAGAAATCTCTGTTTTGCAGAGTGAATCTTGATATTATACGTATTGTGAAAGTTGAGCTCTAGGTATTTCCACATTCTGTATTCTTCCATTACTTTTTGTTAATTTTTGACCAGGGTGGATACAGGGTTTAGAATGCCGTTGCTTATCACGTACGCGGAGAACAGAAGTAAATGAGTGCAGGTAAGCGGACAGCTAGCTGCATCGGCACGGGGTGGGGAAAGACGGTTGTGTACTTTGAGAGAAATACAGAAATGAAGCAGGCCATCGAGACTTTACATTCTGCCCTCACTGAACCCAGTTCACTTCATGGTGGGGAGTCTGGACACAGACTCCACTTCTGTCCAAGGCCTGATGCCTTACAAATCTATGCTATTGTTTGATAGGGGACTGAGAAGCAGTAGGGAACAGCTTGATATATTCATTCCATGGCCACATTCATTATCCAATTGTGAAGGCTAGCAGAGCAGTGTAAACATGCAAACTGAACTGTTAGTTCAATGTAAACTGAACTATTTTAATTCCAAGTTTTTGTGAATTGGATTAGGTTTTTGGGTACAGAGGCCAAGGTAGTTTTCATACTAGTGGTTGCGTTGTCAGTGTTAGAGAAGCCTGAAAAAAGGCTTACAGATTTCTCTCTAGAACTTGCTATGTAGAACACTTAGAGGAGTGTTTGTTTGTTTATTTATTTATTTGGATTTTTTTTGGGTTTTTTTGAGAGCGAGCGAGCATGAGCAGGGCAGAGGGGCAGAGGAAGAAGGAGCAGACTCCTCGCTGAGCAGGGAGCCCAATGTGGGACTCAATCCCAGGATCCTGGGATCTTGACCTGAGCCGAAGGCAGATGCTTAACCGATGGAGCCACCCAGGTGCCCTTAGAGGAGTGTTTATAAATGATTTAACAAGTTCAAAAGAGTTAGAACTCACTGGGCTATGGTATGTAGCTAGGCACTTGCTGTAGTCTGTGCAGTTTCTTGCTTGTGTACTTAATCAGCAGTGATTAGATAAACATACCTGAAAATACATACACGGCTTAGTTGGAAGGCAGAACAGAACAACAGAAGAACTGCTTGAGGACCACACATTGGTCAATGCATAACATTGTCTGGAATGAGTTCCAGTATTTTTTTTCGTAAGACTTTATTTATTTATTTATTTATTTATTTGAGAGAGAGAGAGAGCGAGCGAGGGTGCACAGAGGGAGAGGGAGAAGCAGACTCCCCACTGAGCAGAGAGCCGGATGTGTGGCTCTGTCCCAGGATCCTGAGATCATGACCAGAGCTGAAGGCAGACGCATGACCGACTGAGCTGCCCAGGCACCCTGAGTTCCAGTAATCTTAAGTAAAATTTCATAAATAGTTGTGTTGGAGCAAACAGCTGCTACCCTCATATCCTGTTCCACATTAATATTTGTGTAGTACTTGATTTTTTATCACACCAGCCCTGGAAAACCCAGCTTTGCAAAGATCACAATGTCATGGAAAGGAATGTGGTACAGTCTCATGTTGAAGCCATGAACTCCCTTGAGCGCCAGCTTGCATGGTGTCTTACAGACATCTGCTACCTCTGTGGCTCCCTCAGAAATTTAAAAGCCTGCCCCGCCTCTGTTGCCTAGGCACACTGACCCTTGATCCTCTCTCCCTTGTTGTCCATAGGGTTTCATCCCCATTTTCTGCTGTACACACTTCTTCAGGGAGTAGATTTGCCGGTGGAGAAAGGGGCTTCTAAGTGCAGAGGGGGTGGTCATGGGGTCTGTGGCCTTTCAGGAGAAACCCTTGTACTTTCAGCCTGGCCAGCCTGTCTCAAGAAGTGTCTAGAAGTGTCGGTGTTCCTCTTCAGATCTGCCCTGGGAATCAGCTTTCTCATTGTTAGCTGCTTCTCCCCGAGTTAGCCTTCCTTGTCTCTTCCTTTTGTCATTACTAGAACATTTGCTTTCCATCTCAATTACATTGCTGTCTCTCATCTACAGTTGTTCCCTCTTCTTGTCCTTTTGGGGTTTGTATATTTTTTGGACTTTTTTTGTCTTGGTGGGAGTGAAGGTAACACTGCGGATCTGCCCTGTTTAATTAGATCAGGGAAGTTAATCTATGTGAACTTGCGTTTATTGATATGTAAGACGCAGGGTGATAATGTGCCAACTTGGCAGGTGTTTTGAAGGTACCTAGTAGATATTCAGTAAACAGTGGTGGCTAATCTTATTATTACAGTCATAGCATTTGTTATTGGAGCAGACAAGACAATGGCAATAGGTAGGGAAGGAAGTAGACATATTCTTGTGTGGGTGAATGAAATGAATAGACAGAAGAGATTTTGGAAATGGGGAAAATAATTAGCTTGGTTTTATATATGTTGAATTTGAATTGCCATCAGGGTATCTCATGAACATTGGAAAAGGGCTTGGAATTCTTGTCCCAAAGACGGGGAGGGTCGAGGTCGACTTTATGAATCACTGGCTTTTATATCCCAGGAGGATGTAGCTTAGGAAGAGGTAAGGGCTTCAGCCTTGTAATAGACCTACTTTAAGAGCTTATTAGAAGAGGGACTTATGTAAATTGCAGAAAGCTAAGAGGAGTTTTTTTTTTTAAGATTTTATTTATTTATTTGAGAGTGAGCGAGCTAGTGCACAAGTAGGGGGAGCAGCAGGCAGAGGGAGAGGGAGAAGTAGACTCCCCGCTGAACAGGGAGCCCAGTGCAGGGCCGGACCCCAGGACCCTGGGATCATGACCTGAGTGGAAGGCAGCCGCGAAACTAACTGAGCCACTCAGGTGCCCCAGCTAAGGGGAGTTTTATGGACCATTAAATAGAAAGCATTTTCAAGGTCACTGCCCGGCTGTTTAGACCTAATAGAGACGGTAATGGTGGCTGAGTCCCAGGTCACACTTGAAAGTCCCACCTATGCCTCCAGCTAGAGGTGTGATACTTAATAAGAACCTTTCCCAGTTGGGCCTCCATTCCCTTATTTGTTTAAGAAAAATGTGTGGAGTACCCTTTGAGTTTTTATCTCATGTACATCCAGACAAATGGCTACATCTGAGAGAATTCACTGTACGAGGTGGTCAACCTTGGAGGTGTTTTCTGGAAGCAAACACAGCGTAAGAGAAGCACTTTTCTCTGTATTTGCTTTAGGGCTGTGTGTCCCTTAGGGCATTTAGGTGAGGACTGAGGAGAAGCCCCTGGATTGACTTTCAGGAGCTCTCTGGTGACTATTGCTGACACTCAGGGGGGTTGAGAAGTTGGGAGCCCGTGTGCAGTGAGCAGAGTAGAGGGTTGATCAGGGATAGAGGTGAAATAGGTCGTGATGGCAGAGTAAGTTTGGGCTTGGGAAGCTTTTTGTAAGCAAAGTTAGCTCCAGTACCTTGGTTGGGGCAAACTGGGGCATCGTTGATGGAGAAGTGGGATGAAGTGAACTTTCCTGTAAGCCAGCTGCAGTGCTCGTCTGTGTCTTCTCATTTTGACTTGGTAACAACTTCCCCGCAGAATGGGCTCCTCTAATCCAGTTAAGTCCTATATGCTAGACATATAGCTGTCCTCTTGAAATACATCTTGGGAAATCCCCACTCCTCTTACTTAATTTCTTAACAGCCAAGAAGTTCTACTTTGCTGTGGCTTCCTGTCTTATGGGTCGTGTTTTTGTACTATTCCCTGGGTTTTTATGGACGTTCTCCAGCCCTTATACTTTTCTGCTCCAAATTAAAGACACCTGGTTTCTTATCTGACTTGAGGAGTCAGAATCAGTGTTCCCTTAAGTTACAGCAGATCGGGGCGCCTGGGTGGCTCAGTGGTTAAGCGTCTGCCTTCGACTCAGTTGGTGATCCCGGCGTCCTGGGATGGAGCCTGCTTCTCCCTCTCCAATTCCCCCTGCTTGTGTTCCTTCTCTTGCTGTCTCTGTCAAATAAATAAATAAAATCTTTAAAAAAAAAAGTTACAGCAGATCATTGTAGATCATATTTAATTTGTGTTTTGCTGCTTTAATGCATTTTTCTAACATGTGTATTTAAATTCATTTCTTTCACAATGTGGTCGTCTTCCTGAAACCTAGCTGGAATTTCCAATATTCCTATCTTGTGACCTTTATCCATTTCTTTGTCTTTGAATTGTGTCCCTCACAGTGCAACCTTAAAAAACTATATGAAGTATCTTAAACAATCTTAAACTAAAAAGAACTCTTTTCTTTATTGTTAAGCAATTTAAGTGTCTGTCACAGGTAAATGTCTTACTGTAGGTAGATTTTATGGGTGTTCTTTTAAGGACCTCATTCAGCAGAACAGAGAACAAAACATTATCCTCACTTCTAGGATTAGCAGTTTCCTAGGAGTAAGTCTGTTCCCTGAACTGTCACAGTTCATGGTCAAAATGTAATACTAATAAAGTCTCACAGGTGAGGGAGAGAATGGGGAAATGGTGATGCCAAGTAAAGATGAAAGTCTGGAGGGTGTTACGAGTTACACAAATGGATCACGCATCATATACAAATGATGTAGGGGCACCTGGTTGGGTAGAGCAGGCAACTCTTGATCTTGGGGTTGTGAGTTTGAGCCCCATTTTGGGGGCAGAGTTTACCTTAAAAAAAATTTATACACACACACACACGATGTGGACACGTATTGATCATTATAGATCCTTTTACGAATCAGATGAAACGCTTTGTACTTTTTCCGGAGAAAAGCTGAAGCATACGCTTCCATCTATACATTCATCCTTATTTCACGTGCCATTCTAAGAGGTGCATTTTCCCCCTGCAGCTCCTTCATGGACTCCCCAATTAAGCACACTCTATACCCATACCGTCCAATACTCATGTAGCAATTTAAATTTAAACTAATTAAAATTAAATAAAATTAAAAGTTCAGTTCCTCAGATCAGTCACATTTCAAGTGGTCAAAGCCATGTGTGCTTAACGACTACCATACTAGATAGTACGGGAATAGAGTATTTCTATCGTCGCAGAAGGCTCTGGCTGATCATGGTGCTCTGTATTTTCAGGACGGTTTAAGAAGACTTAGTTCCCTAACCTCTCTTTTCCCTCCACTCTCTCCACCACTGTTAATGATTAGTTCGTATACCTAACTACAGAGGTGCCTTGTTTTAAGCAAAATTGTGAGTATATATTTCTTAAAAGTTTAATTAGGTGACTTATCTTCAAAAAAGAGTACTTATTGGGTCCCCTGGGTGGCTCAGTCAGTTAAGCTTGGTTTTGGCTCAGGTCATGGTCTCAGGGTCGTGAGATCAAGCCCTGCATCAGGCTCCATGCTCAGCACAGAGTCTGCTTGAGATTTTTCCCCCTCCCCTTCTGCTCCCCCCCACCCGACTTGTGCTCTCTCTCTCTCGCTCTCTCTTTCTAAAATAAACAAAATCTTTAAAAAAGTATGTATTGAAATGAGTTCTTTAAATAGGGTGTTCTGCTCTGGCATTGTGATAGTGTAGTCTGGTTCATAGTTTTTCCCTTCTCTTGCTATCTCTGTGGGGTAATGTTCAGTGGTCGACTAGATGATTTATTTCATCTGGCAAGTTGTACCTCCAAAAAAAAGGTGTGCTTCCAGGTTGGTCTCTTCCTATGGTATTTTGCTTAAGTCTTCACTGTTTGTGTGTGTGTGTGCGTGTGTGCGTGCGTGTACCTCTTGCTGTAGAAATAAAGTACCCATTAGACTTAGTGACTTCCTTGACTTCTTGCTCATGCATTTTAGCACGACAACCAAGAAGACTGGAACTAATTAGGCTGTTAAGTGAGATACACTGATACTAAGATTCAAGGAATGGATCCAGCTCTAAGCGAAAATAGAAATAATTCAGAGATTATCCGTGCTTTTGTTTCCTTGGTTAGTTTCTTTGAGCCTCAGAATAAGTGGTATGCCTCTAAACTAGGACATTCGGGGTAAATGCAAAAGGAATGCGTGATTTTGAGAAAAAAAAAAAAGAAAAGAATCTGTTCCTAAATTTAAACCAAGAGTGATAAATTCAATTTAAGTGTTTAGAAGTAAGAACTAGTCAAGGGGTTACCGAGTATGGGTTTCAAATCTGAATTTTTTTTTTTAAGATTTTATTTACTTATTTCAGAGGGAACATGAGAAGGGGGAGCTGTAGAGGGAGAGGGAGAAGCAGACTCCCCGCTGAGCAAGGAGCCTGACACAGGGCCCCATCCCAGGACCCTGGGATCATGACCTGAGCCAAAGGCAGACACTTAACAGATTGAGCCACCCAGGTGCCCCATCAAATCTGAAATTTTGAGGAGAGCAGTTTACAGACCCAGCCTGCTCTCCCTTTGGCAGCTTATTAGAGGAATGTTGTCATTTTTAATGTTCAGCAGCTCCCTGTTGGAGCCAGTAGTACTTATTTTAAAGTGGTATTTTCATTAGACTTGCAAGAAAGAACCAATTTTTTGTCCCTTCCCACACATTTTAATAGACTTCAAAAATAGAATGGGGGAAGAACTGATTGAATAGAGAAAGAATTGTAAGCCCGGAAAGTACAAATAGAAAAATAAGAATAGAATAACGACAATAAAGGAGGAAGTTATTTACTCTTTGTTCTCAATTTTGCATTTATTTGATACCTCACCATATGTAAAGTTTTGTGCAAGATGTTGCAGAACCAAAAAAGGACAAATGAATGGATAGAATTAGGTGTGGTGAGTCCCTCCCAGGGAGTTGACATTGTAATTAGGAAAGAGATGCATACCCAGTTTACAGTGGTTAGAGCACAAGTGAGTGAGAGCTATTATCAGGTGGAAATGATGATGAGAGCAAAGAAAAGAGGAAGATTAGGTTTCTGGGGGAGGCCATGGCAAGCTTCTTGGATGAGGTGATCTGAACTAGGCCTTTGAATGACTAGGATTTTCCTAGCTGTCTAGGTGCTGGGAGGGAACTCCCAGTCCAAGATAAGGGCCTGAACGAACTGGGCTGTAAATTCCTGTGATAGGTGTGGGGACGGCGCGTTGTAGTGATATAATTGTGACAGGTTTGTAAGTGAGGTCGGGTGGCCCTTTGAATGCCCTGCTCAAAAACTTTATATAATGAAAATAATGAAGAAATAAGTGGGGTTAGTCATCTGTTAAGAATGGAAGCAGTTGGATCTATAAACAATAAAAAATGTCTGCCTTTAATCCCTACAAACATTCCTATTAGAGTTTTATATTTTCTCTGCTTGGATCTGACTCCCTCACGGTTTACTGTAGTATAATGGCTTTGGGAAACCAGCAAGGGGTTAGGAAAAGCCAGAGAAAAGGGTAATGCTAATACACTATCCATAAACAACTGATAGTTAAGATAAAAGTACACGATAGAAAAGTTGGAAAAATAGTGTTGTAAAAAGGAAAGGGTTGACAAACAGTGCTTTTTGTCTTCAGTTTTGAGGTATCTGCTGAAAACATATTTCATTTTCTTTCCTGCCGGTGACCTACTTACCCATTTTCCCATTCAGATTAGTATGTACTGTATACAACATGTGTTGGTGCCAGCAAACGTATTGTAATCCTAAGGTATCCATTGTGTGTGTAACAGGTTTATTTATTCAAAAGGACATTGATGTCATTCGTAGCTTTGTATAAATCTAACTTCAGGGTCTTCTTGACAATCCTTAGGCCATATACATATTTGCGTGAGTGTGTGCCTCTATAAATATACACCTGTATTCTTTAGATATAACTCACATACCATAAGATTCACCCTGTTGATGTATACAATTCAGTGGTTTTTAGTATATTTACAAAGTTGTGCGACCATCGCCCACTATCTAATTCCAGAATATTTTCATCACAACCGCCCCCCCCCCAAAAGAAAAGAATCCCTGTATCCATTATCAGTCCCTCCCCATTTACCTTTCCCCACCCATTTCCTAGTACCAAGAATCTACTTTCTATTATGGGTTTGCCTATTCTGAACATCACATATAAATGGGAGGCCACATACAATATTATTAACGATTCAGTTGATGGACATTTGAGTGGTTTCCACTTTTTGGCTATTATAAATAATGCTGCTATGAACATTCACGTACAAGTTTTTGTGTGGAGTATGTTTTCATTTCTCTTAGGTATATACCTACGAGAGGAATTGCTGGGTCATATGGAAAGTTTATGTTTAATGTTTTAAGGAACCGCCAGGCTGTTTTCCACTATCATTGCACCGTTGTACATTCCCATTAGCAGTGCGTGAGGGTTACAGTTTCTCCATATCTTCAACACTTGTTTATTGTCTGTCTTTTTTGATTCTAGCCATCCTAGTGGTATCTCACTGTAGTTTTGATTTACGTTTCCCTACTGGCTAATGATGTTGACCATTTATGCCCATTTTTAAATCAGGATAATTGTTTGTTTGTTTGTTTTTAAGATTTATTGATTTAGGGTGCCTGGGTGGCTCAGTCGGTTGGCTGACTGCTTTCGGCTCAGGTCATGGTCTTTGGGTCCTGGGATTGGGCCCTGCCTTGGGCTCTCTGCTCCGAGGGGAGCCTGCTTCTCCCTCTGCCCCTCCCCCTGCTCAGGCTCTCTCTGTCTCTCTCAAATAAATAAAATCTTAAAAAAAAAAAGATTTATTTAGGGACACTTGGGTGGCTTAGTCAACTTAGTTAAGCGCCTGCCTTTGGCTCAGTAGTCAACGTAGTTAAGCGCCTGCCTTTGGCTCAGGTCATGATCTCAGGGTCCTGGGATTGAGCCCTTGCTGATTGAGCTCAGCAAGGAGTCTGCTGCTCCCTGTCCCTCTGCCCTGCCCCTCCCCTCGCTTGTGCTCTCTTTCTCTCGCGTGCGCTTGTGCGCTCGCTTGCTCTCTCTCTCAAATAAATAAAGTCTTTTTAAGAAAGATTAAAAAAAAACTCTTTAAAAAAGACCATTTAAGAAGACTTTATTTATTTGAGAGTGGGAAGGGCAGAGGGAGAGGGAGAGAATCTCAAGCAGACTCCACACTGAGCTTGGAGCCTGACCTGGGTCTCAGTCTCACGATCCCGAGATCATGACCTGAGCCGAAACCAAGAGTCTGACTCTCAAGTGACTGAGCCACCCAGGTGCCCCTCTTACAGACTTTAATATAAACCCGTAAGGTTTTATATGGTGTGATCGTGGTATGCATGCTGTTTTATCACTCAGCAACAGTATATTTCCACAGTCCCACCTCTCCATGTTTCCTCAGGAAGTGCAAAACATCCCCAATTAGGCATTTAGGGCATTTGCATTTGCCCTACTGTTTACATTTTTGCAAAGTTTCTTTTCTTTTTTTTTCTTTTTGAGGTGATTGTAGAATAGTATGGGGATGTATTTTTTGCTATAGTTTAGAAAATTGATAACTCGGGGGAAAGTATGGGCATTTTTATAATGGTATAATGTGTTTCCATGAAACTGAATCTTTTTAGAGAGCATGCTTTTTTTTTTTTTTTTAAACATTTTATTTTGTTTTTCTAAGTAATCTCCACACCCAACATGGGGCTCGAACTCAACAACCCTGAGATCAGGAGTTGCATCCTCCACTGACTGAGCCGGCCAGTTGCCCCGAGCATGTTTCATTTTTATTAGACATAGTAGGCATGCCAATTTCATTATTATTACCTCTGCACTTAGAGGCATGTTCAGGGTGCGATAGGAATGTGGGGGAAGGGACTTTAGTGGGAGATGAGGTCTAGCTGCATCTGTCTATGGGGGTGAGCAGGAGTTCGCCAGGGTAGCAAGAGGAAAGGATCAAAGGGAGGTGAAGTATAAAAAAAGCCACAGAGTAAGCATCTTACTGCAGGATCACCTACAAGGCAGAAAAGCCAGCATTTGCAGTCCCAAAGCCAGCTGATGTCATTGGTAGTTGAAAGGGATCACAAGGGCATCCACTGAAGCTCTACCCGAAGCCTTGCTCTTTCCCTCACCTCAGCCACTTACCTTTCTGGACTCCACATCTGATCAGGGTGCCCGCTGCTGAAGCTATTTCAGTGCCCTCATCCTGTCAAGGGTGTAGGCGGAAATCCTTCCCACGTGTCTCTGGCCCTGCCTGTTTTCAGGGCCACTCCCTCCAGTCCCCTGTGTATGGCACTCTCCTCCCTCTCTGGGTTCCGGGTGCTCAGGCCTACCTTGGGCTCATCCTCTGCCAGGCTGCCTTTGCCACTTCCTGGCTCCGGCTCCCTCTGCTTTTCTCGGGGTTTTCTCCTCCTCCTATTGCTGAGCTTCCTGCTACTGAGCTTAGCCTGTGATCAGACCCACTTACCTGGGTCAAATCCCCCTACAGTGGAATCAGACCTTGGTGAGGCTGCTCTCTATGGACAGCATGCAGCTAAAATAATCTTTGAGACATTGCTTTGGAAGAGCCCACCCTGGAGCCTGCTGGGTAGTCTCTCATTAACACAGCTCAGTTTCCCTCTGGCCTTGGAAGTTACCACCTTTTTAACTGAGCAGCGGGTGAAGTAGCTGGCTGAGTTACAGGGCCGTAGTGTATGAAAATTAAGTCCCCCTGATGTCTGGAATCACATGTGGCTCCATGAAATACTCACATGTGGGGCCTGGGTCTGACTGGGAGAGCCGCAGGTTTGCACACTGCATCTCTCACTCACCGAGGGAGATGCTGGGCAGAATCCCCTGCACTATTTAAGTTGTTTGATTTCTGGTTCAGTATGAACAGTTGCACACTCTATCAAGTGCCTTTCATTTGTAGGTCTTGCCATAGTTGTAGCACACACGGGTTTGTGTGCAGATTGTCCCTTTGCCCAGCTACAAGCTGCACATGGCAGGAGCTGGGTGGGTGTGGCCGCATCCACAGTGTCTGGCACACAGGAGGCTTCGCTAAGTGCTTGTAACTGCTTTGCCACCCACTCCATGGAACACTAGGCTTCTGGGGAGATGCTTCAGAGTTCTGCCAACATTTGATTCACATTTCATTTAAAACGTGTTTAGAGGTGCCTGGGTGGCTCAGTCAGTTAAGCATCCAACTCTTGATTTTGGTTCACGTCATGATCTCAGGGTTGTGAGATGGAGCCCCACATCAGGCTCCATGCTCAGCATGGAGTCTGCTTGTCCCTCCCCTTCGGCTGCATGCCTGCTCCCTCTGTCTCTCTCTGTCTCTGTCTCTCTGTCTCTGTCTCTCTCTCTCTCTCTGTGTAAAATAAATAAATAGAATCTTAAAAAAAAAAAGTCGTAGGCACAGTTAGATGTGCTTTATTTATAGTACATGTCAGTGGATTGACCACTACTGGTTCTGTCAGGTTACCTTGCTCTTGTGCAGTTCTTGAAATAAAGCCAGCAGTTGACGCTTAGCATTGCAGCTGCTTATTTTCACCTGCCTGCAGCAGGTAACAGGAAAACCCTCAGAAATCAGTGCAAAGGCAGTGGAGCCTAATATGTTAAGTGGCAGGCTTTGGATAGTTGGCTGCCTTGAGATCTCCCTCTCTCCATCTCTTCCTAGCTGTGTGACCTCAAGCAAGGTAGTAGACCTCTCTGAGTCAGGGTCCTCATCTGTAGTGTAGGGATAGGGAGACACTTGAGAGGAGTGGATGTAGTGAAGCAGAGTAAAGGGCTTACAGGCCTTAGTGTTCACTGTTCAGCTGTTGTTACTGTTGCTATTTCATCTTTAACCCCAAATGTCAAAATTTTGAAGAGTCTCATTTATTTGTTGATTGAATTTATAAGTTAAGAGCTGCTGTATGTACGTTTCACAAAAATACCTTTGCTTAAAAAAGGTGTGTGTCAGGGGTAAAACCTTTGGTTTAGACTAAGAGAGGCTAGTGCTTTAGCCCAGCTTCCCGCATAATCTGTCACTCAGAAACCTTCACATTGAATTTGATCTCTAGGGCTAGGCTTCCTCAAGTCTGCCTGCATAATCCTCTTCTCTGTTCTGCCCAGGACTCGTACTGAAATTTGACTTAAGAAATGGTCATGAAAGAAACCTTTCCTTAAAACTACCAGTTAAGACTTCTTCATGCGTTCATTGCACAGAAACTTCCTGCACTCCTATAATGAGCTTTTACCTATTGTCCATGACCGAGTGAATCTTCCCAATGGCCCTAGGAGGTAGGATGTCAGGTAGCTTGCCCAGGGGTGTGTGCTCTTGGCCTTTGGCACCAAGAACCCTTCTCCTTTCTGATAGTGGGCAGCTATTAAGTCACAAAGTTTTCACCTTTGCCTTGCCTGCCCAGAAGCTTTACAACACAGTGCTACCTTAGCCTTTGCCCAGCTTTTCCTTTGTTGCGTTGGTGTTCCTCCCTCTTGTGACTCTTCTTTTTTCTTGTTTGTGTTAGCTTTATTTAATTCTTTGGAATAGGATTATTCTAAACCACTCAAAATTTGGGCAAATTTAGAAGAATGAGTGACATATTTTACATTAAAAAAATTTTTTTAAAGATTTTATTTATTTATTAGACAGCCAGCGAGAGAGGGAACACAAGCAGGGAGAGTGGGAGAGGAAGAAGCAGGCTCCCAGTGGAGGAGCCTGATGGGCTCGACCCCAGGACCCCGGGATCACGCCCCAAGTCAAAGGCAGACGCTTAACGACTGAGTCACCCAGGTGCCCCATTTTAAAAAAAATTTTATTTGAGAGCAAGAGAGAGGGTGAGAGAGCACAAGCAGGGGGAGCAGGCTCCCCGCTGAGCAGGGACCTCCCCCCCCAACACGGGGCTCAATCCCAGGACCTGAGATCATGACCTGATCCAAAGGCAGACGCTTAACCAACTGCGCCACCCAGGTGCCCCCGTATTTTTCATTTTTGTCCTAAAAAAATTTTACAGTTGTCTGAGTATGAAACTTAGAAAAGAAGGGTGGGCAGGCAAAAAACTTCTTGAAAAAAACAATGATTAAAGTGTAGTATTGGGGGGCACCTGGGTGGCACAGCGGTTAAGCGTCTGCCTTCGGCTCAGGGCGTGATCCCGGCGTTATGGGATCGAGCCCCACATCAGGCTCTTCCGCTATGAGCCTGCTTCTTCCTCTCCCACTCCCCCTGCTTGTGTTCCCTCTCTCGCTGGCTGTCTCTATCTCTGTCAAATAAATAAATAAAATCTTAAAAAAAAAAAATAAAGTGTAGTATTGGGGGGCACCTGGGTTGCTCCATCGGTTAAGCATCTGCCTTCAGCTCAGGTCATGATCCCGGGGTCCTGGGATTGAGTCCCGCATCACGCTCCCTGCTCAGTGGGGAGCCTGCTGCTCCCTCTGCCTGCCGCTCCCCTTGCTTGTGCACTTGCACGTGCGCATGCGTGCTCTCTCTGACAAATAAATAAAAATCTTTACAAAAAAATGTAGTATTTGATTCTAGGATTTTGGGGGGGGGGCTGAGAAAGGTCATGGACTGCTTTCAGGTGTGGTTTTCCTTTTATTTTTATTTTTTCTGGTTTCCCTTTTAAATTAGAATCTAGGTGCTAATAGAAGTTGTATTTATTCACATTTTAATTTTTATTTTTACCCTTAAAACTATGAAAACAAAAGTACATTGCTAAGGTGAGCTTTCTAATTTTTTCTTTGCAGATAATGATGCTACTTGAACCGAACAATTAAGGTAACATTTATGACCTATGTAATATGCTTTTCTTATTCAGGATTCTTTATCAAATTTAGCTGAATTGTTCAAGTCATGTTTTAACCTTGGTGAGGATTATTATTATTGCCCGTGGGCAATCATTCTGAACTGTGGAGTATAAAAGACTTCACATTATATTTTAAGGTAAGTTCTGAAAATAGCATAACAGGATGCCTTTATTCATTCGTCTTACACTGAAGTTTCAAAGGGTTTTACTGTTTTAAGAAAAGAAAAAGGGAGTTTTTTTAATGTCTCTAAGCCAGTTACGGTTATGTTCATGTATAAATTGCCTGAAGCTAGCTTTTGTTGGATTTAGTGGGAAATAAGATGGTTTATATAATTATTTCTATCACCATGTATGTTTATGTACAATTCTACAGTAAGAATCAGAGAAGCGTTTGTCCTGGTGCATGGGTCTAGCATACCCCAGATTTGTTTAATCAGAATAATGGCACCAAGAATCCCACATTATTATAGAAAGAGAAAAGAACTGTGTCAAAGTGTCCTGATAAAATTATAAATGACAAATCAAGGAATGTCTAAGACTTAATTTGGTAGATATATGCAACCAGTCACCTGGGTAGAGGTTATTAATAATCTGGCTTATAATTTGATGTGAAGATCCTAACAATTCAGTGCTGTGCAATAAAGCTTTGTGTCTGGTAAGGTAGTTAGAGACTTAAATACTGGGCTAAATGGTGTACTAGAATCATGCACATCTTTTACATCCTTATAACACGGAATGGAACTTTGGGGTTCATGTATCTTGAAAATTTTGTGAAGGGAACAACCTTGGAAAGGGGGCTTCTGGGGAAGGTTCCTGGTGTCGGTGATGACCATGCTGAGTGGTTCTGAGGGCCCAGCAGTTAGGTGAAGTAGGGTAGGATCACCAAAGGAGAAAGCAGCATGTGCCAGGGCCAAGGCAAGGGAGAGCGTGGGAGCTAAGCAAGTGGAATTGAATTTCAGTTCCATCGGACTATGCATTTCCAAATGACTGAAGCTGAAAATGGGGAGCAGGGCTAGGTGTCTTGTCTTAGAAGTTGGACTTAGATCTGAATCTCTGGAGAACCACTGGAGTGTTAAGGATAGGGCCTTAGACCAATGCTTCTTCCCCATGTCATAATAGCTGGTATGCATTTTTGGTTTTGTTTTTCCTTTTTGCTATAAATTGAAATTGTTTAAGCAAGATTGCAAAGTTAAACAAAGGAACAGATTTATCAGGTTGTTACCTATGTCAGGAAATGAAGAGGTTTGGGATTGTTTCAGTTTCCTCTTTGACATGAATTTAGTTTGGGCATTGAGCAGAGCAATTCACTAAAGTGAAAGAAGTCTGCAAGAGGTAAGTACTTTGATTGCCTCATAGTTTTGTTGGCCAATTTAAATTGTATCAGTTATAGTAGTAATTACTATAGTAGTAATTTAAAAGGGTCAATAAGAGTTGCGGACAAGTTCTACAGGTTTTACCAGAATAGGGTATCATGTAGTTGGAAATGCAGAATTCTTACACATTACAGGAAGTATTTAATTCCATTATACTGGGTCACATTTGCATATAACCAGGAGATAGCCAGACAATGTTCCCTGCACTGAATTTCCAAATCCGTCCTAGTCAATGTAACAGTTATTGTTCATGTCTTCATTACCTTCCCATTGATGGATTCACAATATATCCACTTTCATGTTAAAGTTAATTACCATTTTTGCTCTAGAACTGTGCTGGCCACTACAGCTATTGCCTCTTTAAGTGTGACTATTCAAATTAGTTATGATTAAATAAAATTTAAAATTCAGTTCCTCTTTCCCTCGAGCTACATGTCAGATGCTCAGTAGTCACATGTGGCTAGTGGCTGCCATATTGGACAGTGCAGATGGAGGACATTTCCATCATTACAGAAAATTTTGTTAGTGCTACTCCAAAGGTTGTCTCCTTTTACAAATTTTAATGTACTTAAAAGCCATGTAGTAGTGAAATATTTACAGATTAAATGATATAATTTGATTCAGAATAACTGTGGAGAATGGAGAGTTAATAGAAGAAACAGAATTTGCCATAAGTTGATAATTGGTGAAGCTAGGTTTGGAATCCATGGGGGTTTCATTATATATATTCTCTTATTCAGAAATTTTGTGTATGTTTGAAATTTTCCATAACAAAGAATAAAAACAGAAGCCTTAAATAGGAACAGTGCTCCTGTCGGCACTTAAAAGTAGCCATCTGGGGACACCTGGGTGGCTCAGTCGGTTAAGCATCTCCCTTAGGCTCGGGTCATGACCTGGGATCGAGTCCCGCATTGGGCTCCCTGCCCAGCAAGGAGCCTGCTTCTCCCTAAGCCTGCCGCTGCCCGCTTGTACTCTCGCGCTCTCTCTCCCCCTCTTGCGCTCTCTCTCACTCTCTCTGGTAAATAAGTAAATAAATAAAATCTCAAAAAAAAAAAAAAGTAGCCATCTGTAAATGGGCACCTGAAATTTTACCCTACACAGGCCGGTGCCTATGGTGTAGGGAAATGTTTATTCTTGCCCCAGGGCTTCCCCAAAAGGGTACTTAGAGTACTGCATTTTTTTTTTAAGGTTTTATTTATTTATTTGATAGCATAAGCAGGGGGTAGGGGCAGAAGGAGAGGGAGAAGCAGGTTCGCTGGTGAGCGGGGAGCCTGATGTGGGGCTCAATCCCAGAACCCTGAGATAATGACCTGAGCCGAAGGCAGATGCCTAACCAACTGAGCCACCCAGGCGCCCACATTTTTAAGGTTTATCTCATTCCCTCTGGAAGCATACAAGTGACAGCCCAGGTTCATATTTATTAAGAGTTGGAACTGCCCGAATGAGTCTTGTGGGCAGAATGTGCTAGATTATGGTATTCTGTTAAAAAATTCCATTGCTGCTGACATTAATTTTAGCCAAGTCCAAGTAGTGTTCCTAATGAAGAGAATGGAGTCCATTTATTCAGTCATTGGCTTATTTTTGTTCACAGCCGGATCAGTCAGCTTCGTCTCTGGTTTCCTGGTTACCAGCTCCTATGGTGATAGCGTTGGAAGAGAGAAAGGGGAGGTCATTGAGAAAACCCTTGGCACAAGACGAAAACCATCAGTAAAACTGTCACTGTGCCACCAAAGGGCTGTTTCAAGTTGTTACACACACCTCCCTACTTTGGTCTCCTACTGCATCTCTAACAAATGGTGGTAGGGCTTATTGTGGGTAGAGGGGAATGGTTGAGAGCAAGGTCTTTGCGGTGAGACTTGGCTTTGAGTGCCTGCCTCAGTCAGCTGTGACGAAAGAGTGAGCCCTCACTGGCTGTATTAGGGAGCAAGAGTAGGCTTGCGTCTGGTACATGGTTGAGTCTCAGGGTATGGCAGCTCTTGCTATTAGGTATTTTCTGTACAGAAAGGAATGGGGACTCTGTTTTTTTTGCCCTTACTTACGTACTGATATTCGTAGAATCATGTAGAGAAGTGTAGAGGTCTAAAGGAATGTAATGGTACCTTTTTATTTTACAGGGTTCTAAGTCAAAGTCTTGAGATTAATAATGGCAGGAAAATCTTCGCTTTTTAAAGTAATTCTCCTTGGAGATGGTGGAGTTGGGAAGAGCTCTCTAATGAACAGATATGTGACCAATAAGTTTGATACCCAGCTCTTCCATACAATAGGTGTGGAATTTTTAAATAAAGATTTGGAGGTGGATGGACATTTTGTTACCATGCAGATTTGGGACACAGCCGGTCAAGAGCGATTCAGAAGCCTGAGGACGCCGTTTTACAGAGGTTCTGACTGTTGCCTGCTCACTTTTAGTGTTGATGATTCTCAGAGCTTCCAGAACTTGAGTAACTGGAAGAAAGAATTCATATATTACGCAGATGTGAAAGAGCCCGAAAGCTTTCCTTTCGTGATTTTGGGCAACAAGATTGACATAAGTGAACGTCAGGTGTCTACAGAAGAAGCCCAAGCCTGGTGCAGGGACAACGGCGACTATCCTTACTTTGAAACAAGTGCAAAAGATGCCACAAATGTCGCAGCGGCCTTTGAGGAAGCAGTTCGAAGAGTGCTTGCTACTGAGGATAGGTCAGATCACCTGATTCAGACAGACACAGTCAGTCTGCACCGAAAGCCCAAGCCTAGCTCATCTTGCTGTTGATCGTTAGAGAGGTTGCCTATGCGATCTAACCAACTTACACACATACACAAAAAAGACACAGGGTGGAGAAGAGAATTAGCATTTGCAGCAATGCATCATCTACTCATAAAATTAAACTAACCACATTGCTGCTTTGTTAGTGGGTGGGAGAAGGGACACATCCACTCGTGGAAGAATCAATTTACTCAGTAGTGGCACCTTACATTTATAAATTGTAATGGTTGTCTAATAACGTTTAATTTAAATATGTACGTTACAGAGCTAATAAATGAGATGATCAGTACTTTAATTATAGTTAAAACGAAACACTTGAATATTCTGGAAGTTATTGTTTGTTTTTCCTGGGAAAATGGAGAACTACTTTTTATATGTGTATATTTTTATGTAATTAGCATTCAGTTCCTGGTTGAGGGAAAAAAATTCCCTAAAGCAATAATGTTAAATAATAAAGATTAAAACCTAATGCATTTGCTTGCTGCGATTTGATTTCTTTTTCATTCTCTTTAAGTGTTCACATTTTTCATTCTCCATATCAGAATTGCTCTCACTAGTAATCACTCATTCGTGTGCCACATGTCAGTCCCCCCACCCCCAAAACAGAAGCCAACTTTATTACTCTTGGACGAAATACTAAGGATTGTACTTTGTGTGAGGGTAAATGACATCTTCGTTCAGTCACATATGTAATGCCTTCTCATTGAACACTGTTTAGTGATTTGCCGTCAAGGAGATTTCGATGAAGTGAATTGTAGTTTTTCTCAGGTAAAGTTCATAGGCTCTACATTTGTGCCTGTCCCATCCTACAGAGGCCGACCAACCCACTGTGGGTTTTCAGGACATGCCTTGCTCATTGGGAGCCACCAAACAAGAATAGCAGTGTCAGTAAGTTCAGCTTTTTAAAGTCTGATCTAACAGAACACACAGTTTGGCTCTAGGCATAACATTTTAACATTTTGAATTTGAGGAAATTAAATCTCTTCATATTCTCAGGTTAGAGACAGTTGCTCTTTTTATTATTTATAATCAATCCCCCCTCCCAAAACTGTAATCCTCCATCAAAAAAACAAAGTAGGAATCCATTGACAAATTGGTGTATATTATATATTCTTCCTTTTGTTTTTTCTCTGGCGGATTTGCCTTTTTTTTTTTCCAATCAAAAGTGTCCCCATTGTTTTGTGACTTGCTGTTTCCTCTTAATATATGTGGACATACTTCCATTATAGCATATCTACCTCATTTATCAGCTGTACGGATGTTTACCAATTTATTCAAACAGTTCTCTAGTGACAGACATCCAGCAGCAATATCTGAAAAGTGCCAGTTTCCCACACCTTGTTCAGCAGTGGGTATTAGGAGTAAATTTTTTGTTCATTTTTTGAATAGATGAGTCACGTTTCAAAATCATAAGACTTAGGAGACAGGTATCTATACCCTTGCCACCCAGTTCCTGTCCGTGGAGGCAGCATGTGTCAGTTTCTTGAGTATCAAGCTAGATATTTAGTATATAAGGGAAGCATATTGTATCAGTTTGCTAGGGCTGCCATAACGAAATGTAGACTGGGCGGCTTCAACAATGGGAATTTTTCTCACAGTTCTGGGGCTGTATGTCCAAGATCAAGGTGTTGGTAGGTTTAGTTTCTCCTAAGGTCTCTCCGTGGCTTGCAGATGACCCTTCCTCTGTGTGCAGCACCCCCCCCCCCCATGCCACCATGTGTCTCTGTCTAAATTTCCTCCTCTTATAAGGACACCAGTCAGATTGGATTAGGGCCCACCCTAGTGGGCTTGGTTTGACTTAATCACCTCTTTAAAGGCCCTGTCTCCAAATACAGTCACATTCTGAGGGACTGGGGGCTATGTCTGCAACATATGAATTTTGGGGGGACGCAGTTCAGCCCATAATACATATGTATGTGTGTAGGTGTTTACATAATGTGTAATTTTGATTCTTGTATACATTTAATACTTTGCTGTTTTTTAAAAAACTTCTAAGCGGCTTTTCAGTAACCTTTTTTCAGCTAAATAGTCAAGAGGTCTAGAGCTGGGAAGCAAAAAATGGTCAAGGGAACACATCTTCATGTGTGTCAAGACAGGCTGGGGCAAAAGGAAAGTAATCCAGTTTAACACCGTGACTCAGAGGAATCCAGTGACCAGGGCTAGCTGACCAAGCACAGTACTGAAACGTGACCACTAAGGAGGAACAAAACCTGGCAGTAGCTTCGGACTTCAACGAACTGATGGGAAAAGCTCTTCAATAAGCAACGAAAGGTAGCTGCAGATCTGACTCTTTGTTTTTAGGAAGTAAAAGGTCTTTTGATTGGCTGGTGTTACCTAAACAAAGATGACAAATACTGAAAAAACAAGAGTTGGGGAAGAAAGCAGTTGGCGCCAGAGGCAGCCAGGGTCGGTGGAAGTAGCTGCAGAGCCCCCAGAAGCCAGCGGAAGGGAGGAACGGTCGGTCTGCATGCCCCCCCCACCCCCCGGTCTGGGGAGGAGAGGCCCCAATGTTCAGTGCCCGTGCTCGCCACACGGCGTCGGGCCAGCTCTGTGACAACGTGTGCTTCTGTGGTCTACTCACATAAAGCCTTTGAGACAGTTCAGTGCTAAGAAAAGGGCAAATGACGGAACTTGGAGAACAGACAGAAGTACGTTTGCAGCTTGTGTAGCAAGTACAATGTGCAGTGTGGAAGATGGCTAAGTACAATTCCATCAGTGGGGTAATGTCCTCATCACCTTGTGAAAAATTCCCTAGTGGAAGTGAAAACATCCTAGATGTCCCTTAAGGGAAAACCTTGAGTTTTACATTTCTGTAAAATGTGTAAGCTTTCCTTTTAGTATCATGACACCGTGGACACCAGTGGCTTGTGGGGCAGTGAAGTAGAAAAGTGGACCTGTGTACTGTCTGTGGATTCTGAGAAGCCACCACTCGACTGGCAACCAGAAAGGGGTGACATGAATGAAAAGTGAAAGAACACGGGTATAGTATGGGCAGAGCAGAAAGAAATCCACTCTCTGCATACATGGAAAACGTGGGCACCAGTGAAGCATCTAGGAAACGAAAGAGGACAGTAACAGAACTGTGCATTTTCTTTGGGTCCCTTTGGGTGCGCTAACATAGATTAGCACTGACGTAGTGCTGACACACATCTGCTCGGTGGCGCCTCGTGCCCAGGGTGCTAATGATGTCATCCCGTTGCTCTTGTGTTCCTGAACCTTGTGTGCCATCACCTACTACCAGATCTAAGCTTTGCTGGCTCTTTACCTTCCTTAAGTACCAGCCCCTGGTTTTTCCCTTTACACCGGTCCTGGTTCCATCCTGTCCACGTGCCCGGTGTCGCTTTTCTCCACACCTTCGCAGCCCACATGCTCTTCCAGTGCGGCTCACATCTGACGTCCCATCCATCCCCATGCTTGTCAGTGGACTCGCTTCAAGCTCCTTCAGAGATGCAGTCACACACACAATTTGGTACCGGCCTACAGTAACATACTCACATAGGGCTTGTGTTACTTGTTTCCGCCTCACCCTCACGAGCCTAGAGGAAAGGATCATGGTTTGCAAGGCACCCTACAGCTTCCTGCTGCAAACCCGCCGCTGCTCCTGGCAGCTCGCGCCGCAGCCCCTGCATGCTGTTTACTGAGGGCAGAGCGAATGGTGTACGGGAAGTGCACGTTGGGCTCTCTGCAGCGAGCACGGCTGACACCACTCCTAGATTTCTAGCGGAGTATCTTTCTGCTCCCAAAGCTCTGGCGCCTAGTTTGAGGTGATTTGAGTTCTAGAAAATGGGTTAATAGTAGACTCTCAATAGGGGAAATAGGACTAAAACAGTAGTGGCAGCTCTGTGAGCAACACTTAAAAAATTCGATTAAACTTTCACAATCTTGGACAAACATCTTTATTTAAGAAGTCAAATAAATAGATGGGGTAAAAAAATTATGGTAGCAACTTCACACAAGGGTATGAGACCAAACTTAGAACTACTTGCTCAAGTTATTAACGATGGAACAAAATTAAGTGCTCACAGCACAGAAAATATCTGGTTGTAGTACTTGTTTTTAAATGGACATTTACTAGTTTACAGTAAGATCCCACTTGTTACAGACCACTCCCCACCCCCTTGGTGTACAGCCTAAAAAAAGCTAAGAATGCAAATGTTAATGTAATAGAAACTTTTCTTTGTTTACAACTCCAGAATTACAACTTTCTACTAGTATAACTATGAACAGGTTCACTTACTTTAGTTTACTATCGGAGGGAAAGGCAATCAATATAAGAACATAACCTGTCACTTTGGTCCCAGCCTCGCGTTTTACAAACATGGATCCAGGATTCTCGATTTATAGCAGAATCACTTTTAGAGGCAGGCCTGTGGCATTTGGTACTGCAAAAGGTGTTTGCTTCGGCTCCTTGGGGAGTGCTACGTATACCGCCTATATGGTTTTATAACAGTAGCTCTAGATGTACATGCTATCAACTTCATTCCCTCCTGCAGAAACTTTTAGTTTTAAATCTACCAAAATCTTGACAGTGACATTTGGTTTTGAATTGTGACATCAAGATCAAGCTACCTGAATGAGTAAAGTCAAAAGCTCATTCTTAACTTTTAGAATAAAGATATTTTCAAGGTTATAAAGAGTTTATAAATAACACTGTTCACGAGCAAATATTGATCTGTTGATAATCATAAGAAACTGAATGTACTGTTTTGAAATAATACAAGGAATTTCATTAGGTTTAGATAAATTTAGACTACAAGTAAAACTTTTCCAGGCTATTTAGTCAAGTTACTTACAACATACACATTCCTGAGAATACCTCATTGTAGTGACATTGTTTATTTCCAATTTTTTCCGCATTCAACTTAAAAGGTGTTTCTTCCCAAGAAACTGAACTTTTCTGTCAAATGCGCTTGATCGAATAGGAGAATTGGGTTCATAAAATGGATTCATTGCAAACTAGGAAAGAAGAAGGTATTAGTAAGCTTGTCAAAGTACAAAGGTTGACAAATCATAGATTTCTAGAAGGATGTTATTTTAAAGTTCTAAATTAAATCATCAAAGACATCTAAAACAAAAGTCTGAAGACCACATTTTTAAGTTTCAACAAAAATGTTCCATTGTTAAATAGTAATGCCCCCTTGAGGAGATTTTTGTCTTAGTGTTTCAGTTTTGAGAAGTACCTGCAGCAAAACTAAAGGTGGTAGAGTAAGTGTTGTCTATGGATTCACCCTGTGAGTGAGATACTAATCTATTCACATTAATTATAAATGTATGGATTAATCTGTAAGGCCCTTTGGCTACATAAAACTAAAAGTCCACCATACGCTCATAGTTAAAAAAAAGCTATACCACGTTGCTGCTATATTAAATTACCCTTATGTAGTGATTTTTGTTAACAATCAGGTTTTTAATACCGTCCTCTAACACAAGGCTAAGTGATGAGGTTCTTAAATAGTGTCATGAGCGTATCATAATATATGTGAGAAAACTGTCGATGGAATCACTAACAAGGAAAAGGAGTTAACCAGTTTTTCTAGCTTAATTTACTTGATGTCTGTCTTTTTAAGAGCTAAATATTTTTATTTGCTAATTCTGACTAGGAATATTAACTGTTCTGATATGCAAAAAATCTTGTCTACAGAACATTTCAAATGACTAAGAACATACTGTTAGCACTGCAGTTTAATCACAGACATCCTGCTACTATTTTATTTTTTCTGACTATCAAGAAATGTGAGTGGCACCATTCTCCTTGAGCGACTATTTGGTAAACTTCCTGACACTTTATGATCTATAATCATTGCACTGTAACTTACTTGTAAAGTAGATGGAGAACATTTTAGATTAAAATTGTGAAGCAATTTCCCTTATGTAGCCTCTTTCCTTCTCTTTTTAGGGTTCCCTAATACAATCAACTATATGTGCCAAAAGGGGGAAACTGACATCAGTTTAAAAACAATTACCACGAGTTCTGTCCTAAATACATGTTAGCCTGGCGGTGAAGACTTGCCTGACAAGGGAGTTTCCCGGGATCGTTCTGACGGGGAGAGCTAGTCTGAGATGAAAACTACAGTACAAGGGAGTTACCGCAACAGGCCAATTTCCTGTCAAAGCCGGAATCCCTTTTTATAATCAGATTTAAAAAGTTACGGAACATACCATACCTTTATGTACAAGTCATAGACATCAGTAAAGAAGTTCTTTATTCCATCTTCTTGCCTTATGTCATGAAGCATAATAAATCTCATATGTGAAAGAATTAAGGTATAATCTTAATAGAAATGAAAAATGAAAAGTAGGTGATACAATATCCTTTAAATGAGTCACATGCATTATATTTTGTGATGGAAAAGCTGAATATGTAAACTGGTTTTGAAGTTAGGTAACTTTATCTTAAAGAGGACATAATCTTTTGAAGTTAGAAAGTCACTACCAAATAAATTAAAATCAACCTAATGGTTCAGATTAACCTTAGTTTTATTTAAGACTTGGTTTTAAAATTATCTGTTAAACAAAAACATTAAATGATTTTTCCCCTTAAAAAAATAAATAAATAAAAGTAGCCTGGTAAACGGCAATTTTTACCTGACACTTTGAAGTCCACAGACTCCAAGTCTGGCATCTGTGTCCCATGTTCTAGCCTGTTACCCCAACCTTCAGTTAGAGGTCTTTATTTAAAAGATAAGGATATGACCTGCAGTAACAAACGCCGAAACAAACCACTCATTGAACTTGTCCACAGTTTTCAAGTACATGTTGTTGGACAGCCACATGTTCTCATCTACGAGGTCCAGAGCGGCATGAGCTATGAACTGGTTCAGATGACGGTGATCATCCTAGATGACAATGTGAGTAGCACCAGATTAACGTTTCCAGACAGCATCATGAACACCGACATTTCATTCTGGAAATTCTATACACAGTCTTCTTGGGGGTGGGGGACATCTGCTTTTACTTCATTTATTACTGTCATGGGACTTAGGAAAGATCTTAAGTGTTTTCACATCATATTCTTTTCAATTTGCTATCTAAAACTCAACAGTTAGAACAGCCAATTACTTAAATGAAATGTGTTCAAGAAACTATATAGGTTATTTTTTAAGTTTTGCAAGAAGGAAGTTACCAAATTCAGTAACCACTTAAGCGTGTGAAGAAAGAACAGTAGGTTAAAAAAAAAAAAAAAAGATTCTGCTTTAAAGACACTCCTATCTTTTTAGAGGAAGACATGAAAAAATACGTAAGTGGTCATGGCTAACGGACAGCACTTCACGTAGGCTAGAGAGCTAAGGAGGTGGCAAAGAAGAGCTACACAGAGGTGATGTTGGCATGGGTCTCAGGGTCAGCAGGGGAAAAGGGCAGGGAAGGCCTTGGAGTACAGTGACACTTGGTGAGCAGTGGAGACAGCTGAGGAGGTGGCACTCTTAGAAGGCTTGGCATAGGCCTCTTTCAGGTGAATGGAGCTTACATGACGGGGATGTAGGCGTGGCAGGAGGCCATGCTCAGCCCCAGCTGTGAGCAGTCACCTGTCTCAACAGCAGGAGACAGTCCTGTTAGAGCTGAGTCCTTTTCGTGGGCTTAACTGGAGGTGGGGCTGTCCTACCATAATATGGAGAGGGAATTCACAACCTGGAACAGTCCTACTCCTGTGGAATTCTTTATTTCAAAATAAACTTTTCAAAGAACACTTCCGTTACGGGTTGAACTGAATTCTTCTGTTGACATCCTAACCACCCCCCACCCCGCCCAGTACCTCAGAATGTGGCCTTATTTGGAAAGAGGGTCATTGCAGCTGTCGTTAGCATGCTAGAGTAGGATGGCCCCTAATCCAGTATCACGGGTGTATTTATAAAAGAGGGGAATTTAGAGACAGACAGACACATAGCGAGAATGCCATGTGAAGACGAGTTCTGCTGCCACAAGCCAGGGAGGTACCAGAAGCTGGGAGAGAGACCTGGAACAGATCTTCCCCTAGCACCTTCACAGGGGGCCTGGCCCTGCTGACACATTGTTCTTGGGACTTCTGGCCTCCAGACCGGTGAGACAATGAGCTGCTTTTACTCTAAGCCACCTGGTTTGTGGTGCTCTGTTATGACAGTCCTGGCAAAGGAAACGTAATATGATCTTGCTGCAGAGGCTGTTTCTCTGATGGGGCTGGAGGAAGGCTGCCAGTTGCCTTGGAATCCCCTGTACAGCTCAAGCATGTTTACTCCACTCACATCACCATGACGAAGCTAATTTAATCCCTAGAGAAATCGATGTGTTTTGTGTCTGGTTTACAGCAGTGTTTTCCATCACTTTACATGGATGATCAGTCATGAGATTAGAAGAAAAATGTAGAAATGCTTTAAGGTGAGTGGTAGCAGGAGAAAGAACTAAGATCAAGTCATGCCGCAAAGTGTTTTTATATGCACAGTTTTGCCTACCACGAGTCCACAGAAACTGTAAGTAGCCCTATACCACAAAGCTGCCGCTGCTACAGAGATGCCCCAGTACAAAGTTTTAATGAGCAGTGTGCTCATAGGAAAGTGAGAAAATAATGTAGCAACAACCACCTGATAATACCTTAACCACATTTCTATCTTATTTTTGTGGCAAGATTTAAATAGTTGAAAAGCATCACACACTGGACATTATGCGTTACAATTAATTTCAAAAATCAATTCTTGTCTTAAGGGACATTAAAGCTTATTTTGGAGTTCGGAGAAACACAGCATAACTTTTTATTAGCAACATGGACCAGTATAAAAAGATGGAAGGGTCCCAGGTATTCTCATCTCAAAACTCTATACGTTTACTCTAAATGGCATGTTCTTGAACCAAGCTTGTTTTTCTGGAACCATTACTGGCAACAAGGAAGTTGGGTGGTGTCACTGGGGAGAAGAGCAAGCGGGCACCGCCCAGCTAGTAAGTGGTGCAGAAGGTCACTGAACACTGCTGTAGTCTCAGGGGCAGCAGGACAGGGAAGCAAGAGTCTCTTTTAACCTTCCTAGGTGTAAATGGCCCTACCGTGTATGTCCTGATGAAAAATGTAATTCCCTCGGACAGAATGGGCTCTTATGGCATTTTCAGTCAGTAACAAGTGTTCTCCCGGTCCCACAATAGGTGGACTATGTTTCTATGTGCTCAGGGAGCAGCTTTTCAGAATGGGTGACACGGTGAACTACATATCAGAGAAGAGACCCAGAGCATCCTGCTAGTAAGTACCAAGTGTGTGCTGAATCAGAGGCTGAGTCAACAACTCAGATGATGTTTCCTGGCTGGCTTTGATCAACCTGTGGCACTGCAGAGCAAGCCTCATTTAATTGCGGTGGATTCCAGTTACCTCATCTGTCCCGATCTCTTCCAGCTCTAAAATCATGCCACACCATTATCATTACAACAGCATAACAATTCTTGCAGAAATTTTTAAGGTTCCATACGCACTTTGGATTCTGCTTTTCCAGCTGGCAAAAATTCCATTTCAAAAACTGGATTATCATGGTGGCCCACAATTACAAAGTAGAAGCTTCCAGACATTGTCTTCAATATGTAGCTCCTAATTAAATGAAAATAACACATATTTTTAGTACTCCATACTGAAAATGAAAAATGGTTAACAAGAAGTCTAGAATTCAATTTTTTACTTAAACCTGACATTGTAGAAAAGGAGACCACCAAGCTTGTCATGTTTTCCAGTATATTGCCATAGACAAATGGCTTTGGGACTATACAAATTATGTCTGTGTTATGTCCTGTAGAATCCAGTACTTTATTTTCACAGGGAAACTAGAAGACCTCTAATACAAAAGTCATAAAAACAATATTCTCATGACCTGAAATTTTGGAACATTCAGAGTAAGCTGGGCCAAACTTGGACTGGACCAGTTAGCATTATTAGCACTAACACTGGGAAAAATTAAGAAAGGGTGCCAATTTTGTCTTCTTTCTACCTGAACAATGTATTCTAAGTCTCTGCAAATGCAAGACCCTATGGTATGCCTCCTTAAACAACATTCATAAGAAAGGAAGACATGGGGCGCCTGGCTGGCTCAGTCAGTGGTGTGTGTGATTGTGAGTTCAGCTCCGCGTTGGATGTAGAGATTACTTAAAAAAATAAAATCTTAAAAAAAATTCTAGAAAAGATGGAAGAAACCATAATCCAAAAAGAAAGACATTTGACGCATTAAGCATTTGAGGCATTAAGAAGTCTTAGAACTGGTATTCATAGGTTTGCTAAGGAAATGAAAGTGTGGGGGAGGGTTGGTGGAGGGGGGATCAGGGATTCTGTGGCTTTTAGCACAAGCAAAATCTGGATGGATGGACGGACAGACGGGTGGGAGGATTTCTGTTTGTATTTATGTACTTTTAGCACAGGGTCTTTGGAATCAGACAAAGCTAGGTTCAGGTCTAGCTCTGCCACTTACTAGTAAAGTGACCACAGGCATGGTCCTTAAACTCCCCATGTCAGTTTCCTCCTCGGTGAAATTGAGGCAACCATCAGAGATCCCTTATAGTGACCTTGAGGATTATACAACCTAATGCATGTGGAGCACCAGGCACAGTATCTGGCTCAGAGGAGGTGCTCAGGACAGGTTCTGTAGAACCACACGGAGGAGCATACACACATGCAGATGTGCTGACTCTTTAGGCCTCCACATGGGGCTGCCACCTGGTTAACTGAGGGTATACTGTCTCAGGGAATGTACAGTAAGATATGTCAGAACCCAGGGCTCATCAAGCCTCACTGGGACTTCTGCTGAATCACACTGAACGTCAGAAAATCTGAAATTGTTTCCTAATGAATACAACCTTTGTTGTTAAGGAAATCAAGGCACAGCTGGCGCTTTGAACTTTGGAATTGGAAGGCCCATGACTGGAAGAAAAGGCAAATAGGACGTTCTTTTGGCATGATGAGGTAAATAGAATTTAAAATGTTATTCGGGGCAGGTTTTGGCACACTGCAGCCTGCAGGCCAAATCTGGCCTTGTCCATCCTTTTATCGTTGCCGAAGGCTGCCTTTGCCCGACAATAAAATGAGAGTTGAGCAGGTGCGACAGAGACGGTCTAATTCTTTACAGGAAAAGTCTTAGGGGAAGATGGGGGAAAGGCCCAAATTAAAACTGGATAACAAGACAGGCAGGAATGATATGAAAGCTCTGCAAAACTAGAAGAATTAGCAACAATTCTCAAGATGGAAAGAAATTCTCAAGGGGCAGGGGGATGGGAACTTTAAATTTGAACAAAGGCGACAAGGATGTCATTAATTGGAATAGGAGTTTGCAGCTGGAGTTTGCCAAGGGAAGGGTTTAATTTTTTCAGAACAAACATTTAAGAAGCAGCAGAAAACAATACACATCTAAGGAAGATGACCCTTATTCCTGAGCCTGCATAGTGTCAGTACAGGGTGAGGATACACAGAAAGGGACCCAAGGAAACACCACATAAATGTTAGGTCATAGACTCTACAGCTGGACAGAACTTGAACTGCCAATAATTTGATTTCACAGCAGCTGAAGGAGTAATGCAACTATTCGATTCTACAGACAAAACTGGAAGATGAAGTGGAAGAAATGGAAATCTTGGGAGAATACAACCACATGGTCTCAGGAAGGGAATGTCTACAGTCATTTCATACCAGCCAAGGTGGTAGGCAAAGATGAGACACACTGTAGAATTCTGTGCCGATACACTCAACTTTCCGTGGGGAGGGAAAGGTTCTATATCTGCGCTGTCCAATGTGGTAGCCACTGTGTCTGCGGAACTGAATTTTTAACTTTATTTTAGTTAAATTTAAATAGCCACATATGGTTAGTGGCTCCTGTACTGGACAGTACTGTATTGGACACTGGCTACTGTGTTGGCTCTGTAACAATTATTTGAAACTGTTAAAATTCTGCAACCTCTTCTCCATTCCCTCCATCCACAAAGCAAGTGTTACTTAGTACTCCAGTCTGATACAAATGAAGCAACTGCCAGTGATTGTGTGAGCTTGAGGGGGTGTGTGTCTGCTCAATATCCCCATCACCTAAAGCAGGGGCCCTTCAAGCATCTCCTGGGAAGAGTAGGTCTCCAGGTGTGGAGGAGATGGCTACCTGGAACTTGGCAGTGGATTAAACTGGGGAACTGAGGGAGAGGGAAGAATCAAGGATGTTTTCAAATGCCTGACTGGGGTGACAGGCAGAATATCAAGATGAGTCTATTCACCAAGAAAGGAAATAAGGGGAAAAAGAGGGATGAAATGAACACGTCAGTTTTGAACCAGTGGTGGTAGCCAGAATTGCCCTGTCCACATCCTGATCTCAAAAACCTGTGAATGTTAATTTCCTGGCCTAGGGGAATTAAAGCTGCAGATGGAACTGAGGTTGCTCCCCAGCTGACCTTACAACAAGGAGAGGAGCCTGGACCAGCCAGGTGGGCCCAATATAATTACAAAGGTCTTTAAAAGTGGAAGAGGCCCAAAAGAAAGGTCAGAAGGAAGTGCAACGACAGAAGGAAGGGGGGGTGGTGGTGGTCATGGAGATGCAACACTGCCAGTGCTGAAGAGGGAAGAAAGGGCCAGAAGCTGAGGCAGGCCAACGGCCTCTAGAAGTTGGAAACCACAAAGAAGCCGATTCTTCCTGACAGCTTCCAGAAGGGAACCGAGTCCTGCTGGTACCTGGATTTCAGCCCAGTGAGACCCGTGGCGGACGTCTATATCGCAGACGTGTAAGGTAATACATTTACGTTGTTTAAACCACTCAGCTTTGTTATAGCAGCAGACAACACACATGTCAGAGCGAAAAAGCTGCAGGAATGAGAAAAAAGGAAATACTCAAAGTGCCCACAGAAGGTAGGTGCATTCTGTAAGGAGACTGAGGACAAAAGGAGTTCACACACCACGAGACAAGAGTTTCAAAGCACTGTAGAAGGTCAGAGGGAGGGGAAGGCGGGGGGCGGGCAGTGGTGCGTCAGGGGGAAGCTTCCTGGGGGTAACATAAGTGTTTTTCTTACCCAGCATGCCTCCCTAACGCTTACCACAGAGCCCAGTACAGAATAAGTGCTCCACGCTTGGGGAATGGAACTGCGAGGAGGGGAGCAATAGCTGGGACAGTGTCGGGTGAAGCTGGAACACAAGAATGAGAGGCACGCTGGGATTAACTAGCCTCAACACAGAAAAGAACCTTCTGAAGGTTCTAGTGCTGAGGCCCTCAGTCTCAGACGCCTGACTGATGAAGTCTGTGATCAAATGATTAACAGCACCTTTGCGAGAAGCTGAAGATTAGGCATTTGTGAAGCCTCTCTCCATGACACGAGACTGGAGTTGTTGACTGAATGGAGGGCAGCCAGGACTCTCACCTGAGATGAAAACAGCAGCTGTCCCTGATTGATGGCTAGGTGACTTGAGCTGCCTGAGAGAGCTAGCGAGCCACAAGTAAAGAAATCGACGTGTTGATCCAGGAGCTCTGGACTACCTTGAACTGAAAGAGGGCACTAACTAGTAATGAAAACAAAAATGAGACCACATACCTGTGAGGCTGGCATGAGAAGGGCAAAAGTGCAAAATGAATGGAAATGTGTGAAATAAGTTAAAAACAAAAGCCGTCTTAGACTACAATCAGGAAAAGGGGGAGAAAGGTCACCTGGTACATAGGATGCAGATCTGCTAAACTTCCATTTTCTCAAAGAGAATGATTTTCTAATAGCAAATGTGACAAAAAGGCGGGCTGTGAACCTCAAGACAGGTATATTTTTTAAAAAAAACAGACATCTCAATAAATACAGGTCTTTAGGTCTTAGCAAATTTTTATATCTTTGATTTTAAAAATGTGATTGTGTACTAATCAGTGACATGGGAAATCTCAGGACCAAAAGAGTCAAACCAGGCTTATCTTCTGTAATTGGGTACTTCTGGAATAGATTAAAACACCAAGAGAAACACGTACTAAATGCCTGTCTCTAGTCAGAGGACCTGCTAGGAGCTTTTATTTTACATTAACTTCGTTAATGTGAATCCCCATACAAAAATAACGTGATTTCTCACTCAAAGTACTGGTTATATGAGAACAAGTCCTGCCAAACTTACATGTTCTGTTTTGGAAGAGCAATCCAAGAGACGGCAAATCATTTTATGAAGTAACCTGAGAACAAACTGGAGACGAGTCCGTGGTACTGTCAGAGCTACAACAGGGCGGGGTGGTGGTGGTGGTGGTTGTGCAGGCAGTGAGGGACCACTCCTACCTGACCTGAATGTCAATGCCCAAAGAACTTAAAAGTTTTTCTACAAGTCAGTTGACAGCATGGGGTCTCTAGGGAACCATTGAGCGTGACCTTAACCTAGTCCAGCTCAACATTTTGAATGCTTAAGTGAGGGCCAATTTATCACATTCAAGGATAACATGCTTGGGCAGTTAATAAGCTGGAAGGCAATACTAAGGATTCAAACACCTCTCCACGTTAAGAGAATTTAAGTGAAATGTACAAGACAGAATTCAAGAGAATGCAAAAAAAAAATGTACAATAGGAGAGAAACCTAGGTTAAGAGCAGTTCATCTACAAGGACCCAAAAGTTTACATTTATTGCAAGCTCAATAAGGGGCAGTAGTCTGATACAGTAATCCAAAATCTAATGCTAATTCTAGGTGGCATTAAGACAATGTCCTTTTAACTACATCTCCAGGGAATATACTCACTTATGAGAATGCCATTTTAAAGGGATCAATAACTGAACTGTGTGTTGTAAGGAATGCTCTGGAAAGATGAGCTACTGAAGGAACGGAGGATGTTTAAAGTGGGGAAGACTTTTCTGGGGGTGGGGAGTGACATACAGCAGGATCGTCCCTTCAAGTATAATGTATGCTCTCTAATGGAAAAAAATTTGACTAGGGATGGCAAATGGGTTATCGCTGGTGAGCCAGTTCTAATTAGCCGGTAGCAACTGCCAGGGCCTGGTGCTGATAAAGAGACAAGAAAGATCTGTAGCAGGAAAGATGGCTGTGATCGAAGGGCAGTACCTACGTGTGTACCAAGTATTTAACTCTGGACTAGACAGACTTATTCCGAACAGCCCAGAGAACAAGCTTAGGGCTGCTCCTCTGAGGTTACATGGAAACTTATTTGAGACAATGTCACCAAGCACTTTGTTACAAACTATCAGGCTGCCTGTGAATTTTCCAACTCCAAATGACAACAGTACGGCCGTTTAAAAGACCCCCGAATTAGCTGAATGGCCTAGTGAAAGGCAAAACGAAGCAAAGGTCCTGAGGTGGCCGACGCTCGCAGGCTGAAACGCGATGTGCGTTGGCCGAGTGGCCTGGGATGAGATCAGCCGAACGGGGACTGGCCAGGTCCGATCCGGCTGCCCCCGGGCGGGCCGGAGAGACTGGGCCAAAACCCGTGTCACGCGGGGCCCGGAACGTCCCCTAAAGCTCCCGTCCCCTACTCACTCCATCTCCTACCTGCCGGGAGAAGCCGACAACGGAAACAGCCAGTCACCTCCCTCCGCAGACCTGCGCTTGGCAGCCTCTGTCAGAACTCCCCGAGAGATCCTCGCGAGAATCCGTGGTTGCGATCTCGTGAGAGGTGGGAGGAGCTTCTGGGCGGAGGACTGCGCAGCCTAGCGCATGCGCCGTAGTACTCCGACCAGGGCGGTTCGGTTTGGCGGGCCTCGGGGAAGGGCGGGATCAACGCTGAACCCGGAGAATTCTGGGTCGTACTTCGTTTTCTTCTGTTGCCTCACTACCGGTCCCCGCCCTCCAGCCGCGTGGGAAAGTCGCTTGTGGACCATGCCCCCGCCTACCCATCAGAACCGCTGAGAAAGGAAGTGCGAGTCGTTTAGAGTTCCTAGTTCAGAGTGAGAGGCAGTGTTCAGCTCCTTTGTTCTTCCCGACTGGCCCAGAGGCAGAGACTGGGTTCTGAAGGCCGGGATTCCCCCTTGTCCTGAGCCTGCAGCTCCGGCTGGGTGTTAACTTGGGCCAAGGCAGGACCGGCTGGGGGAAGTCGGGGGCAGGGGAAGCTGACAGCTGATGGCTCAGGTAGATACACCGGCCCCTCCTCAGGGACGGACAGAAACGTAACCTCGTTTGTTTTCGTTATAGCTTCTTTTCCCCTGCTCAGCCTCTTAGGGTTTCCCTGGAGGCCACTGGTCTGTTTTCAGAAATTCATGGTCCATCTGCCTGCCAGGTAACCCGTAACCATTTTTTCTTCCAGTCCACTATGCCCCCCAAATCTGACGTGTTGAGTCAAGATGAACTGCGAAAAAAGCTATACCAGACGTTTAAGGATCGGGGTATACTGGACACGCTCAAGGTACCCGTTTTAGCCATATCTTTTACATAACTTCTATACGTTAACTTGTAACAGGCAGTCCACATTTAAATACATACAGGTCTTGGCTTTTAAAAACAGAATGACATAGATTGTATTGGTAAGTAACATTTTTATGTTTCTGTATAACTCTTTGTAATGGAACACAGGAAGTCTTGAAAATGGTTGAGGGTTTGGTCTTAAAAGAGCATATTCAAATAATAGGTTTATTGGACTGATATTAAGGTAGTAGTGGGTAACTTTATAAAGTAAACACATTCAAGTAAAGTTGGACTTGGTTTATAAATCTGGCTTGCAAGTCCTGAATTAATAAGTGGTTTTGTAATAGTACTCACTTTTGAATGAAGAAAATTGACACGATATAGAAAACATTAGGTGTACTACTTACCGTAGAATAATTTGGGGAATGCGAAATTTCTTTCTTAAAACGTATTGAAATGTATAAATATTTGGGCACCAAGTATTAGTACATATTATATGAACAGCAAGGAGTAGGATTAGCTCAAATGTTTTCATTACTGTATACATTTCTAAAGTACATTTTATATTTAAAATGTTAAATTAAGGGGGCACCTGGGTGGCTCAGTCCCTTGAGCCTCCAGCTCTTGGTTTCAGCTCAAGTCATGATCAGGGTTGTGGGCTCTGCCCATGACCAGTTCCGCACTGGGGGTGGGGCCTGCTTAAGATTCTGTCTGTCCCTCTCCCTCTGTCCCTCCCCCCTCCCTCTCTTTAAAAAAATGTTAAGGAAAAGTGACTTTTTAAAAAAATTTTCCTCCCTCTCCCATTGTTTTGGTAACTTAAACCTTGAGATTAATCTGAAAAATATAGAAAAACATGGAGAAACATCATCCCTAATACAGCCACTAATTGGCATAAGTGTATCTTTTTTTTTTTTCTTGAATTTTATTTTTAAGTAATCTCCATACCCAATGCAGGGCTCAAACCCACAACTTGGAGACCCAGAGTCCCACAGTCCACTGACTGAGCCAGCCAGATGCCCCTCCTTTTTAATCTGATACATGGTGAACATTTTCCTGTGTCCTTTAAAGTTCATTGAAATCCTTGTTTTCAGTGGCACCTGGCTTGTCCTTGAATGTATGGCTAATTTATGTAGCAGTCCCCTGTTGAAAATTTACATTATACCCAGGTCTACACACACTGCATCTCTCACTTTTTGCCTAGGATAGGTTAAGTGACATAACTGAACCAAAATCCTGAGCTTTTTTTTCTTAAACATTTTATTTATTAGAGAGAGAGTGCGGGATCTCTAGCACTAGCAGGGAGAGGGGCAAGAGGCCGAGGGCGTGGGAGAAGCAGTCTCCCCCTTGAGCTTGGAGCCTTGTTGAGCTCTGTCCCGGGAACCTGAGATCATGACCCAAGCTGTAGGCAGATGCTTAACCGACTGAGCCACCCAAGGCCTGAGCTTTAAGGCTGTAAGTATATGGGTCTTGTTCTAGAAAGATTGTAATAGTATATATTTCACCAGCAATTTGATAATGCTTATCTCTCCAATGATACTATCATGACTTTTTTTAAACATTGGAAAACCTTTAATATTCCTTTAATTATTAATGAGGTTGCACATATTTTCTGGCCATTTGTATGTTTTCTGTGGATTAGCAGTTTATGTTCCTTGCCCATTTTTCCCTCTCAGCAGTGTTTTATTAATGTATAAAATTTCTTTTAATAGAAACTTAATTTCTTTTCCAATTTTGCAGCCATGCTTTATCTCAATGTTCAATTTTAATTTGGTTCTAAAAATATTGGTGTACATTTTTAATATGGTCAAATCTATTGATTTTTTTTTTCCTGATTATTCTCAGCTCTTCTCTAAGAGAACAAATACTCACTTTTTATTTTTTAAAAAGGCCTTATGTTTTTACAGTTAACTCTTTAACCCACTTGGAATTGATTGTAGTGTATAATGCATTAATATGCTTTCTAATGTGAAATGGTCCTTGAATTCCTGGCCGTGGCATACTTTCTTTTACTGTGCTTCTGAATTAGATTTGAGAGTGTTTTGTTTGTGGTCACAAATGATACTGATGTATCCTTATCCTTCTTCTTTTTTTTTTTTTTTAATTTCTAGAAAAATACAAATTTAATATATGGGACTTCACAGAGCAACAGCATCATTACATATCATTTTCTGAAAACATAATCAGCAACTGCTATTTAATAATTTAATGTTATGGAAATATATTCTTAAATCAAATTCCCTCATTCTAAATCACTGTTTGGCTTTAATCATTTATTTAAAATCTCTATACCTCAGTTTCCAAATCTATAGCGTAGGCATTAGAACATAAGAGCAATCTCATGTATGCATATGCATACCAAACAAAATGATAGCAGTCACATCTAAAATAATGTGTTAGAAAAGTTAGGTATATTCAGGAAATGCAAGATTAGTTAACATTCTAAAATCAATCCACATGATTTATTACATTATCAGAAAAATAAAGAAAAATCATATGGCCATCTCTATATTTGTAGGAAAAGCAATCAATGCCTATTAATTAAAAAAAAAACTTATAAAACAAGGAATAGAAAGAAAAAAATTTTCTTAATCTGATAAAATACAAAACACAACAACAACGTATAGCTAACACTATGGATGAGACAAGACAATTCATTATCATTACATTTAGTCAAAAGTATACTGAGGGTCCTAGACAGTTCAAAAAGGAAAGTAAAAAAAAAGAAAAGTAGAAGTTATCAGAATCAGAAAGGGAGAAATTCAGGGGTCACTATGTTCATTTGGCATAATTGAGAAAAAGAAAATTCAGTAGATGTAATTAATAATTAAATGGAGAAAATTACAGGGTGAAAGATCATATACAATTCCTACATAGTAACAAAACTATTAAAAATTCTTAAAAAGTTACTATTTCCTATAGCATCAGAAACACCAAATACTTAAAAGTAAATCCAACTAGCAACATGAATATGGTTTCCAGACAAAAAAAAAAAAAAAAAAAAACTGTATTAAAAGAATCAGAGAAGACTTAAAAAAGAGGAATGCACCATGTTCGTAGATCGGAAGTCTCGATACTGTCAAAATGTTGATTCTCAAAAGATTGTTTTCTACATTCACTGCACACCAACTAAAGCCATAAGAATTTTTGTGGAAATTGGCAAATGAATTCTAAAATATATACATGTGGAAAGGCAAAAGGGCAAAATAATGAAGACAAAAATTTTAGAGGACTTGAACTCCCAGACATCATGACTTCCTATTAAAGTACAAATACTCTATTCTATTCCATTCTATATACAATAATCTGTTTTATCACTAATGTGACAGAGCAATGAAATGGAGGAAAGGGTGTTCTTTCTAATATATGATGCTGAATCAAATGGGAATCAATATGGGGAAAGTATGCATTTTGGTGCTTATCTTAAACCACATATAAAAATCCATTCCAGATTGTAGATTTTTTTTTTTAATTAATGATTTTTTATTATATTACGTTAGTCACCATACAGTACATCCCCGGTTTCCGATGTAAAGCTCGATGATTCATTAGTTGTGTATAACACCCAGTGCACCATGCAATACGTGCCCTCCTTACTACCCATCACCAGTCTATCCCATTCCCCCACCCCTCTCCCCTCTGAGGCCCTCAGTTTATTTCTCAGAGTCCATAGTCTCTCATGTTTCATTCCCCCTTCTGATTACCCCCCCTTTCTTTATCCCTTTCTTCCCCTACTGATCTTCCTAGTTCTTATGTTCCATAGATGAGAGAGATCATATGATAGTTGTCTTTCTCTGCTTGACTTATTTCACTTAGCATTATCTCCTCCAGTGCCGTCCATGTTGCAGCAAATGTTGAGAATTCGTTCTTTCTGATAGCTGAGTAATATTCCATTGTATATATGGACCACAACTTCTTCAGTCATCTGTTGAAGGGCATCTCAGCTCATTCCACGATTTAACTATTGTGGACATTGCTGCTATGAACATTGGGGTGCATATGGCCCTTCTCTTCACTACATCTGTATCTTTGGGGTAAACACCCAGTAGTGCAATGGCTGGATCATAGGGTAGCTCAATTTTTAACTTTTTAAGGGACCTCCACACTGTTTTCCAGAGTGGCTGTACCAACTTGCATTCCCACCAACAATGTAGGAGGGATCCCCTTTCTCCACAACCTCTCCAACAATTGTTGTTTCTTGCCTTCTCTATTTTTGCCATTCTGACTGGCGTAAGGTGGTATCTCAGTGTGGTTTTGATTTGAATTTCCCTGATGGCTAATGATTTTGAACATTTTTTCATGTGTCTGTTAGCCATTTGTATGTCTTCATTGGAAAAGTGTTCATATCTTCTGCCCATTTTTTGATTTGTTTATTTGCTTCTCGTGTATTGAGTTTGAGAAGTTCTTTGTAGATCTTGGATACCAGTCCTTTATCTGTAGTGTTATTTGCAAATATATTCTCCCATTCCGTGGGCTGCCTCTTAGTTTTTTTGACTGTTTCCTTGGCTGTGCAGAAGCTTTTTATCTTTATGAAGTCCCATAAGTTCATTTTATCTTTTGTTTCTCTTGCCTTTGGGGATGTGTCATGAAAAAGGTTGCTTTGGCCGGTGTCGTAGAGGTTGCTGCCTATGTTCTCCTCTAGAATTTTGATGGATTCCTCTCTCACATCGAGGTCTTTCATCCATTTGGAGTTTATTTTTGTGTATGGTGTGAGAGAGTGGTCAAGTTTCATTCTTTTGCATGTAGCCGTCCAATTTTCCCAGCACCATTTATTGAAGAGACTGTCTTTTTCCCACCGGATGTTTTTTCCTGCTTTGTCAAAGATTAGGTGCCCAAAGAACCGACGGTCCATTTCTGGGTTCTCTATTCTGTTCCATTGGTCTATGTGTCTGTTTTTGTGCCAGTACCATGCTGTCTTTGTGATCACAGCTTTGTAGTACAGCTCAAAATCCGGCATTGTGATGCCCCCAGCTTTGTTTTTCCTTTTCAACAGTTCCTTGGAGATTTGGGGCCTTTTCTGGTTCCATACAAATTTAAGGATTATTTGTTCCAGTTCTTTGAAAAATGTCATCGGTATTTTGATCGGGATAGCATTGAAAGTGTAGATTGCTCTGGGTAGCGTGGACATTTTAACTATGTTAATTCTTCCGATCCATGAGCATGGAATATTTTTCCATCTTTTTATGTCTTCCTCAATGTCTTTCAAGAGTGATTTATAGTTTCTAGAATATAGGTCCTTTACGTCTCTGGTTAAGTTAATTCCAAGGTAGCGTATGGTTTTTGGTGCTATTGTAAATGGGATGGATTCCCTAATTTCTCTTTCTTCGGTCTCGTTATTCGTGTATAGAAATGCAACTGATTTCTGAGTATTGATTTTGTATCCCGCCACATTACTGAATTGCTCTATAACTTCTAATAGTTTGGGAGTGGATTCTTTTGGGTTTTCCATATAGAGTATCATGTCATCTGCGAAGAGAGACATTTTGACTTCTTCTCTGCCGATTTGGATACCTTTGATCCCTTTTTGTTGTCTGATTGCTGTTGCAAGGACTTCTAGTACTATGTTGAATAATAGTGGCGAGAGTGGGCATCCTTGTCGTGTTCCTGATCTTAAGGGAAAGGCTTCCAGCTTTTCCCCATTGAGAATAATATTTGCAGTAGGCTTTTCATAGATGGCTTTTATGAGATTGAGAAATGTACCCTCTATTCCTACACTCTGAAGGGTTTTAATCAGGAAAGGATGCTGTATTTTGTCAAATGCTTTTTTGGCATCGATTGAGAGGATCATATGGTTCCTGAGTCTTTTCTTGTTGATATGATGTATCACGCTGATTGATTTGCGAATATTGAACCACGCTTGCATCCCAGGTATGAATCCCACTTGGTCATGATGGATAATCCTTTTAACGTACTGTTGGATTCTATTAGCAAGGATCTTGTTGAGGATTTTGGCGTCCATATTCATTAGGGAAATCGGTCTGTAATTCTCCTTTTTGATGGGGTCTTTGCCTGGTTTGGGGATCAAGGTAATATTGGCCTCATAGAATGAGTTTGGTAGCTTTCCTTCTGTTTCTATTTTTTGAAATAGCTTTAGGAGAATAGGTATTATTTCTTCTTTGAATGTTTGCTAGAATTCCCCAGGAAAACCATCCGGGCCTGGAGTTTTGTTATTTGGAAGGTTGTTTATCACTGACTCAATCTCTTCATAATTAATTGGCCTGTTTAAGAAATCAATTTCTTCCTGTTTCAGTCTTGGTAGTTTATAGGTTTCCAGGAAGGCCTCCATCTCTTCCAGATTGCTTAGTTTTTTGGCATATAGCTGTTGATAATAGTTTCTAATAATCCTTCCAATTTCATTGGTGTTCGTCATGACCTCTCCTTTTTCATTCATAATTTTAATAATTTGGGTCCTTTCTCTTTTCTCTTGGATAAGTCTTGCCAGTGGTCTGTCAATTTTATTGATTCTCTCAAAGAACCAGCTTCTAGTCCTGTTGATTTGCTCTACTGTGCTTCTGGTTTCTAATTCATTGATTTCTGCTCTCATCTTGGTCAACTGCTTCCTCGTGAGTGGATTAGGCCTGTCCCTTGTTGCTGTTCCAGCTTCTTGAGGTGAGAATATAAAAACTGCATTTTAGATTTTTCTATTCTTTTGAGTGAGGCTTGGATGGCTATGTATTTCCCCCTTAGGACTGCCTTTGCAGTATCCCATAGGTTTTGGACCGTTGTGTTTTCATTCTCGTTGGTCTCCATAAATTGTTTAATTTGATTTTTGATTTCCTGGTCTATCGAGTCATTCCTGAGCAGGATGGTTCTTAGTCTCCAAGTGTTTGAGTTTCTTCCAAATTTTTCCTTGTGGTTGAGTTCCAATTTCAGAGCGTTGTGGTCTGAGAATATACAGGGGATAATTTCAATCTTTTGGTATCGGCTGAGACCTGTTTTGTGTCCCAGAACATGGTCTATTCTTGAGAATGTTCCATGGGCATTAGAATAGAATGAGTATTCTTTGGTTCTGGGGTGTAGTGTTCTATATATATCTATGAGGTCCAACTCGTCGAGTATGGCATTCAAAGCTTTTGATTCTTAGTCTTTGCCAGGGTGTTCTGTCTATTTCTGAGAGTGGAGTGTTGAGGTCCCCTACTATTAATGTATTTTTATCTATATGTCTCTTTATTCTGGTTAAGAGTTGGCTTGTGTATCTTGCTGCTCCCCTGTTGGGGGCATATATATTTATAATTGTCATATCCACTTGTTGAATACTTCCCTTAAGAATAATATAGTGCCCTTCTGCGTCTCTAACTATAGTCTCTAATTTAAAATCCAATCTATCTGATATGAGAATTGCTACCCCAGCTTTCTTTTGAGGTCCATTTGCGTGAAAGATGGTACTCCATCCCCTTACTCTCAGTCTGAATGCATCTTTGGGTTCAAAATGAGTCTCTTGTAGACAGCAAATGGATGGGTCATTTCTTTTTATCCAATCTGCAACCCTGTGGTGTTTTATGGGATGGTTCAAACCATTCACATTAAGACTGAGTACTGAGAGATATGATTTTAATGATGCCATGTTGCCAGTAAAGTCTTTGTTTGTATCGGTTGTGACTTTCTGTTCTGTATCACTCTTGGTGCCTTTTTACTTTTATAGAACCCCCCGTAATATCTCCTGTAGGGCTGGTTTCGTGGTTACGAAATTGGTTAATGACTGGCGATTTTGGAATGTCTTTATTTCTCCATCAATTCTGAATGACAGCCTTGCTGGATAAAGGATCCTTGGCTGCATGTTTTTCTCTGAAAGAGCTTTAAAAATGCCCCCCCAACCCTTTCTCTCATTCCAGGTCTGTGTAGACAGGTCTGACGTAATTCTGATGCCTTTGCCTTGGTACGTGAGAAATTTCTTTGCCCTGGCTGCTTTCAATACTGTATCCTTGGATCTAATATTTGCGAAATGCACTATGACGTGACGTGGCGTAGGTTTGTCGTGGTTGAGCTTGGGAGGGGTCCTCTCTGGCTCTTGGACACGAATGTTTGTTTCCCTTGCTAGATTAGGGAAGTTTTCAGCTACAATTTGTTCAAATATCTCTTCTAGACCTCTGTTTTTCTCCACCCCCTCGGGGATGCCGTTGATTCTGACATTGGATCGTTTCACTGAGTCAGTAATCTCCTGTAACCTACATTCGTGGGCGTGGATTTTTTAAAGACCAGCTTCTATTTTCGTTTTTTCCTCTATTAACCCATCCTCCAATTCACTAACCCGTTCCTCTGCTTTGGTGACCCTGGCCGTCAGAGCCTCTAGTTTTGCCTGCATTTGGCTCATAGAATTTTTAATTTCTGTCAGATTCGCTCTCATTTCTGTCCTTAGGGATTCTATATTCTCAGTAACCTTTTCGTTAATAGTTTTTTCAATTCTCATCATTTTGATCATCGTTACTCTGAATTCCATTTCTGATAATTTGGTTACATCCATATCCATTATTTCTGTGGCAGAGGCCACAGACTCACTGTCTTTTCTTTGCTGGGGGGGCTTCTCCTTCTTGTCATTCTGATGAGGAGAGGTTGCGGGGTTGTCCAGAGCCCAAATTATTGACTGGGTCCCAGGCCGCACCCCTTGTTTTATAGGAATCTTAGGGATGTGGGCTTCTTCTTTAAAGATTTTATTTATTTTTGTGGGAGAGAGCCAACCAGCGAGAGAGGGAACAGAAGCAGGGGAGTGGGAGAGGAAGAAGCAGGCTCCCAGCGGAGGAGCCCGATGAGGGACTCCTTTCCGGAACGCTGGGATCACGCCCTAAGCCGAAGACAGGCGCTCAATGGCTGCGCCACCCAGGTGCCCGGGTTGTGGGCTTCTTGATTTTTCAGCCTGCCTTCTGGGGGAGGGGCCTGCCGCGCCGATACTCAGGCAGCCCTGTTTGGGTAGAGTCTCCGTGTCCCCTGCGAGGGGGGATGGGGATGGGCACTCCCTGAGCCGGTGTTTCCAGGCTTTTGTTCTCTGGCGGCTTTCCCTGGCGGTTTGCTGTGCCTCTTCTGAGAGTCAGAGCAGCAGCGGCCGAATCTCAGCCTCTGTCACAGAACAGAGGGATTGCGGCCCGTTCTCCACTGATGTTCTGGCCACTTTAACTCTGTTACTGTTGGTGCTGCTCAACCCTGCAGCGTCCCGGGATGTGCGCCCCACACCCGGCGTCCCAGCCCTCACTTCCAGGGCCGGCGCGTCTCTGTCCTTTGTGTTTCTAACGCCGCCAGCCGCCAGCCGCCCCGCGCGCTCCCGGAGCTCCCGGTCTCAGTCTGGATCCAGTGAGCGCACCGGGATTCCGGGGTTCCGCGAGATGCCTGGTGGCGCGCGCACCCGGCTCACGGTCTCAGTCTGCTGTTTTGCGGGTGCCGTCCACGAGCCCGCCCGCTCTCCCGTGCAAGTGGCTACCGGTTCCCGGCGCCCGAACGCGGCGGCTCCCTCCCCCTTCCGTTTATCTTCCGATATCTGTGCACGGTTTCATGGCTCCCCGCTTCGTACCTCAATACTCAGCGCTGGAGATGTTCATTTGTAGAGATCCAGATGCGTCTTCCTGCGTCTCAGGCTGGTTCCGTGGTTGTTCAGGCTGGTCTGGTACCTATCCAGCTCGACTCGGGACCGGCTGAAAAAGGGGTCCCCTACTCCTCCGCCATCTTAACTCCTCCCCCCACTGATGTATCCTTATCCTTCTTAAGCTGTCCTTGTTTGGGTTTGGTATCAGGATTGTGCCAGCTTTGTTCACTTTACAAATGTGTATCTTATAGAGAAATATTTCCTTTGTGCAGCTGGCTGTTCAGTTCTGTTACTCCAGCTTTGCCAGTGGCAGGACAGATTTTTACTTACTAAGTCTGAGCTAATTTTTGTTTTCTCAATTCGGTGACGATGGCCTGAGTGAGTTTTAATTTTTAAAATTCATTAAATTTTTTAATGGCCTAATTAACCTTCTATTTGGGTGTTTGAAAAGAATGTCTGGTGAAGTACAAAGTCCAGTATCTATTAAATGGAGTTTATCAAGTCTTTGTCCTTATTTTGAGTCTACTCTTAATTTCTGAGAGTTGTGCTGAGGATGTACAAGTCTCTTTCCTCCCAGTTCCCCTCCCCACCCACAATAATTGTACTTGTTTCTATTTTAGGAACATTAATTCTGAATAGTTTTCCCTCTTTACGTTGGCTGCCGGAGAGCCCCCAGCCAGTTGTGGGATTCCTTCCAGCAAGTGCTGGATGGCTTGCTTTTTATATTTGTTGAGCTGGGGATTCATCTGTAAGGTCCTTTGCTTGCTTGCTTCCTCCCCCCCCACCCTTACTTTCCTTTCTGCTTCTATCACTCCTCTAAATCTTATCCTGTTTCAGTATTTGTTTGCAAGACACCATAAGTCATTGTATTCAGTGGGATCTAAATATATTTAGTTGTACAAATTTAATTAAATCACCTCTAAATTTTACTGGTGGAGAATGCTATAATTTCTCTCGTTTTATTTCAGTTACTGAACTGTACTAGATGAGGCAGGACATGCATATTCTGTTCAGTATAAATGCCGTTTTTCTTTCTTTCTTTTTTTTTTTTTTTTTAAGTGTAGGACTTCAGACATATACTAAGGCCTGTTCTATACTGGTAATTATATACTGTCCTACTCTTGAGCTAAAGGATAGAAGATAGAAGTATAACAAGAACTCCATTGTTTCTTGCTTGTTCTATTAATATGAATTCATTAGATATCATTTACTGCTGAACCCCATGAATCCAGGCAGTGCACTCTTAAGCTCAGCCCAGTTGTATGTTTCCAGATGATCTGCAAAATAGACTGGAACAAATACCCAGTAGTCTGAGTAATTTGGGGAATTTTGTTAAAAACCAGGTGAATAATGCTAGTGTTACAACCTTGAGAAAATGACCCACTTTGAACTGTAATTTTCTCACTTAGAAGATGTGAGAAAATTCTTATATTTCAGTGTCTTATGTAAATACTGTATGCAAAAGGACATCTTAATACATTTTTGGGTGTATTGATTTCTCTCTTGCATATGTGATTTCCCTTTTGGGAACCCAGTTTTGTTTTGATCAATATGCCCAATATTTTCGTATCCTTCAATAGTCCACAGAGAGGTGAGCAAGGGGCAGAATTGTGTCCTGCACTTGATACCTTGATGAAAAGCTGCTGAGATGGGCTCGTGTGGAAGTGAAGTTAGAGCATACATGCGTTCTGGCTGACCACAAGTTAACTTGGAAGTTGGTGAAAGCAAGTTTCTTTTTCCAAAATTCCATGGCTACTTGTGTCACAAGGTTATCTAGGGAATGAATGGTTCCTAACTTTTGGTCATGGATCCAGAACCATTCTGGAAATAAGGATGCTAATTCATGTGACAAATCTGTGTATCTCCAGTGAAACAATCCTGCTGAAAATTTTTTCCCTTTTTTTCATTTTTGTTTGTTTTTTTGAGCTAGACACAGCTCCGAAAGCAGCTAATTCACGAATTGATGCACCCTGTGTTGAGCGGAGAACTGCAGCCCCGGTCCATTTCAGTGGAGGGGAGTGCCCTTTTAATAGGCGCTTCTAACTCTCTAGTGGCCGATCACTTACAAAGATGTGGCTACGAGTATTCACTCTCTGTTTTCTTTTCGGAAAGTGGTTTGGCCAAAGAAAAGGTAAAGTCTTTCCTTTTTTGCTTTTGAATTTTCTATTAACAGCTTCTTTCTGAGCTAACAGTAAATGCTGCATAATAGCGCAGTAGTCCTTGGCTAGCGAGGTCCGTTTCCCATTCGTCTTCGAATTCACCTCATATATGCTATCACGTAACAAAGCAGAAGTACTAAAGTTGATTGTTTATTGTTATCAATTCCTTGGAATCCTGATTAGTCTTTGGTTAAAATTGTGATGTGTAGAATCACTGTTTTGGAGCTGAAATTGACCTCCCGTTCTGTGGAGTCTACTAAGACTCACAGTTGCCATTTATGTTGAATGTCTGTTGTAAGATTGTCCCTGTACTAGTCACACTGCAGGTGTTACCTGTATTACAGATGAGGAACCAGCCTCTGAAGAGGTGAAGTACTTTGCTCAAGGTCACATGATTTGTAAATATCAATGAGGGCCGTAAATCTAGATCTCTAAAATGTGGTGTTCTTACTGTGTTCAAGTCTCTTCAGATAGTTCTGTTCCTTAGGATTACACAAGAGAAGTGAGGGATATAGTAGTTGTTAAAAATCTATGGAATTCTCAAATACTAAAACACCTGTTTTTACCAATTTTCTAATTACTTTAACAGTAATGGTGGAGAAATCCAGTCACACTTGATTATTTTAAAGGCTGATACAGCAGACTTTGTCTATTTTTTTTAATAGACTTAATTTTTTAGAGCAGTTGAGGTTCAGAGCAAAATTGAGCAGAAAGGAGGATATCCCATATGCTCCCTGCTCCCACACATGCATAGCCTCCCCTACTAGCAACATGTTTTGTTATATACTTGATTTTTAAATTTACTTATTTATTTTCTTAAGGAGGCAGGGAGAGGCAGAAAGATGAAGAGAGAGCATCTTAAGCAGGCTCCATGCCCATTGTAGAGCCCGCAGCAGGACTCGATCTCACGACCCTGGGATCATGACCTGAGCCAAAATCAAGAGTCAGATGCTTAACCAACTGAACCACCTAGGTGCCCGCATTATATATATTTTTGCCATAGAATCTACATTGTCACATCTTGTCACCTAAAGTCCATGGCTTATTTATTTTTTAAAAGATTTGAGAGCAAGAGAGAGCAGGAGCAGGGGGAGGGGCAGGGGGAGAAGCAGACTCCCTGCTCAGCAGGGAGCCAGACACGGGGCTCAATCCCAGGCCCCTGGGACCATGACCTGAGCCGAAGGCAGATGCTTAACCACCTGAGCCACCTAGGCACCCCTAAAGCCCATAGTTTAACTCTTGGTGTTGTCTCTTTTTATTCTTTATCTTATCTGTAATTGACTAAAAGTTTCATATTCATATGTTTTAAGAAAATAAGAACAGTGTTAGTATTTGAAAATTCAAATATGCTGTATTTATTTATTAACAACTAAATTTTACTTATCAACATTAGGAGTTCTTGTTTGGTCCATCAGTTTTGTTGTTGTTTGTTTTTTTGTTTAAAGTAAGCTCTAAGCCCAATGTGAGGTGGACCTCAAGATCAAGAGTCACATGTTCTACCGACTGAGCCAGCCAGGCACCCCTAAGTTTCTAATTATGTTTCACAATTTTGCTTATTGCATGAGTAATTGTCAGTTACATAGTTGTTAAAGCAGTAGTTAATCCAGTTCACATACTTAAAGGTTTCTACTCTAAAATGCTGTGCAGAATATTTTCTGTAAAGGAAAACCACTTGAAAACCTATCCATGTTCTCAGGGTAGACGTAGTGAATGATAAGTACTGTAGTAGAAATATGTATTAAGAATAGCCACCCAAGGGGTACCTGGGTAGCTCAGTTGGTTAGGCATCTGCCTTTGGCTCAGGTCATGATGCTGGAGTCCCAGGATCGGGCCCCCACATCGGGCTCCCTGCTGAGTGGGGAGTCTGCTTATCCCTCTGCCCCTCACCCTGCTTGCTTGAGCATTCTCTCTCTCTCTCTCTCTCTCTCTCTCCCCCCCCTCCCTCCCCCCCTTCTTTCTCTCTCAAGTAAATAAATAAAATCTTAAAAAAAAAAAAAAGCCACCCAAAATGTTTAAGACTATTTTAGGTATGCTTTAGTTATTCATTGTGGAAAAGACAGTAAAACTTTATTTGTATTTTAAGCAATAGTACTTTAAAAACTTTATTGCAGTTGAAAGACCCTGAAATTCACACATGTATTCACTGGTTCATCAGCTATTTGAGTGTTTGTAATCCATAGGCATTAACCATTTAGACATATTAGACCTATTATTTACAGTGTGAAATATTTGGAGGTTAATTATGTGATCAAGAAAAATAGTTTATCCTTGTGATTTTAATATGTTTGTTATTGGTAGTATAAGAAAGTGCTTCAATTTTATATTTTTAGCATGGTTATAATATTTTCTATTTTAATCTGCAGTGTGATTCTTAGTCTTCAGAAATGTCCTAGTTTATCATTTATACATTGATGTAAAAACATGTCTCACTTTTCTTTTCCTTAAGGTATTTACTATGCAAGATCTCTTACAACTCATTAAAATCAACCCTGAATCCAGTCTCTACAAATCACTGGTAGGATTGTTTAATTTTTATAACCTGCTTTGGTCTGTTAATTGTAACTGAACAGTTGAATAAAGATAAAATATTTTCTTTTAACAGATTTCAGGATTTGATAAAGAAAACAAAGGTAGGAGCCTTCATCTTTGTAGAAAATAGCAACATTTTTGTCGTGTACTTTTTCCTGTAAACCTATGAAAGTAATAATTTTGAGGGGTATGAGTAGGGAATTTAATATGAATTTGAGTTTCCATGCTGTGACAGTACCTTACTGTTTTATCTAATTTCTAAAAAAAGATTTTATTTAAGTAATCTCTACACCCAACATGGAGCTTGAACTCATGACCCTAAGATCAGGCGTCACATGCTCCACTGAGCCAGCCAGGCGCCCCAATACCTTACCTTTTAAATAAACAGAACTATGCATCTATTTTGGCAAATGTAGCTCACTTCCCCAAATTTCACTCTTCTTAATTGCTCTTAGATACTCAAAAAAACTATAGACAGAAGTTGATAGAACCCTAGAAATTATGTGAAAGCTACATTTTATAAAGATGCCCACTGTTGGGAACATTTCCACCCACACAAACTAACAATTTTAAGGCTAGGTTTCTTGGTGGCCTAGATCTCCCCCTCAAGTACAGTTAATAGATTATTAATATTTAATTAAAGAATGAAGTATCTGGTCAGTGATAAGTGTTGCATATATATTTTTTATTAAGTGTTTATATGAGCCTGATAAATTGCTTTAATCTTGGCCTTGATAAAACCTTCATAGAGTCCATAACATGCCGGACCATGGACTTTGTAGCATGAACTTAAGCTGGTAACTTGCCTGTAATGCACATCCTTTAGGTCTATTTTAAATAATCTGTAACATTATGTGGTGGCCCTTTTGTGTTGGTGTGTTCCTGGATTTTGTCTGTTGCCAGTATTGCTACCATTCCCAGTAGGGCATTCATTCAGAACTTAACATTCAGCAAACATTTGAGTACTTAGTTTCTGCCAACCAGTAGTTTGTGACTTAATTGCCTAGCGTCTTGGGAGTAATGTTAGCAGAGGATGAGTAAATCAGATCACAAGGCATTCTGGAGTGTTTGCGAAGCAGGTCATCCATACTGAACTTCAGGATGGTAAATGATCCTACATTCAGTATTCCAAGACGGTGCTATCTAATGTAAATTTCCTGTAATGATGGGGATGTCCATGTCTGTGCTATCTGATATGGTGGCTGCTAGCCGTGTGTGGCTATTAAACATTTGAAGTGTGGCTGATGTAACTGAAGAACTGAATCTTAAATTTAAATAGGCACATGTGAATAGTGGTTATGGTACTGTTCTTTCAGAAGGAAACTCGGAGACTAAAGGGATATTAAGAAATAATCCACTTATGATAGGTATTTCATATCCTCTTTAAAAATAATTTTTCACCTCTGCACACTCTGTTTAAATGCTTCTGGTTCAGAAAGACATGTGGTTAACAGCTCTTACCAGCTTCACCCAGCATTCTAGTATAAGTTCTGAAATTCAGAAAAACTATGCATAGCAGACACGTCAGGCATCCTCATGGCAAAATTTGGGTAGAACTCTTTGCTGACACTAAAATAGCTATTGTTAAAATGAAATAATTTTAAGAATTTGTGGCTTCCAATTAAGAAATTTAGAACATCAGAAAACATGTAGGAAAATATTTTGTGCCTAACTGTTGCTTTTGCCCTAACAGAGACCTATAGTTTTATCTTAACTCTGTCTGTATTCGAGGATGCTGGGTTGTTGAATGGCCATAGTACTTTCCCCCTAGATTACACTTACTCATCCTTTCCACCCCTAACTTTTCAGAGGTAATAATGCCAAGAAAAAAGCTGTGCAGAGAATTTGGATGAGGGCAGAAAATTTGGACATTGGCTCTTTGTTTTCTGGAACTTAATATCCTTACCTGTGGTGGGTAAAAGAATAGCTACATCTATCAGTGGGACAGAACAGCGAGCCCAGAAATCAGTCTACACAATACAGTTGACCCTTGAACAACACGGGGGTTAGGGGTGGAAAGGTAGAAAGCCCCACCACGGCTGCTGCACAGTCCAAAATCCACGTAGAATTGTTGACTCCCCCAAAACTAACAGCCTGATGTTGACTGGAAGCCTTACTGATAACATAAACTGTCAACGCATATTTTGTGTGTTAAATGTATTATATACCATACTCTCAAAGTAAGCCGGAGAAGAGCATGTCCTTACGAATCAAAACAAAAAGTACGTTACAGTACTGTCCTATATTGATTGAAAAAATCCCCATATAAAACCTGTGTTGTTCAAGGGTCAACCGTATACTCAACTGATTTTTGATAAAGGGTGAAGGTAGTTCAAGGGAGGAAGGATGGTCTTTTCCACACGTGATGCTGGGACAATTGGACACTCATACACAAAACTGAACCTAGACACAGACCTTACACCTTACATAAGAATTAAATCAGAATAAACTGTAAATCTAATTTTATTTTATTTTATTTTTTTTTTAATGATATTATTAGCCAATTCAACTGTTTCATTCTTTTTTTTTTTTTTTTAAGATTTTATTTATTTATTCGACAGAGATAGAGACAGCCAGCGAGAGAGGGAACACAAGCAGGGGGAGTGGGAGAGGAAGAAGCAGGCTCATAGCAGAAGAGCCTGATGTGGGGCTCGATCCCAGAACGCTGGGATCACGCCCTGAGCCGAAGGCAGATGCTTAACTGCTGTGCCACCCAGGCGCCCCTGTAAATCTAATTTTAAATATCAAACTATAAAACTTATGTAAGAAAACATTAAAACATGTATGTGACCTTCCGTTTGGTGATGAGATAGAACACTAAAAGCATATATGAAAGAAAAGAATTGACCAGTTAGACTTTATTAAAATGAAAAATATCTGCTCTGAAAGACACTGAGAATGAAAAGACAAGTCCCAGACTGGTAGAAAATATTTGCAAAGGACACATCTCCTAAAAGACTTGCATTAAAAATACACAAAGAACTCTGAAAGGGACAACCTAGTTAACAAACGGGTAAAGGATCTGAACAGACGTGTCACCAAAGAAGATCTAGAGATGGCAAATAAGCATACAAAAAGATGTTCAGTGGCAGTTGTTATTAGGGCAATGCAAATTAGAACAACAAAGAGATCTCCCCGTACCCCTGTTAGAATGGCAGAAGTCCAGGCTACTTACAACATCAAATGTTGGTGAGGATGTGGAGCAACAGGAACTCCCATTCATTGATAGTGTGAATGCAGAATGGTACAGCTACTTTGGGAGATGGGTAGTTTCTCACAGAGCTAAACATAGTCTTATACCATGTGACAGTGGTGCTCCTAGTTATTTACCGAACTGATTGGAAAACTTAGGTCCACATAGATACCCAGACGTAAATGTTTGTAGCAGCTTTATCATAATTGCCAGAAATTGGGAGCAACCAGAACGTCTTTGAATAGGTGAATGGATAAACAAGCTGTGGTACATCCAGACAATGGAATACTACTTGACTAAAAGGAAAGAATTGTCAATCCATGCAAAAATAAAATCTGGGATGCTTGGGTGGTGCGGTTGGTTAAGCGTCTGACTCTTGGTTTTGGCTCAGGTCATGATGTCAGGGTCGTGGGGGATCGAGCCCTGCATCAGGCTCCCTGTTCAGTGGGGAGTCTGTTTCTCCCTCTCCCTCTGCTCCTCCCCTCTGCTTGTGCTCTCTCTCTGTCAAATAAGGTCTTAAAAAAAAAAGTTACAAAAACAAAACTATAGAGCTGGTAAGTGGATTGGTGGTTCCCAGGGATTTGGAGGGAAGGGTTGTAGGAGGTTGAATAGGTGAAGCATAGGGAATTTTTTAGGGTCATGAAGGTTTTTTGTATGATACAGTAATGGTAGGATATATAGCACTAGATATTGGTCAAAGCCTGTAGAGGTTTATAGTGCAAAGGGTGAACCTTAATAAATGCAAATTTAGGAGGTCAGGTGATCCCAGGATGGACTGCAGACTGATAAAACCATCGAATAACCTCACTGGAGGGGATGGGGAAAAAAAGATGCTGAGCTTGACCAACTTTGGAAATGAAGACTGTAAGGCTAAAAGCAAATGAAACTGTTCATAGGCACTGTATTTGGGGTGATAGTTACTTCTCATGGGGGTACTGGTTAACAACCATTGTGCATGTATGCTGGAACTGAACAATTAATTAAATGGATAATAGAGGGTGAGAGCCGGGTTTCTCACTGTTAGAGCTCAATTTCACAGATCAATAAGGAGAAGAGGCTAGAATGGTCCGTGTGGTAATGGATTTTTTGGAGACCTCAGTAAGCTCAGGTTTAGCTTAATATAGATGCAGAGGATATATAGAGGTATTTATAAATATGTATCTACACAGGTTAGTGGAACACAAATTTCCTTGTTCTGCAGGCTGAGAGGGCCTAGAAGCAATGACACCCCAGTAGCCATGGAAAAACCTAGTGCCCGGTTTGGAACACTAAGATTTGGTTTCCAATACCGTTCTGTAGTAATAGGAACGAAGGCTGCCTGGAACAATGGCTCATTCCAGGACTGGGGCAGAGAATGTACAGGATGGGCATGGAGTCTTTTACAGTGCCAGAGGAAAGGAAATGCTTAATTAAAAAAAAAAAAATCCACTGTGAAAGAGCTTCCAAAGGCCAAAGCTAGAACAAATGGAGCAACAAAATAAAATAGTAGATTATATAAAATGTTACATAATCACACAGAAATTGAAATACAATGTATAAAATACCCATGAGTCCATACCACTGTAAATAAATGCTTGAATAAATGAGACGAGAGAATTCCTTCTTAGAGGGGGTATATATATGGGGAAGGGGGGGTGAAGAAGTGAACTAATTAGGGGCCTGTGAATAGTACTACAGAACTGGGAAAAGGTGACTATTCTTCACCTAGAATGAGTGAGGGGGAGGAGCGCATCTCGAAAGATTATCTACTGCAGGATCTCAAAGAAAATTTCTGCATGCAATATGTCCACCTTTTCTATAAAGGCAGAGCAGACATGCCTGAGCATAGCAGTAGCAGGAAGGTGTGAGGAGAGAACAGCCGGACTAGGGGAAAAACGTCAAGAGAAGATCAGTGGATGAGCCAAAGAGGAATCGCAAGCAATGAATATGAAAGAACAGGGTGTAGATCACATTAGAGGAAGTGAGAAACAGTAGATTTTAAAATCTTCAGAAAAGGGAAAAAACAAAAAGGCCTTTAACTTGGCTGATGCAGAAGCCAAGTCCTTCCAACTGTTTTAAGAAACTAAAAACTTCTAAATTTATACTCATGGTTTAAAAAAAAAAAAAGCTTCAAACTATTCAGAAAAGTATAAAGTGAAAGAAAAGTAGAAATTGCTGCCTGTATTCTCTGATCTCCCTTTCCACTGATACCTTGAATGAATAATTTGTTTATCCTACCAGAATTTCGTTTATGAATGTGAATGTGTGTGTGATTAAAACACATGTATAATCATAAATGGGATCATAATTATACTGTTTTGCAATTTGCTTTATTCACTAATATATCTGTCTATTCAGACTAATTATTCTTAAAGAATGTTATTTAACCCCCATTGGTGGAGATTTCATTGTTTTATTGTTTTGCCATTGGAGGCAATCGGTGTATAGAGTACACCCATTGTGTCCCTCTGGAAATAATAGCAGTGTAGACTTACAGAAGTGGAATGATGAGGTCAAAGGGCATGTGCATTTGAGAACACACTAACCCTGACAAAATGAGCCATGTCTATTTCCCCATTCCCCTGTTTGGAAGAAGTTGACTTCAACCCTCATGGATGACTTTGAGAGGTTCAAGAGTTCAATGGGGGAAGTCACTGCAAATGTGGTGGAAATAGCAAGACAACCAGAATTGGAGCCTGAAGATGTGACTGAATCACTGCATTCTCAGGATCAAACTTGAACGGATGAGTTGCTTCTTATGGATGAACAGAGGAAGTGGTTTCTTGAGATGGAATCTATTGGTGAAGATGCTTTGAAGGTTGTTGAAATGACAACAAAGGATTTAGATTATTACATAAACGTAGTGGCAAGGTTTGAGAGGATTGACTCCAGTTCTGAAAGAGGTTCTATTTTGAGTAAATCATGTGCTACAGAGAAATTATGAAAGGAAGGGTCAATGTGGCAGGCTTCATTGTTGTCCTGTTGTTGGCCATAGCCACCCCACCTCCGCCAACCACCACCCTGGTTAGTTATCAGCCATCAACACCAAGGCAAGACCTACCACCAGCAAGGTTATGACTGGCGGAAAGCTCAAATGATGGCTAGTATCTTTTAGCAATATTTTTAAATTAAGATATGTATGTTGCTTGTTTTAGACATAATGCTATTGCTTAGTAGGCTCGGGTATAGTGGAAACATTACTTTTATATACGTGCTGGGAAACCTTCATTAGACTTGATTTATTGTGATACTCATTGTATTGCACTGGTCTGGAACCAAAATCACAGGATCGCTAAGGTATTCCTGTATTTTTTTTTTTTATGGTTGTGCCCCAGTTAATTTAATGCTACAATTGATGAATCTGATAGCATTATGGACAATGCAATCATGAACATTGTTGTATATACATATTTTTCAATAAAAATGGATAATACAAAATGCAGGTATTATAAATATAGCTTGGTAAACCATCAAAAAATAAATGTACCCAGGAAATACCTCCCACATAAGAAATAGAACGTATCCCAGAAGCCCCCCCTGTATCCTTCCCAATCACTACGCTTTCCCTGTTACCCAATCTTAACTGCTATTCTGATATATAGCGCCATAGATTATTAATGCCTGTTTTTACACTTTATATACATGGAATCCTACAATATATCTTATTTTGAGTATGGCTTCTTTCAGCATTATGACATTGATTCATACTATTTTAGCATTGGTTTGTTCATATTAATTGCTATGTATTATTCCATTGCATGCGTATACTGTTATTTTTTATTCAAGTATAATTAATACAGTGTTATATTAGTTTCAGGTGTACAGTGTAGTGATTCAACAATTCTATATATTTCTCGGTACTGATTGCAACACGCAACAAATATACTCTTAATCCCCTTTATCTATTTCACTCATCTCCCCACCCACCTCCTCTCTGGCAACCATCAGTTCTCTGTATCTGAGAGTCTCTTTCCTTTGTTTCTCCATTTATTTCTTAAAGTCCACATGCGAGTGAAGTCATGAGTTTCTCTGACATTTCCTTTAGCGTTATACCCTCTACTTCCACCCATGTTATTGCAAATGGCAAGATTTCATTCTTTTTTATGGTTGGATGGTAATTCCAGTGTGTGTGTGTGATAATTCCAGTGTATGTGTGAATCCAATAACTTGTGTGTATATATACCCCATCTTCTTTATCCATTCATCTATTGACAGACGCTTGAGTTGTTTCCATATCTCACCTATTGTAAATAATGCTGCAATAAACATAAGGATGCATATATCTTTTCAGATTAGTGTTTTCATATGCCTTGGGTAAATACCCAGTACTGGAATTACTGGATCATGTGGTATTTCTATTTTTAATTTTTTGAGGAACCTCCATACTATTTTCCACAGTGGCTGCACCAGTTTGCATTCCCACCAACAGTGCACTAGGGTTCCTTTTGTTTCTTGCATTGTTGATTTTAGCCATTCTAACAGGCGTGAGGTGATTTCTCAGTGTGGCTTTGATTTACATTTCCTTGATAATGAATGATGTTGAGCCTCTTTTCATGTGTCTGTTGGCCATCTGGATGGTTTTGGAAAAATGTGTATTCAGGTCCTCTGCCCATTTATTTATTGGATTGTTTTATTGTGTTGAATTGTATAAGTCCTTTATTTTTGGGATATTAATCCCTTATTGGATATATCATTTGCAAGTATTTTCTGCCGTTCAGTAGGTTGCCTTTTTGTTTTGTTGATGGTTTCCTTTGCTGTGCAGAAGCTCATTATTTTGGTGTGGTCCTAATGGCTTAGTTTTGCTTTTGTTTCCTTTGCCTGAGAAGACCTGTCTGGAAAAATGTTTCTACGGTTGATGGCAGAGATATTACTGCCCATGTTTTCTTCCAGTAATTTTATGGTTTCAGGTCTCACATTTAGGACTTTAATCCATTTTGAGTTTATTTTTGTGTATGGTGTAAGATAGCAGTCCAGTTTCATTGTTTTGCGTGTGGTTGTCCAGTTTGCACAAGATCATTTGTTGAAGAGACTGTTTTTTCCCCATTGTATATTCTTGCCTCCTTTGTTGTAGGAGTTCACACATAATTGTTGTTGTAGTGTTCACACTTAATTGGCCATATAAGCATGGGTTTATTTCTGGACTCTTCTGTTCCATTGATCTGTGTGTCTGATGTTGTGCCAGTAGCATACTGTTTTGATTACTACAGCTTTGTGGTATATCTTGCAATCTGGGATTGTGATACCTCCCACTTTGTTCTTCTTTCTCAAGGTTGTTTTGGCTATTTGGGGGTCTTTTGTGGTTCCATACAAATTTTAGTATTATTCTAGTTCTGTGAAAAATGCTTTTGGTGTTTTGATAGAGATTGCATTGAATCTGTAGATTGCTTTGGGTAGTATGGACCTTTTAACAATACTGGTTCTCTCAATCCATGAGCACGAAATACCTTTCCGTTCATATCGTCTTCAGTTTCTTTCATCAGTGTTTTATGATTTCATAGTATAGGTCTTTCAGCTATATTAAGTTTGCTTCTAGGTATTTTATTTTTGGGGCAATTGTAAATGCCATTGGTTT